>NC_143384.1:19896239-20217680 GCF_980474605.1 Leiobunum rupestre | reverse complement strand
TAATATAGACTAATGTTACCTTATCATTCTTGTCCAATTTAAATTAAGCGTTTTTTTAAATAAATCATTGATTTAAATCACCTTTTATAATTCAATGTATTTGGGAAAATGTACAAAAGTGGGTTTTATACTACCAATGATTCAGAACCAATTAAATTTAGTTTTTAAATAGTTATTACATTTAATATTTAAAATTTTAGTTTACATTATCTCTTCACTCAAATTATTTATCAATTTGTCAAGAAAATAAGGAACAAAACGTAAAAAACATCAAGAAAATGTCATTTTGATGGATTTCGAAAAGGTCGTTTAAAAAAGTAAATTATCAATTATTTTAAGGTACAATAGTAATTTTATTCTTTTTTTCTCATTTATAATATTATGAATAATTTTCTAGTGGTAATATAATAAATAAATTAACTTAATTTGAAATACAATTTAATTATTTTAATTTTCATGGTGCAATTGTAGTTCAGGAGGCTTGAGCATTTGTGACTTAATTTTGGAGTAGGTGTTGTTGCCAAATGTTACGCTTCGTTACAAGGGTAGGGGTATCGAAAAAGCAATTTATTTAAGCTATGTGGTTTGTGAACAGCTCCAAAGTACATGAAAAACCTGGAAAAGTCAGATAAATGAATTTTGGTTGCCAATAGAAAAATTTACTAAAATAGGTTAAAAGAAGTCAGGGAAAATATCACGATGTTATTTAGTTAGTTAGTTAGTTAGTTAGTCGTTAAAAGTAGTCAGGGAAAATATCACGATGTGATTGAGTTAGTTAGTCGTTAAAAGTAGTCAGGGAAAATATCACGATGTTAGTTAGTTAGTTATGCAGTTAGTTAGTCGCTAAAGTAGTTAGGGAAAATATCACGATGTTAGTTAGTTATTCAGTTAGTTAGTCGCTAAACGTAGTCAGGTAAAATATCACGATGTTAGTTAGTTATTCAGTTAGTTAGTCGCTAAAAGTAGTTAGGGAAAATATCACGATGTTAGTTAGTTATTCAGTTAGTCGCTAAAAGTAGTTAGGGAAATATCACGATGTTAGTTAGTTATTCAGTTAGTTAGTCGCTAAAAGTAGTTAGGGAAAATATCACGATGTTAGTTAGTTATTCAGTTAGTTAGTCGCTAAAAGTAGTCAGGGAAAATATCACGATGTTAGTTAGTTATTCAGTTAGTTAGTCGCTAAACGTAGTCAGGGAAAATATCACGATGTTAGTTAGTTATTCAGTTAGTTAGTCGCTAAAAGTAGTCAGGGAAAATATCACGATGTTAGTTAGTTATTCAGTTAGTTAGTCGCTAAAAGTAGTCAGGGAAAATATCACGATGTTAGTTAGTTATTCAGTTAGTTAGTCGCTAAAAGTAGTCAGGGAAAATATCACAATGTTAGTTAGTTATTCAGTTAGTTAGTCGCTAAACGTAGTCAGGGAAAATATCACGATGTTAGTTAGTTATTCAGTTAGTTAGTCGCTAAACGTAGTCAGGGAAAATATCACGATGTTAGTTAGTTATTCAGTTAGTTAGTCGCTAAAAGTAGTTAGGGAAAATATCACGAAGTTGGTGAGTGAAGATTTCTAAATAATTTGAGGTAAAACACTGTAAATGGTCATGGGAAATCTAAGAATATGGTCAGGGAATTTCAAACTGGAAAAAAACCCCAAAACCAAAAATAACGTTTTTGAGATTTCTCCAACCTGAAGCTTACTTCAAAATTGGTGTCGTAGAGCCCTATGAGCGTCCAATCAATGAACTAAGTCCTTAGTCCTCGACTGTGAATGGGGTTGAAGTAGTACGAAGACGTGAATTAAGTCGAAACAACCCCTTTTAGTTGCGCAAAAGCCTTAATCTGGTACGGACAGAGTGAGCCAGAGGAGCTCGGACGACTTTTTTTTTATCCTAATCTGATATTCAGCAGCCCCTCAGTTTTCCAATACAGACCACCAGAGGGACGCGAGTGCTAGTTTGAAAAGACATCTCGCGGCTAAAACGTCGTATCTCCACATTTTAATTTAGAGTTGTTAATTTTCCGGAAAAATAAAATGCGGAAAATTTTCCGCAAATCGGAAAAATAAAAAATTGAAACATAAATTACTTTTAAGTGATTTTAATGTTTTTAACTTTTTAAGGGATTTTAATGTTTTTAACTTTTTAAGGGATTTTAATGTTTTTAACTTTTTAAGGGATTTTAATGTTTTTAACTTTTTAAGGGATTTTAATGTTTTTAACTTTTTAAGGGATTTTAATGTTTTTAACTTTTTAAGGGATTTTAATGTTTTTAACTTTTTAAGGGATTTTAATGTTTTTAACTTTTTAAGGGATTTTAATGTTTTTAACTTTTTAAGGGATTTTAATGTTTTTAACTTTTTAAGGGATTTTAATGTTTTTAACTTTTTAAGGGATTTTAATGTTTTTAACTTTTTAAGGGATTTTAATGTTTTTAACTTTTTAAGGGATTTTAATGTTTTTAACTTTTTAAGGGATTTTAATGTTTTTAACTTTTTAAGGGATTTTAATGTTTTTAACTTTTTAAGGGATTTTAATGTTTTTAACTTTTTAAGGGATTTTAATGTTTTTAACTTTTTAAGGGATTTTAATGTTTTTAACTTTTTAAGGGATTTTAATGTTTTTAACTTTTTAAGGGATTTTAATGTTTTTAACTTTTTATCGATATAAAATGTCTAATAATAGTAACCACTTCAAAACGTTAATACCTAGTGTTACATTGTTAATCAGTTTAAACTAGTCTAGAGGTTTAGTCTTACTTTTAGATTCGAAAAAATGAGGCGAAAATGCCGCTTTATTTAAATTTGCAAACAATATATTAGACTTATCATGGAATGAAAAATCTTTTTTTCTTTTTTTCGTAAAAATACGGAAATGTTTCCGGAAAAAAGGCCTCGGTCATTTTCCGGAAACATTTTCCGACTTACAACTCCATTTTAAATAAATCTTTTCTTTGGAAGGTTTTAGTCTGTATTGTTTTTTCGCAGTTTGAAGAACGAATTTAAACCTTTTATTTATTTCTGAGACGAATTGATATAACAGGGTTGCCAGCGGTCTAGAAAATTGGAAAATCGGGGAATTTAAAAACAAGCCTAAAATACGGGAATTTTAAGAATTTCTAAAAAGTTAAATATTATTTAATTTTACCCTTAAAAGAACCAAAAATATCTGAAATGGTCAGGGGAATTTGATTCTGAAAATATCTTGGCAACACAGCATTATATAGGATTTCCACCGTATGTCAAAAACCTGTCATTCCTGCAAACCACAGGGAATTTGAAAAGTGGTACAAAAGTCAGGAAATCTGAAAATGGGTACAAAAATCAGGAAATTTTAAAATGGGTACGAAATTCGGGAAATTTTAAAATGGGTACGAAATTCGGGAAATTTTAAAATGGGTATGAAAATCAGGAAATTTGAAAATGTTTACAAAAATCAGGTAATTTGAAAATGGGTACGAAATTCGGGAAATTTTAAAATGGGTATGAAAATCAGGAAATTTGAAAATGGGTACAAAAATCAGGAAATTTTAAAATTAGTACAGAAATCAGGAAACTCAAAAATGGGAATTTGAAAATGGTTACGTCATAAAATATATATTAATAATGGCCAAAGTTTTGGCGTAAATTACAATGTCGTATTTTCGACTTAATTCTTTCGACCGCTCAAGCGCGGCGATATCTTTAAAAGAAAAGACATCGCTGCCCTAGATGTTAAAAGCGGCGGGGGGGGGGACTCTGTTCTTTAAGGGGAACGAAGTAGGGCGTCGAGGGGGGAGGGCGAACGCCCCACCGCTTTATATCGATATATTTCTCCGTTTAACTTTTTCCCTGCCCCTGAAAACTAGGTTCCTCTTAACCGGAGTCTCCGTCGTCATGGAAACGACGACGTCATCAGTGACGCGCTCGTTATAGATTTCTACTCCATCTCGGACGAGAGTGCTCGGCGAGAGTCATCTTGACGGCTCCCGACGCCGGCTTGCCGGTCAGAATGATAAATCGCCCAATTTGGCGGGTTTACGGCTTTTGCGGATTAGAGCGCCTTAACAACGGTTTTTTATGTTCGTTTGTTTTAGTGCTTTAATTCTCATTGGCAGGGTTCTCATTGACCCTATCATTTCTATTATTTCCTATAATAATGGCCCCATTAATTCCTAATTTTTTTTGTATAATTGGTTTAAATCCAACTAAAGAACTTCTAAAAGGTTACACACTCACAGTAAATATTCTCATTTTGGGTATTTGTTCCATAGACCGGACGAGAATTGAGACCATGGGGAAGCTTTCCTGTAGATTATTATACCCCCCTTGAAAAATATCCCAAAAACTCGTATATTTCAATATTTTAACAAAACAAAACGATGCATTAGTAGTTTTAATCCTGTAAAACTCCTATAAATTCGTAGTTTCAATCCTGTAAAACTCCTATAAATTGGTAGTTTCAATCCTGTAAAACTCCTATAAATTGGTAGTTTCAATCCTGTAAAACTCCTATAAATTGGTAGTTTCAATCCTGTAAAACTTCTTTAAATTTGTAGTTTCAATCCTGTAAAACTCCTATAAATTTGTAGTTTCAATCCTGTAAAACTCCTATAAATTGGTAGTTTTAATCCTGTACAATTCCTATAAATTGGTAGTTTTAATCCTGTAAAAATTCTATAAATTGTTAATTTTAGTCCTATAATTATCCTATAAATTGGTAGTTTTAATCCTGTAAAACTACTATGAATTTGTAGTTTTAATCCTGTAAAACTACTATGAATTGGTAGTTTTAGTCCGGTATAACGCCTATAAATTGGTAGTTTTAATCCTGTATAACGCCTATAAATTGGTAGTTTTAATCCTGTAAAAAACTTCTATAAATTGTTAATTTTAGTTCTATAATTATCCTATAAATTGGTAGTTTTAATCCTGTAAAACTTCTATAAATTGTTAATTTTAGTTCTATAATTATCCTATAAATTGGTAGTTTTAATCCTGTAAAACTACCATGAATTGGTAGTTTTAATCCTGTAAAACGACCATGAATTGGTAGTTTTAGTCCGGTATAACGCCTATAAATTGGTAGTTTTAGTCCGGTATAACGCCTATAAATTGGTAGTTTTAATCCTGTATAACGCCTATAAGTTGGTAGTTTTAATCCTGTATAACTCTTATAAATTGGTAATTTTAGTCTTATAATTATAATAATAATAATAATCAGCTATGCTAATACCCAAGGCATCACTTTAGGCCTAAGTCATCAATCGACTTTTGAAGCCATTAATCCTATAAATTGGTATCATTATAATTTCTATAAATTCATAGGCACTATTGGTTTGGAGCCCTGCATTTGCTAAAGAGGATAATATCACCTCTCGAAAATTCGGTGGATTAATATAATTTTAGTAAAATTATAGTAGCAAGTATCGCACAATTTTAGTAGAAATCTACCAGAGTAGTAAAAGTTTTTTCTTTTGAAATTATGGTTCGTACAATAATGATCGTTAATTTTAATTAAATTGAGTGTATATTCAAATATAATAACCGTTTCTTAATAACGATTTAAAATAAAACGTTGAGTTATGTTTAAATCTAGTTTTGTCACGTGGCATATCCCACTTTACCAAGAAATTTCGTTTTTTCCATAGTATGAATAGTTGCGAAGGAGCCTACAATCCTCTCAAAAAGATATCGCCATCAGCGCCTCAAGTGGCAGAAAAATAAATGTGTTCCAAAGTACAAAATCCTTTAAGTGTAAAAAGTCCCTAATATTAAATCAATGAAAGAACTTTCATTAATACGTTTTTAATACTAAAATCGTTAATTCTATATTTTCCTTGCAATATATCGGTTATTATATTAGTGTTAGCCACAATGCATTAATCTAATGGGTCCTTTGTTTTACAAAAATCTCTAATGAAAGTGCGTGCATACCTCAAACAAAGGTTAATTTTTAGGTTAATAAAATAAACTAATGAAAATATTATTTAATGTTAATGATAATAATAAAAATAACATTATTATAGAGAAAGGTTTGAGGTTTTTATTTATTAATAAAGACCTAAATTTATAACAAATAATTTAATATATATATTATTAGACAAATAATTTCATATAATATATAATATAATATATAAAAAAAAACAAATTAATTATCAAATAAATAAATAATTAATGTATAAATAAATTATCAAATAAATAAATGATTAATATATAAATATATTAATTATCAAATAAATAAATTATTAATTATCAAATAAATAAATTATTAATTATTAAATAAATAAATGATTAATTATCAAATAAATAAATGATTAATATATAAATATATTTATTATCAAATAAATAGATTAATTATTAATATAGAAATATATTAATTATCAAATAAATAATTAATGTATAAATAAATTAATTATCAAATAAATAAATTATTAATATATTAATTATCAAATAAATATAATTATTAATATATATATAAGTATATTAATTATCAAATAAATTATTTGTATATAAGTATATTAATTGTCAAATAAATTATTGGTATATAAGTATATTAGTTATCAAATAAATAAATTATTAATATAGAAATATATTAATTATCAAATAAATTAATTATTAATATAGAAATATATTAATTATCAAATAAATTATGTATATTAATTAATAAATAAATTAATAGTATATAAATATTAATTAACAAAGAAATAAACTTAAATTTAGTATTTATTAATACAGTTCCATAATAATAATTCGTAAAGATAATTATACATATTTAAAAGCGAAATATAAATTGGGCGATTTTGGCCAGACATTGGGCGATTTTCCATTTACTAAAAGCAAGCCACCCTATCGGCCGGTAATCGAAGCCAACTACTCTAGTGTCGGAGCTATCTTGGCACGGACTGCGCTTTCAATAACCAGCCCAGTGTCAGGTTAAGCGGCGATTCGCCCTACCGGTCAATGTTCTGACACTTTTAGGTCCCTTTTTACTTTAATAGCGCGTTTTATCTTCGCCGATGTCTGCGGCCCTTTTGATAATTTTGGTTCTTTTTTCTTTTCTATGCGTAGCTTTAAAAATTAAATGTTCGTGGCAAGGCTTATCGCGATAGTTTCGCCGTAACAGGGAACTATTTATCTAGGTTTCAAAATGAAAATTGATTAACTTTGGCTCTGGCTTTTATAATTTCACTGTATCACGTAAGGCGCAACATGTGGCTGGAATTTAGCTTTTATGAAGCATTCGTCTCAAAAGCCTTGTTCACAGGATTGCCAAGCGATATTTTAAAATTGAACTAAAAATGCGGGGAATTTTACAATTTTTTTTAAAAATAGACAGGGAATTTAAATTTATCTTGAAAATTTTATGATAGTAATTCAGCGAAATATGACCAATTTAAAAAAATATATATTATTGTAATTTTATGGAATTTGAAAATAGACTAATAATTCAAGGAAAGGTCAGGGAAATTTTACAAATTGTTAAAAGTCAGGGAATTTAAATTTATCTTGAAAATTTTATGATAGTTATTCAGGGAAATATTACAAATTTGTAAAAAAAAAGTCCAGGAATTAAACTTTTTCCTGAAAATTTAATGATAGGGATTTTAGGGCATTTGAAAACAGACTAAACAATTCAAGGAAAGGTTATGGAATTGTAAACATTTTTCAGAACCTGGGAAAGGTCGTGTAATTTGAAGAATTTCAAAAAAAAATCAGGGAATTTAAATTTATCCTCTAAATTGTATGAAGGGTAATTTTAGTATAGTAAATTGTGATTATTATTTAGTTCCTTAAAAGTTCTGGTTATTTTTTAAACGTGACGATGAAAATAATCTTGTTCAACCATAACATTTAGGTTGAAATAAATTATTAATTTTCGATTAAAGTTAAAAATTGTCTAATTTTGAATTTAAATTATTTAAATTATTTCCATGAATTTGTCAAAAGTAGTTGAAATAGATTCCTTAGCACTGCCAAATCAAGCCACACCGAATTTCACAAGTCGCAATTAAATTAAATTTTTAACAATTTAAATAGAAGTTTTACGATGATATCAGAAAAGTGTCAATAAATTAGACACGAAAAAGTTTAAAAATTAATCAAATGATTGAAAAAAATCCAATTTAAATCAAATAACTTAAATATAAATATAGTTAATTATATAGTTTGAAAAATATCGCACTTGATTCCCAAATCAAAACTAAATTGTTTTAAAAATTACATCCTAAACACAGGTGACCACACTTCCTATATTTTATAATTTTTCGTTTATTTCGATTGTTTTTCGTATTTCTTTATATAAGCGATATATTAATATTAAACCAAAATTGTTTTATCTTTATTAAAATTATTCCTATAGTTTCATATTAGTATTAAACCAAAGTTGCTTTAAAAGCATTTATTTTATTTTTATTAAAATTATTCCTATACAGGGTTGCCACATTTTTTTCACAATCAAATTCCCGGACTTTTCCAGGTTTTCCCTGACCATCTCCGGAGATTTTCCCCAACTTATTTTGTGCCAAGATTTTGTAATTTTTAACCTATATTTTAGTAAAAGTTTCCTATCTGCAATTAAAATTTAATTCCCCGACATTTTCCCTGATTTTTAGACTAATTTTTAAAATTCCCTGGTTTTTATACCCATCTTCAAATTTCCTTACTTTTCCAAGAATTCCAGGTTTTTCAGGTAACGTGGAAACCCTGCTATAATTTCCTATACATTTACTGAACGTTCCTATAATTTCTTATAAAATTACTATGAATAGAGGTCGGTAACGGTTAATCATTATCCATGATTAAATTTATTTTTTTTTGGATAAAATGTAAACAAAGAAATTTACCGTTTATTATTTCGGAAAATGATTAAAAAATATGTATTATTCGTAAAATTTGAGCTTTTTATGAAAAAAAAACGTCGTTTTTCCGATTAATTTTACAAATTTATCAAAAAATTAATCGGATAATGCAGAAATATAAATTACTTGATCAAAACGTTTTACGAATAATTTTGAGAGCTTTATCTATTGAATAAAAGTTAACCATCCCCGACCTCTAACTATGAATTTACTAATTTCCCTATAAAAAATTGGAGGTGTTCCTGTGGTCACAATGTAAACAAAGCCTCCAATTAATAAATCACATTCAAAAATCACGTGGCAAACATTTCGTGTTCTACTTTCCTAAGAGTGAACTGCCTCTCCAAATACCCCCTACAAACCATCGCGAAAAATCTTAACCACAAAGCTAACTTTGTAGATCATTACCAATTCAATGGGCGTATTCTCGTATTGATTGCGAAAAAAATATATAAAGTAAAACCGGTGTTTCGTCACCGGTTTTCACGCCATAACCAACCAATTAGTCGGGTAAACCGCGAAACTACTAGCCCCCTCCTGTTTATCATTCCAGCCTCGTCCGCATCATATTTTCGTGATGATCCACCCAATCTTCTAATTGCGTTGGATCATTTATTTTTAGTAACAAAAGCTAAATGGGTGAAAAATTAAACTACGGCATGATTTTCCCGTTTACCTCGACGCCACGTCGACTTCACCTTTCCGCTTCTACTTTACGCGGCTGTCGAGTCACGTTGGAGAGTCGGTTTTTGTTTAGTAAGCCGTAACTGGCGACGAGTTCGATGTACTCTAGCGGACGACGGCGATGTAATGACAATAACGAGCACCCGCCCCTCCCCTGGCGGTGTCTCTCGGAAGCTCCCGTTTCTCGTGTTGTGACGTAAGGACGTGATGGTCGCTTTGATGAGCGTTTTACGTTGATTGATTTACTTGGTCCTTCTCTAGTAAGTTAATGCTGATGAAGGATAAATGCTGATGCTTATTTTAGCAGTTGTTTAGCCACTACCTTCATTTTCATTGTGTGCAATAATAGAAATGGAAACCAGTATTTCGTGTTCGGAAAGTTTGCTCTACAGAGTACAAATTTACATCTCTAACAGGGTTGCCACGGTACCTGGAAAACCTGGAATTCCTGGAAAAGTCAGGGAATTTGAATATGGGTATAAAAATCAGGGAAAAGTCAGGGAATTTTAAAAAATAATCTAAAAGACAGGGAAATGTCAGGGAATTTGAATATGGGTATACAAATCAGGGAAAAGTCAGGGAATTTTAAAAAATAATCTAAAAGACAGGGAAATGTCAGGGAATTTGAATATGGGTATACAAATCAGGGAAAAGTCAGGGAATTTTAAAAAATAATTTAAAAGACAGGGAAATGTCAGGGAATTTTATTTCGTTTGCAAATAGGAAACGTTTTCTAAAATATAGGTTAAATATACAAAATCTTGGCACAAAATAAGTCAGGGAAAATCTCCGGAGATGGTCAGGGAAAACCTCGAAAAGTCAGGGAATTTGATTGTGAAAAAACTATGGCAACCCTGTCTAAGGTTTGGTTATGAAAATTTTGCCTTAATTATTACTTCTCTTGTAATACATAGGGCCAATAGGTATATTTATAAAGTAACATTGGCCTTCTTGTTTTGATGTTGCTGCTGCGTCACGGGTGACGTATCGATGACGTTTTACTACGAAACGCTCTAATTTTAAGCATAAACTGAACTGAACTTCTACGTATTTCGTGACGAATGAGTTACATAAAAACAAATTCAGCAAGCGTAGCTTTTTTTTATAGAAAGGCCTATTTAGTTAAGAATATAATTTAGTTGTTTATTGTGCAATAACACAGGAAACCAACACAGCAGTTGCCACTACAAAAAAACAACATCAAATTAATTTACCTTTACATGTTTTTGGAAATGTTTTAAATGTCAATCATAAAATAGGCATTGATTGGTTTATTTAGCAAGGGGACGGAAAGTTACACTACCTTAATTTTTATTGAGGCTATCTTGTACCTGGAAAAATGGGTCCATTAAGTTTGCGCCCCCAAGCGACCGATTTTAAAATTACTTTCTGCACCTTATTGCACCCGTCATGCACCATAGTGCACCACTGAATTTTTTGTTGCACCATCTAGGGAAGGCGGGAAATTCAAAAAACAAAAGTGGGGGCTAAGTTAACGACAGCACCCCCCATATTTAATATCGAAAATAATAAAATGCCTAATCGATTGCACCAACGGTGCACCACAAAAATATTTTATTGCACCGTCATAAAAAGGCGGGAAATTTAAAAAAATAAAAATTGGCCAAATATCCAATATTCAATATTGCTAAAACATTCCTAATCGACTGCACCAATGCTGCACTATCATGCAAAACCGAAATCAGTCATTGCACCGTCTCAAAAAGGTGGAAAATTTTGAAAACATTAGGCTGTAAAGATAGATATTCGATATAGAAAAAAAAATCGATTGCACCAACGGGGCAATGAAAGGTCTCTGTGGTGCACGATAGTGCATCGAAGGTACAAGCTATTAGGCTCGTTATTTTATCGATATCGAATTAGGAGGTGCTGTCGTTAACTTAGCCCCCGCTTTTGTTTTTTGAATTTCCCGCCTTCCCTAGATGGTGCAAAAAAATTTAAGTGGTGCACTATGGTGCAATAAGGTGCAGAAAATGATTTGAAAATCGGTCGCTTGGGGGCGCTAACTTAATGGACCTTGGAAAAATCCGTGGCAAAACGTGGAAGATATCGGGGAAATCGGTTTGCCACTAGTTATATAAACTCTGTATAAACTCTTTATTTAGTGGAGAAGTGTAAACAACTGAGTGGGTGCCAATAAAATTGCGTAGTATGAACGGTGCTTGACACTGAATCCACAGGTTTGCTAGTGGTGTAGTTCCGTAAGTCGTCAGCTGGAGACTTTAGCCGTGTTCACACTAGTGCTCGGCAGTCGATTAATTTTTATCCATGAATAAAATAAGCTCGGCGATATTTAAATAATATTTATTTAAATTACCAATAGTTGAATAAAAATTGTAAAATGTTTAAATAATCGAAAGTGAATAAGACTATTATTTAAATAAAACAAACAATTATTTAAATAAATACCACTTTTATTCAAATAAATGCATGGTTGCGTAAAAAACAGAATTAAATAAGTTAAAATTATATTCTTTTTACCAACGTTTTTTAAATAAATCGGAAAATTTGTGGATAATGAATAAACAATTCCGAACACTAGTTCACACTAGACACTTTGAAACTGTTTTTAAACGGTTTCGAAAGATAATATTGAACATTTTTGGTGTTAACTGTATAGCCATACGATACATATATTAGAAAGCAAAATTTTACAAATTAATCGTTCGAAACCGTTTTAATACGTTTCCAAAGTGCCTAGTGTGAACGTGGCTTTAACGAAACCTATGCCGGATTTTCCATTTCGATATCAACAGCTACACAACGCGTAGGAGGGGACGTGAAGTGTTGTAAGCGTAGTTTTTATCGCGCGCAGACTGCTCACCCTACGCGTTAGTCCTACGCGTTTTTCAGCGCGAGACGAATCGTCCAATCTTTTAGTACTACTCTCGGGAAAAGATTAAACGGTGTAATCCGTCTTAACCCGGAGGCTAAGATAACTCGCAGGCTTACTCGATGTAATCTTATCTCAATTCGCTTTTTTTATCAATGGTAATTTTATTAAAGCTCGTTATGTAACCAAGGCTTAAGAGATTTTTAACGTTGATTTCGTAATATCGTATAGGAATAACAATAAAAATATATTTAAAACTAAGCTGAAGTGTCGAAATTCTGTACAACGTTTTTTGAAATGGAAATCCGCTAAGTAATAGAATTTGTTTTAAATCAAATTTATATCGAAATAGATTTTCAAATTTATATCAAAATAAGATTTTCAAATTGATATCAAAATAAGATTTTCAAATTGATATCGAAATAAGATTTTCAAATTGATATCGAAATAAGATTTTCAAATTGATATCAAAATAAGATTTTCAAATTGATATCGAAATAAGATTTTCAAATTGATATCAAAATAAGATTTTCAAATTGATATAGAAATAAGATTTTAAAATTTATCGAAATTGCATTTAAATTTAATTTTCAAATCAAATTATCGAAATCAATTTTCAAATAAAATTATCGAAATCAATTTACAAATAAAACTATCGAAATTAATCCTCAAATCAAATTATCGAAACCAATTTTCCAATCAAATTATCAAAGTATATTTTCAAATATTAAAGCTTGAGATTTTCGAATCAAATTATCAAATTATATTTTAAAATAATAAAGTTTGAGATTTTTGAATCAAATTATCAATGTATATTTTAAAATATTGAAGTAAGTTTGAGATTTTCAAAATTGGTTTCCGATTTGCAATAGAACCCGGACAATACGATATTAAACTTAAAATAATACATCATGTTTTTCATCTTTAATAAGATTTATTTTGAAAATAAGCGAACAATAAATTTTTTAGTATTGTATCATATACTTCTGATACAAGCCACTTTTATTAATACAAAAAAGTAAGGGAGCCGAAAAAGCTATAGTAGCCATTAAATAAATATGTTTTTACTGTGCAATAGTGGTTAAATTTATTTTAAATTAATAATATATTATGTTTTTTTAGATATAATATGACATTGAGTTATTTTTGTAAAAAATATGAGTGCTGTGTTGACCAACAAAATTATTTGGCACAAAATATTCGATCGTGTGAACAGGACACGAAATTTTACTGTTCCATAAACCATTTGGTTCGATTTCTTGGTGGGTATAATGTCCGTGACCTTTGACGTTTCGAAACTCCTTAATGTCTGATGCGATATTTAGACCTTTTTTGGCATTGCCCGCTGCCTAGTAAAGTCACTAGCTGCTAGTTGACCCTTGAGTTTTCCTTATCAAATTCTTCTTTTGTCTACACCGGTTATTCTAACGTTAATATTGCGCCCGAGCTTAGTTCATGTACAATTTTGGACCTATCGCCCGTTTTAAACGCGAGGAAACTATCCAAACAGCGTCAATGTTCGCGTAGAAGTAGTAGTTAAAATATTTGTTGTAAGGGTGTGCAAAATATCACATTATTTTCTCAGATGTCGAATCGAATATTCAAATTCGTTGAATAACGTAACAAGAAAAAATCAAGTTAACTTATTAAATAATTTACCAATTAAGTAGCAAATGTGCATTTAAAACAATTTAATTTAATTCAATTTAATTTCTTCAAATTTGTTTAGGATTTAGCTATATTATCCCTTTTAATTATGGACTAATCTAATTTTTCGCGTATTTTATCATCCTTCTCACAGTCCATAGGTGGTTTCTTCTAACTTAACTAAGCGTGTTATATTAGCTAATTGCAATAATTTTGGTTATTTAATATAAAATTTCAAATATTATTTTAGCTATTGAGAGTAAAATCTATCAGTTTGGAATATATAGCAAATATTTTCGGCCACGTTTTCGAATATTAAACTATTTGAAGACAAATCGAATATTTTTTTGGTAATCGATCAAATTATTGGCATTACCCTTACGGCTTTTCGTATACACTCTTTTAAGAAACGTTTACTGGGCGCCGCCATTATCGTACAGAAAACCTACAAGTCAGCCCTCTTCAGCAGAAATTTCATCCCCCCAAAACCGGTTTTTTCATCACCCTCCCCGTGGACTGTAAGGTAATGGCGGTCGATTGGGAAGCCGCGTATAAGAGTCTATATCATTTTAGTCAATATCTCTTTATATAAAATACGAGAGGTCACGTGATTACGTTATATTCATCGTGCAGTTAAAGTTAGAGAGAGCGCGCATACTTTGGTTTTTGTTGAGCTCGCGCGAAAACGCACGAGACCCTCTACACGGAAATATTAGAAAGCGCGCGCTCCAAAAAAATAACACTTTTTATACATGTATGCGTATATATTATTTTATAGAAAGAGCTATTTTAATTTTTTTTTATTTCATTTAGCTTGACGTATGTTTTCGTATTTAAGGTATTTAATTTTAGTTTATTCAAAGAATTTAATTCCATTTTGATAATTTTATTTAACTTAACGTTTTGGTTTCGTATTTAAGGTGTTTAATTTAAGAATGAAGAATTTCTTAATTAAAATAATTTTATTTAACTGAACCTATTTAAGTTGAATCCATATATATCCCCTTATTTGGAATATTTAATTTTCATAAGGTTCTTATAGCTGCAGTCGCGAGACCTTTCGGTATTTGAAACCCGCGCGCAAAACGCGCGTACCAATAAAGTTTAAGCTCTTGACACCCGTAGATAAAACATTTTATGCGTAGAATTTTTTATTGTTTTATTTTATGGAAACACCTATTCATTTAGGTGCAAAAGTGACATAATTACCAAAAGTGTGACAATCAGACCTATTTGTTAATGAGTGTTACGAGCGAAATACAAGTTGGGAGGGGAGAAGGGAAAGTATGCCTTGGGGAGGGAAGGAAGTTAAAACCAACAAATAACGCCTCGTTGTGAGGAACGGAGGAACTAACAAGGAGACGACCCGAGGTGTAGTAACCCACCGATTTTGTTCAAACTCGGGGGATTGGTAGACCTTCATGTAACTTGGAAAATCCTAAAGGGAATTTATTCAATGGGCAACGGTTTTGTCATGGCAACGAAAAATGTTTTTGGTTCAAATTGATCAATATGTGATCAATTTTGATTTTTTTCGTCAATTTTAATTTTTTTTTTTTATAATTTTGGTAAAACCGTTGCGAATTGAATAAAATCCCTTTAGGATTTTTCAAGTGACATGAAATCCCCCGAGTTTGAACAAAATCGGTGTGTAACACCTCGGGTCGTCTCCTTGTAAGTAGCACTGGTCAAAGTTAGTGTATTTTTTGATTTTTCGTCGTTCGGTGGAGACGCTATCGCCATCTACCTACGATATAATACCATAGACTAAAAAAGATCCAGAAAGGCGGCAATAAATAGTCTTTTATGTGGGCGATCTCGAGTCGAGCATTCATTAAACCTTTAGCATACGAAAGTACAGGGATTGTCACACTTTTGGGAATTATGTCACTTTTGTTTAGGTGGATTATCTTCGGCGCACGAGTCGCCTTATCAAACGCCGGCGCGAGTCTTTAGTGTTAAGCCCTCGAGTTTTCAACAGCTTCCTCTTATCTGTATTTCGAAACTGTTCCTCAGCGAGAACACTCTTTCTGTCAATAGGGACCTGGCACTATGACGTACTAGAACGTCACTCGTGATCAAAAAATGGATACCAACATGGCGGACATAGCTAAAAAAGCTAAGGAGTGCTACACCATCTAGTTAGTTTATCCATAAGTGCTATTACCCTATTCGTCCGATAATATTTTTATACATTTTATTTATCTGTTATTGTTTTTGCTTAATTTTAAAAAAATTTGCTAAATCATCAAAATCAGTTTTTTTTTTTGCTAAATTATCAAAATCTTTTTTTTTGCTAAATTTTCAGAATCTGATTTTTTTTTAATTTAATTTTCGAGTTAAATTTATTTTTGAAAATTTTCAAATATTGTAATTGGCAAATTTTTGGATTCTTGTAATATTTTGGAAAATATGAAAGTTTCAAGTCTTTTTAACAGTTTTCCGTAACGAAGTGATGACCCACTTCCGATACGGGACCTCCGAACAATCGGCCTCCATCGGTAGGGCGCTATCTATAGTTGGTTACCATGGTAACTACCGAGCTAATGGTTGTCGGAGTTCCGGTTAGGAAGTGGGTAAACGCTATTCACTTACGCGCCAGCCATGGAACGATTCCTTCCGCGTTGAGTTTGCAAGTTCTCTCCCCACTGGTTTAAGGGGTTTTCCCCCCGAGTTCTTCGGTTTCCCCTTTACATAAAACTTGTAGAGGTTAGCGGTAATAGTGAGTGTAGGGAGCTGTTGACTCGCGTGGCTAGAAGAGCTTGCCACCACCCTCCTACGCGTTGTAACCCGACCACCTGTTTAAGGCATACGCGACCTGATAAAGTTAGGCAATTTCAAAATGTTTCCAAAAGGTCAGGGAGAAGCAAGGGAATTTAAAAATGACCACAAAAAAAAATCGGGCAAATGAATTTTGAAAGATGTACATAATAAATATTTTTCAAGATTTTACCTCGAATCATTCATTTATTCTCCTAAAATGGGAAAATTTGGCAATTTGGTCAGGGAAAACATGCAAATTTAATTCCGGAAATTTGGTACGAAACCTGAAGTCGCTCGATGACTTTGGCCTAAGGTGGTGCCTTTGGTTTTAGCCTAACTGATTATTATTATTATTATTATTAAATATAGGCTACGATAGGCTACGAGGTCTATATTATCTTTGTTGAACCTGTCTATAGACCGTCATAACGTCCGTCTGACTCTTGGTCTTTTAGAGCGTGTGATAAATGAAAAGGATAGTGGTGTTCAAAGGGGGGGGGGGTGACGACAACAACAACAACAAGGCCACACCCAACTGGTAATATTACGTAAAAGAGTGTTATGAAGTTTGGGCTAATTTCCTTGATAATTGAGTGAACGTCTTATGGCAAACTAGCCTCTAACTCTCTTTGTAATGGAGCCCCTGGAAATAACGGGCGACTCCGATTGGCGAGTTATTTATAAACCTCAAAAGGGTAATTGTCCGACTCTGTTAAATCCAGATATCGACCATCGTAGGATGGAATGTATCGGGACAAATATACATTCACGTCACACCCGTAACAATATAGTCAGCGTGGGGGAGGGGTTAAAATATTTCCTCGCGCCCCCGTGTTTCCTGGGGGGGGGGGGGGGTGGAATAACCGGGAGCTATTTGAAGGTTGGTGTATATATCAGATATATTATATCTTCCCCTTTTGGAATATATGAGGATGTCTCGACGTCAGATGTCGCCACGCGCCATTAAGAGTGGGAGGATTACGTTCAGCCTTCTGCTTAATAAAACGGAGCATGCGCGACGACTCGCGGAAGGTGGCGACATCTGACGTCCAGACGCTATTAACTCGAGTACCAAATTCTAGGATTTGGGCCCTGTTAAAGACCAAAAATTCATTTCACAATGAGATCCAACTTTGTCACCGCAAATAAGATAGTTTAACTAACTGCGATAAACTAATTTAAGCCTATTAAAAATTTTCCAAACTCGTTTTGAAAAAGAACCAAATTAATCCCCGCGCTACGCTACAAAGAAAATACTCCGGGTGACTACAGTTCCTATATTAGTATATTTTCTATTTTTTCCTATAATTTAACGCTCAAAAACAGCCAGCCTTTTGCAAAAACACTAATATCGTTGGCTTTAGGCTGGCTGCTATTTTGAAATGAAAATGTTATATCATTTTAATACCTTTATCTGTGATGTTTTCATATTAAATGTAATATTTATATTCAACCAAAGTTCCTTTAAAAGCATTTGTTTTATCTCTATTACAATTATTCCTATAATTTCCTATAAATTCAACTGAACGTTCCTATAATTTCCTATATTTACCAAAAAAATTACTCCCATAATTTCCTATAAATTCAACTGAACATTCCTATATTTATATAAAAATTACTTCTATAAAATGGCTAAATATTTCCTATTTTTACTATTAGAAATTTGAGGGTTTCAGAAATCAGGGAATTTGAAAAAGAGCCTAATAAGTTGGGGAATTTTAAGAAAAAATAAAAAGTCGAGTAATTTCATTTCATTAAATTTCCCATAATACCCTATATTTTAACTCAAATAGTTGATATATTATTTTACCCTTAGAAGTCTTCATAACGTCCTAGTTTTTAAAGATGTTTATTTCCAACACTGTTCGCCGATAGTTTTCGACTATTTCTATCGGTTATCCACTTTATTTTGAATGTATAATTAATTTTCCTATAATTTCCCTTTTCCCCCAATTTTCTTCCTATAATTTCTTTTTTCCCAAACCTGGAATTCATGGAAAAGTCTGGGAATTTGAATGTGGGTATAAAAATCAGGGAAAAGTCAGGGAATTTAATTTCGGTTACAAATAGGAAACTTTTTATAAAATTTAGGTTAAAAAATACAAAATCTTGGCACAAAATAAGTCAATGAAAATCTCCGGAGATGGTCAGGGAAAACCTGGAAAATTCAGGGAAATTTAATGTAAAAATCTCTGGCAACCCTGTTTACTGCAAAGCCCCCTACATCAATCAATCTATGGCTAAATTTCTAAGGTTTCCAGACGACGTTAGCGTTATTTAATCACGTTTATAAAACTCGTTAGTTAGGAGTCAGGCGGAAGTGCGGACATGACGCTCGTCCATTTATGTTCTAAGTGAAAGGTCTGTATCGGTACATTTTCGTTCCCGGGTATCGATTCTTCCTGTTTTCTACCTCTTGACTCCCGTCAGAAAATGACATTACGGGCGTCGTTATAATCGCACATTTGCTTGTCCCTGAGAATCCATTTGCTATTGCGCAAAACTTACCTGAGATAACTGACTTTTTAAATCTAATGCGCTATAAATAATCGTTAAATGTTTCTTATTAATTTATTTTAGTGATATTGGTAACCTTCTTTTTAATATATTATATTTTATTATCGCTATTATTCCAGGGCTGTTCATTGATTTAATAATAATAATAATAATAATAATAATAATAAATTTATTAGCACGCTTTCAAATTCATTACATATATATTTGATTTAAATTGGATTTTTAATAGGCGAAACTATTATCATTACATACATATTTGATTTAAATCGGATTTTTAATAGGCGAAACTATTAAGTCCAGGGTGGCTGAATAGATGGTAGTCACGTGCCATTGTGGAGAATTGCAGCGCCGTCTATCTTAAGAAATACGAACTATTATCTATCTTAAGAAATACGAACTATTATCTATCTTAAGAAATACGAACTATTATCTATCTTAAGAAATACGAACTATTATCTATCTTAAGAAATACGAACTATTAATCATTTTATTTGGCTAATAGCGGTTTAAATTTTGATCGATTCGTCTAAATTTTCTAATTATTATTATTATTTAAAATATCTTGTAATATAAAGGTGTAAGTTAATTAGCTTGTCTGCAGTATCTGGAAGGAATATCTATTTCTTTACCCTCGCGCGGCCAACTATAAACACGAGTTACCGAATCGAAGTTGGCTGTGAAATGGTAGTAGCGTGATTAACAAGTTGGTTAAGACCCAATTTACTTTATACTTTCGCCTATTGAAACATTATTTGAGTGCGGCTATAACGTAAACTATAATTTAAATAAAACTTTATTAAATTGAATTATTAATTGATAATAAAATTGAATTGCAGTTTCTCTGAATTTGATATTGCCAGAGAACCTATTATATATATATATATAAAATCATTGATATATAGAATAGAATTTTATTGTTCACCAAAACAGTACAAGTTTTGCACCAACAAGTTGGTGAACATGTATTCAGTCGAATAAAAGAAAAAATTACAAAACACAACAATGTAGCGAAATAAAGAGTTTACATAACTTTCCACCGTAAAAAATAGCACTGATGTTGTCAAATTGGGATACCTATTGTCCCAAGGTTATATTAATAAGACTAAAATACCAAATATAGTATAACCCTTGCGAGTCCTTTTGCGTCATAGTCCTTTATAGTAAGGTTGACCGTCGAAATTGATATAAACAATAAACAATATATATATATATATATATATATATATATATATATATATATATATATATCAGTTTTTCCCTAAATGGGATTTTTAAACTTACTGAACTCTTGCTCTGCGTTTTTTTCTAAAATTTGGTAAGGGGGAACAAAGCTTTACTAATACGTGTTCTTATAGCATAGTGCCGATTTGATTTGGGTCGCGGTGGCGTTAAATATTTTCAGTGGTGCGGAAAATTTCAAAAACAATTCGGCGGCGGGATCAAAATTTATCGGCGGCGGCGCGCCGAAGTGTAAATGGCTCGGCGCCAGAGAAAATATCGGCGGCGCTAGGCTCTACGTGTTTTCCCGCTCCGACCGATAGATTTCGTCATTTTGAATAAATAATTTAACATGACAAACATAAGTCATGTTTTCGTTTTGTTTTTTCGATTGGCGGTTTCAAATTTAATCTGGTGACGACGAAACAAAAATATGGTTATACTTCTACCAGACTTAAATTAATCGATATTTTGGAACCCTACATTTTCCATTCTAGAGGCATTTCTACCTTATGCAATTTTCCTTTAAAGGGAATGTGAACGAAATCTAAAATTCGCCGTACAGCTGGTTTTAACGTAACTAGCGCGAATCACCTCTGGCTTTTGTAAGTTCGTGTTTACTCCCTCTTATACTATGGAAGAAAATGAAACATTGTTCCAGATTGTGTGTGGAAATTGGAAAATAAACACGAACTTAAGATATGGATAAAAAGAGGTGACATACTGATTTATTTAAACAGACAAATTTTAATTACACGCGTTTAAATTAAAAATTAGGGTTAAAATAATTAATTGAAAAATTATTATTGTGCCTAAGTACCACCAGATGGCGATAGCGCCATGGCCAGGGCCCCCAGAGGTCCTATAATTCCTATACAATCCTATATTTTCAAAAATGTCCCTATAACATCCTATATTTTTATCAAAACCCCCAAAAAGGCCTATAAAATCTTATAACATTGATATTTTGCCCATTTCAAATCAGTTAAACAGCTAGATTTAGTTATATGATAATTTCTTATACAAAGTCATTCTAGTCTATACTTTTATTATTGTTAACATGGTTAGCTAAAAGTATAATTTTGTGCTAAAATGGTTTAAGTGAAAATCAAAGATTTATTTCACTAATTATAGATTTTGTTTTAAAATGCATAAAGTTAGTAAATTAAATAGTCCTATAAAATCCTATAATTTTGAAAAATAGTCCTATAAAATCCTATAATTTTGAAAAATAGTCCTATAAAATCATATAATTTTGAAAAATAGTCCTATAAAATCCTATATTTTTAGTAATATAATCCTATTTTTCCTATAATAAAACTGAAGATTTGAGTGGGAGCCCATGGCTTATAATTCATATTACCTTTAAATGGAGTAGGCACTAAATTGAAAACTACACTTTTTTGGAAAGATCCAGACACTTTGATCCAGAGCAGTCAGGTCTTATAAAGACCTGGAAAACCTAGAAATATAAGGGAATTCAATTATCGACAGAATAGTCAGGGAAATTTCCATTTTTTAGTAAAAATATGATAAATTTATGAGTGTTGAGAAAGGTTTCCAAAATGAGTACAAATTTAGATCAATAAGTTTTCTTATACAAAATATATCTACCTTTTTACACAAATAACAGGGCTCCCACCAGGTCCCTAAAATGCCTAAAAGCCCCTACTTTTTTCGAGGTCCCTAAACCACCATAAAATCGGGATTTGGTCACTAAATCACCCTATTTCTAGTACATTTGGTGAAAAGTACCATCGGCTTAAAATATTTCGTAGAAAAGCGAAAAAAAAAAACCCGATTTAATGTGATAGAATTATTACAAAAAATTTATAGTCATTTTTGGGATTGATAAAAGTTTTTTTTAGAAATTAAAACTAAGTACTTAATTTTTGTGATAAAACATTTTTTTAAATTAAAACTAAGTCAGTTTTAAAAATTTGCTGCTTTTAAAAGTTTAAATAAAGATCTTATTTTTGTTTATTAAAATGGTCCCTATTTTGTTCCTACTTTAAAATATTTGGTTCCTATTTCGCCCTATTTCTAGCCAGAAAAATCCCCTATTTCCCTATTATTTTTTGAGATTTTGGTGGGAGCCCTGAAATAATAATAATATTTGACTTTATTACACCTTTTTTATGATAATATGGAAAAAATTTAGATAAACAAATCATGATATGAGTTACTCTGTAAATATTACCTTTTTTGTAGCACCTGAAAAAATCAGGGAAATATCTGTGGGATAACCGGGATATATCAATTCCACTGGTCTAATAAAAGAATATAGCTTGGAAAAATATGAAAAGTACTTATTTGGTTCCAATTTTTAAATATTATTTTAAAGTAGTAACAATATTCTTCAATTTTCAACAATATTACAAAAACAAAAGTGAAAACTGTAATCTAAATCATTATAAATATAATTTTCACATTTTTTCAATAAAAAATATATTGTGTCCACTCTTTGCTACATTGGCCAGTAAACTCATTATTATACAGACCGGAAATTTGCACGTACTATTTTCCACCTGGCTCTTCCAACCTCTGAAAGACTGAAACACTGGCTTGGGCTAACACTCGCTATGACATGTTTGTTAACGTAACTAGCGCCAATCACCACTAGCTTCTGTCAAACCTGGCGGCAGAAATGTAAAGGTCGTTTATCCAGAGTAAATATGGAACTTCAGTAATAGGACTCAAAGAACTAAGCATTGCGCTCTTGTAACTGGGTCAGAATTTGAGGCGTAGTTGATAATTCCAAATAAACAATTATTGCACTTTCATTATTTTAAATTTAAATTAATATATTTTAACAATAGAAAGAAATAAACTCCACTTAAAAATTATAAATTAAACTAATTTTAAAATTTGGCGTACGTCATTTTGAATCTCAAAGTTATTTCCGAAATAAGGCACTGATTTTTAGATTTTAGAGTGCGATTTTCGTGTTTATTTCTGGTTTTTTAGGCTGATTTAGAGATTTTGAAACTGATTTTCGCCCAGATTTCAGGATTTTAAAGTTAATTTCAAGATTTCTAAATTCATTTTTCTCCATAGTGCACGGAATTTACACAAATGTCGGTACCCCTCGTTCTCGTAAACACTTTCAAATGCAATTTTGCGTGATAAAGTCTTAAAAAGAAAGGAACTACTTTTTTCCGCGGCGGAGTACACATTTTGATAAAAAAAAGCTCTGTACACAGGTACGGAAAATGGGGGAAGCAAGCAAAATAAAGTACAGGGTTGCCACACGGAAGGGAAAAGTCAGGGAATTTAAAAATGGGCCTAAAAAGTCAGGGAAAGGTCAGGGAATTTAAAAATGGGCCTAAAAAGTCAGGGAAAGGTCGGGGAATTTAATAATGGGCCTAAAAAGTCATGGAAAGGTCAGTTAATTTAAAAATGGGCCTAAAAAAGTCATGGAAAGGTCAGGGAATTTAAAAATGGGCCTAAAAAGTCATGGAAAGGTCGGGGAATATAAAAATGGGTCTAAAAAGTCATGGAAAGGTCAGTTAATTTAAAAATGGGCCTAAAAAGTCAGGGAAAGATCAGGGAATTTTAAGAATTTGTAAAAAGTTAGGGAAATTAGTTTTATCTTGACACTTTTTTAAGGTAATTTTACTCCAGATCTATGGCAAATTCCGTTATTATTATTTAGATAATTGAAAGATTTTTTAACGTTGAAATAACTTTTGTACGGAAATATAATTTGATTAAATTTATTAACTTCTGATAAGTGTTAATTTAAAAACAGTATAATTTTGCTCTTAAAATGTCAGGTAAAATAACTTAAAATGGTCAGTGAAAACAGGGAATTTCAATCTGAGAATATTTTGGAAACCCGAGAGTAGTTACGTCGAATCCGACACTTTCTCATCCTATTTACTTTTGATAGTGTGGGAAGTGAAAAGTATGACGTCAATAGCTGACGAAACGTCCAACTTTAAACTCGTATAATAAAACAGGGCGCATCCGGGTACCGCCCCTGGTAGGGGCCCCTTCCTGTTGGTATCGCGCTGTCCAAAATTTGGACGGTGAAAACAAATAAACGGGGGCGTTAATAACTCAGCGGCCAACTTCGCGGGCTCTCTATAAAGTCGGTGCTGTCTAAAAAGGCCTCAATTAGGTCTGCGGTATTTTTCAAAAAGCCGCTTAGTTCACTACCTTCACTCCTCCCACGACCTCCACTCCTCCCACGACCTCCCCGGGGAATAATTAAGCCCGTTTTCCCCAGGTGGGGGCGCCACTTTCTAACGATATATCCTCAGCTCGCGTGTTTTGCATATTTGGGTATAGTAGACTTCATTTTTGGGGGTTGCAATTTCACAACCATTTTTGTACGTTCGTTAAATTAATTTTTTTAAATATCTTACAAGGAGACTACCCGAGGGGTTACACACCGATTTTGTTCAAACTCGGGGGATTGGTAGACCTTCATGTAACTTGAAAAATCCTAAGGAGATTTTATTCAATGGGCAACGGGTTTGCCATGGCAACGAAAAATGTTTTTGACAATATAAAATAACATGGCATTTTGACCGATTTCCATGTGAAAAAAATTTAAAAAATTTATCAAAATGTGACCAATTTTGATTTTTTTTCGTAAATTTTTATCAATTTTTTTATAATTATGGTATTTTTTTTTTCAATTTTGTAAAATGTTTCACAGGGGGGGGGGGGGGCTTGGAATCGGTCAAAATCCCATGTTATTTTCAATGGGAAAATTTCCATTTTAGGTTTTAAAAACATTTTTCGTTGCCATGGCAAAACCGTTGCCCATTGAATAAAATCCCTTTAGGATTTTTCAAGTTAGATGAAGGTCTACCAATCCCCCGAGTTTGAACAAAATCGGTGTGTAACACCTCGGGTAGTCTCCTTGTTAGTGTAACCTGCCAGCAAGATTACCTTAATATAAATCCAGATTGTAACCAAGAATGTATGTATTTATATATAGAGAAAATGTTTACGCGAATGTTAGGATTTCCGGTTACAAATTCCTTAGCATTTATTAAGCCTTTGTCAGTTTTGGGAAATTCGCTTGCAAATTCATTTTTTTTTAAATAATTACTGAACTTTTATCGCTTATTGATATAAAATGTAAATCCATAACATAACTATTATTTTTATAATGTAACGTGGCCTTCTTGTTTAAACGTGGCTCTTACGTCACATCATAAGTGTATAATATCGTTACATAAGTGTGACACTTCCAATTCTTCACGTGCAAAAGTTTTACTGAGAGCTATTCCCAAGACAGACTGCATTACGGGTTTCGTCGCCGTTTTACGTCCGCTTGCTAACGCGTCAAATGTAGCCTTTGACAGCGCCTCGCTAGGGGGAGATGTTCCTCTTGTGATGACGTAACTCCGTTACTAGCTCTCAGTAAAATATACCCCAAAATGACAAACTTATGGAACAATATTATAGACTTATGTTCACAGTCAAATACTTTTACTGAAGTCTACGAGCTCGCGCTACAGTGGCCATATGAATATAGGTTTTTCTATCGCGCGTGCAAATCACCCGTGACGCAAGAGCAACATTTTAACAAGTAGGGCGTAAATTTTAGGGAACCAATGATACTCCGTCCGGAATTGATTGACATTTAAGGGGAGGAGCCAGATTCTGGTCCTAGAGCCCAGGATTCTTCATAAGAAATTTAGTTTTGGATTATATAACTGATAAGCCATTAAATGTTCCAAAAACGTTAATATAAATTCTATTTAAATAAAGCAATAGATTAATTTGAATATTATTAAAAAAAAATATGTAAAAGTGAATTCTTTGATATTTGTTAAAATCCGATAAATTTACATTTTATAAATCTTGAAATCGACTTTGCAAAAAAATTGGAAATTAAGCCTAAGCTTTCAAATTTATGTTAGGATTTAAAATACTATTGTAGAAGTTGGAAAATCCTTTCAGGATTTAAAATCCCATTCTAAAAATTGAAAAATCCGTTCAGGATTTAAAATCCCATTTTGAAAATAGAGAAATCCTTTCTGGATTTAAAATCCCAATTTTGAAAAAAAATTGAAAATGAAAAAAAAGCTTTTCTGGATTTAAAATCCCTATTTTGAAAAAAAAATGAAAAAAAAAAGCTTTTCTGGATTTAAAATCCCAATTTTGAAGAAAAAAAATGAAAAAAAAGCTTTTCTGGATTTAAAATCCCAATTTTGAAAAAAATTTAAAATGAAAAAAAAAAGCTTTTCTAGATTTAAAATCCCAATTTTGAAAAAAAAATTAAAATGAAAAAAAAAAGCTTTTCTGGATTTTTAAAATCCCAATTTTGAAAAAAAAAATGAAATGAAAAAAAAAGCTTTTCTGGATTTAAAATCCCAATTTTGAAGAAAAAAAATGAAAAAAAAGCTTTTCTGGATTTAAAATCCCAATTTTGAAAAAAATTTAAAATGAAAAAAAAAGCTTTTCTAGATTTAAAATCCCAATTTTGAAAAAAAATTTAAAATGAAAAAAAAGCTTTTCTGGATTTTTAAAATCCCAATTTTTTAAAAAAAAATTAAATGAAAAAGAAAGCTTTTCTGGATTTAAAATCCCTATTTTGAAAAAAAAATGAAAAAAAAGCTTTTCTGGATTTAAAATCCCAATTTTGAAAAAAAATTAAAATAAAAAAAAAAAAGCTTTTCTGGATTTAAAATCCCAATTTGGAAAAAAAAAATTGAAAATGAAAAAAAAAGCTTTTCTGGATTTAAAATCCCAATTTTGAAAAAAATTTAAAATGAAAAAAAAAAGCTTTTCTAGATTTAAAATCCCAATTTTGGAGAAAAAAAAATTGAAAATGAAAAAAAAAGCTTTTCTAGATTTAAAATCCCAATTTGGAAAAAAAAATTGAAAATGAAAAAAAAAGCTTTTCTGGATTTAAAAACCCCTTCTTAGAATTAGATAAAAATGTTTTATCTGACTAAAAATATAAATACCCCTTTGCTAATAATAATGTCAGACCGAAAATATTTGCATGGCGTAATTCGATGTTTAAAAACTTAAGAAACCTCTTTCCATTGAAAGTAATAAACACTAACCCAGGAAGGGCGTTAAACAGAACTAGAAGCTCTGCGAGAAAAAGATGCTCAATTACCCGCCATTAAAAGCCGCCGAAACACACCCTCTACGAATCTCCATGCCTTCGCTCAAAGTTATGTAGTAAATAAAACGGTATTTCTCGTTTAAAAAAAAGGGTAGAAGTAGGCACCTCTGTATGAAACGCTAATTATTCTATATGCTTGAATAGCGTTATTTTGTATGAAAATGCAATTCAATAATTCACGAATGCCCAACGTTAAAAAATGATGGATTGTTTAATAATAGTATAGAGTAGTTTCACTTCGTATTTTTGGCGATAACCGCCATTTTCTGCGCGTTTTTTTCTCGATGGATGACGTCACGTCACGTGAGACGGAATTCACTGAATAGTAAAACGTGTAATATAACGGTTAAGTTCGCGATAGAAAACGACTAAGGAAAACAGTCTACGTGCCGTAAGACTACGTATACAATAGAGGCTTGGCACTCCGTAGCTTTGGCCATGGCCGCCATAGTGGTCATATTTTTCTCCCCACGCTAAAAACTACTGAAAAAAACTGTGACGTAGCACTGCCAAGTTCCTATAGGCCTTTCTATAAAATAAGCTACGCTTGCTGAACTGGTTTTTAAGTAGCTCATTCGTCAATAAATACGTAGTAGTTCAGTTCAGTTTATGCTTAAAGACAGGGTTCCTCGTCGAATCTTCTCTTATGACCAGGGCTTTTCGTAGTAAAACGTCATCGATACGTCACCCGTGACGCGGCAGCTTCATCAAAACAATAAGGCCAATGTTACTTTATAAAAAGGTCTATTCTCTTAAACTCTCTAATTTTTGCTGGAATATAAATTCCTAAACGAATTTACGGTTTCCCCGCTAGGAGCGCTGTTGCTCGTCCTATAATTATCTCCACCACACGCCCCCCTATTCGGCTTTCCGTTGCTATGCAACGCGTTTTGAAATTTTTAATGTATAGGCTTAGTTTATCTTTTCGATATAACAGTCGCCAGCCAGATTTACCGCACGGTACTGATGAGTTCCAAATACAACGAAACCGGTCTACCATTGGATTTCTGGCTATTTTATTTAGTTTTTATGTAGTTTTTTACTCTAAGATCTATTTGATCCGAGATTCGCGTCTTTTTGTTTGCTCGAAGACCTATTGGTACGAGTTATTGGAAAGTTTTTTAATTTCTTCAAATTTGTTTAGGGATTAGCTATATTATCCCTTTTAATTATGGACTAATCTACTTATTCGCGTATTTTATCATCCTTTGCACAGTCCATATAATTAGGTGCCAATGTTCGAAAGTCGAAATGCCCATTGCTGGATAGTAAATTTCCCACATATTCCCACACCCTTATTTAGCCCCGTCCCCAAAGAAAACCAACGGCAGGGCCCCCAGAGGTCCTATAATTCCTATGAAGTCCTATATTTTCAAAAATGTCCTATAAAGTCCTATATTTTTAGAAAAATAATCCTATTTTTCCTATAAAAAATTTGAAGATTGAATGGGGGCCCTGCAACGGAAAATATGCCATAATAGGTGGTTAAATAAACCCCTCTCTGACTATCTTGCCCCCCTGTTAAAAATGCTGCATAGAAAATTATCAGCTTTGGCAGTATAAAGAGAAACCATAGACAAAAAATGATCTTTATAAAATTAAATTTTATTGAAATTATAATTTTTAAAGGAAAGGTTCAGATTGTAATAATTTATTGTATATAACATTCCCTAGGCTTAGAAACTACAGAAAATTAATAATATCTAAAATTAATTAATTCAAATTAAAGTTATACATTTTTTAATTATTGCTATTGATAAGAGCCTTGTTTCTTATATTTCAAACTTCTAAGGCTCAGACTCCTGATTCGTTCTAAAACTAACCAATGGCAATAGAGCGCGGTATACCGATCACGTGCATACTTTTCGCGTTCCTCAGTTGTTGCCAACCACGGCCCCCTGCACGCGCTCACGGTGCTCGAGCCTCTATCGTCGCGAGCGCGTGCAGGGGGCCGTGCCAAAACAAAGTCCAAACGAATAAAATTACTACTATTTCTATCATGTGATGAATGCCTAACTTTCCATTGGTTATAGAAATAAAAAACAAATGGGAGATCTTACTACATAGTAGATTTCATACCGCTAGAAGCCAGAGCCAATCAGAAAGCTGAGCCTAGAATAGGTTCATGGATGCATCCATAAAAAATTTAAAACAGCTGATAATTTTAATTACGTAATTAATTAAATATTTTTAATTTCTGATTTCCTTATTAAATAGCTTCTTGAGTGTTATAAAGAACAGTAAAAATACTATCTGAACCTTTGCTTTAAACATTTTGGTTGTTAGGCCTATACATTGTTTGATTGAAATACTGGAAGGCGCTTCCGTTATATTATTTCCTAAGATTCACGAAAATACGCGGCTCTAGATAATGTTTGATCTTTCTGTTGATAGTCAAAATTTTGAGAGCCGGAATATGCGCTCGCGAATTTCCGCTCAATTTTGAAGCTCAGATAAACGCTCGTGATTTCCGCTCATTTTTGAGAGCCGGAATATGCGCTCGTGATTTCCGCTCATTTTTGAGAGCCGGAATATGCGCTCGCGAATTTCCGCTCAATTTTGAAGCTCAGATAAACGCTCGTGATTTCCGCTCATTTTTGAGAGCCGGAATATGCGCTCGCAAATTTCCGCTCAATTTTGAGAGCTCAGATAAACGCTCGTGATTTCCGCTCATTTTTGAGAGCCGGAATTTGCGCTCGCGAATATCCGCTCAATTTTGAGAGCCGAAAATATTTTACAGCTCAATTTCGCTCAAAGTTACAAAAACCTCTCAAATGAGATGAGCGGTGCCCATCACTGGCTTAGACTTCATTATGACGAAGTGACAGAACAACCATTTTAAAGTAGAACCGCTTAAACATCTTCTGCACTTTAAAATTAGAAAGATATTACAACTATAATTAACTGTACCAAAAAAAATAAGAAAGGAAGAAGCAATATTCCTATACTTTGCTAACCCCGGTTATGCACTGGCTGTTATAAAACTCTCCTTGAAAAATCCTTAGTCATTTCGTTGTTTCAACCAGGGTTGGCAAGAGCCAGCCAGACGGGATTAAACCACCCTGGTTTAAGCCGGATTTAACCACCAAATAAAATCCATGGTTAAAACCACTTTTTTTTTATAAAAAATTGAGAAATTAATTAGAAACATTGACAAAACTTAACCTTCACTTTTTGTCGCGAGTAATGAGAGCTAACATATAAGCAATTAGGGGATCTTAAAATTAATTTTGCGCGTGAAAATACGCTGCCATGTTAGGGTATAAAAGCGGGTAAATAAGTCTGCTATACCTCACAATGTAAAGGTACTGTCACGCGCAAAAACGTAATTTTTAAATCGGGAAATTTGAGCAATGAGGGCTTGATATAAGCAATTTTCTCATTTTTTATTAATGGATTTAACCGGTTTAAACCACCGGTTACAGCCGGATTTAACTATACTGGATTTTTCAATTTTTAAAAAAGCCGGTTTTTGGCCAACCCTGGTTTCAACCCTCATTTGTCGCCTGAAAGCAAAAACCACGTACGTCGAGTTACTCGGGGTTTGCTTTCAAGCGACGCATTCTTCTTCAGAGGATGCTCATCTGTTGTTTTTACTTCTTCGTCATTTTTGTTTCCATGCCAACTCTTTGTCTAGTTTCGAATACCTGTTGCGTAACGTTACAGCGCCCTAAATTTAAAATTTTCTCGTAATTTCCATTTTGATGGTAGCATAATGGACTAATTAAAGTATTTAAAGGGAAATTGTCACCACCCTAAAATTGGTTAAAAACCATTTAAATGGATAGAGGACGTCCGAAAATGGTAATACAAAAAATTTCATATTAATATTTCCAGTATTTGATTTATTATTAGCAAACCAATTTCGTGTTTGATCCCCCCCGACTCGAGAATCTCAGTACCGCTTGGTTGAACCTATTTGCAGCGCCATCTCGTGAATGAAATATTATTTTCCCCGGTTTTTGTAGTTTTTCGGTCGGAACTGTCGTCTGCTACGACATTCTCCTTGGCTTTTTAACCGAGTTATATTCGTAGATTGTAGTTGATCGTGTTTTTAAAATGCCTTACACGCCACCCTTTCTCAAATTTTTGCCGCTTCATTCTTTTGGCGCTGCACGTAGGTTCAACCGCGATTTCTGAAATTTTTGGAGCCGTTTGATGTAGGTTGCGGAAAAAGTAGCGTAACTTTTTTAATAATTTCCCAATAACTATAAAATTTCAGGGACATAATCATTAATATATTTTCTATCATTCTGTAAAAAAACCTCGTAAATTTTGGTTTTGGTGACAGTTCTCCTTTAATTAAGTACTTTAATAATTCCACTTTGAAGATAAAATTATGGAGTTCATCTAGGTGCAACAAACGCAAGGAGAACGCAGCTAGCCTTTAAACACGCTAACGCGTACAAATTTCATTGGACGAGCCTTTTCGCTGAGCGTGTTACGGGCGGGGGAAAGACAATTTCCGGATTTTCCCCTTCCGACGGCCGCAGGCGCTAAAGCGTCTAGCCAATGAAAATTGTACGCGAGAAAATTCACGACTTTTGACGGGTTGAGTTCTCCTTGTGTGGGCAGTGCTGTGTTTGTTGCTCCTAGCTTTCATTAAGAATGCATTGAAATATACTTAGCGTTGTTCGCAATCCCCTTCACGCTCTAAGAATAAACTACTTCCACCTTAACAAAATCAAATCAGCACGGTATCTCATTTGCAGGGTTGTTCAAAATGCAAAATACCATTTTACAAATTTCGCAGCGTGGGTCGACGTTTTTACCCCCCTTTCAATATAGGCGTATAATGCAAAAACTGTTAAAACACGCGAAAAGGTAGAAAAGTCGATGTTCTAATAATTCTATATGGTACGAGTTATTTAATTCTCGAAGACCTATTGTTACAAGTAATTCGTTCAGTTTTTAAATTACTTTAAATTGGTTTAGGCTTTAGTTTTTTTGCTCCCTTTTTATTATGCACGTTCAGGGTTGGCTGATTTAAATCAACTTGATTTTAAAAATTTTAATTAAAATAAAAAATCCATAAAAATAAAAAATAAATCAATAAAATCCGATTTAAATTTTAAAAAAAAACAATTTATTTGATTTTATTATTAAATCAAAAAATTGCCAACCCTGTGAACTTTTCTACCTTTTCGCGTTTTTTACAATAATTTAATATTAATAATAATCAGATAAGCTATAACCCAAGGAACCACATAGACCTAAGTCAACTAGTGACTTGTGAAGCCAATAGAGCGTTCTATAAAATCAGTGTGGTGTGCTTTCCCCCTTTTGAGTTCGGAGGAGGTGAAGGTTTGGCCGGTTTTTCGTGTGAGAGAAAAATATTTATCTGGCAAACCCGTAAGAAATTGAGAGCAGTCGATTTTTAGGAGTGTAGCTTATAGTTGCTAGCCTAGGCTTCACTAATTTCCGGCTTTCCGCGCCGTTTTTCTTATTTTCAATGATTTTTGTAATAAATGTATGATGGTAAATAAGCAAAATACTAGTCCCAAATCCACGGGTTTAAAAAAAAAGAAACTTAGATCATGAAAATATTCTTAACCCCAAACATACTTCAACACCTAGGGTCCCTCCTACAACTCCTAAAAGGTACGTCTCTAAAATATTCCTATAAAGACAAGACATAAGCCGAATTCTCTTAAACAAAAGAATAACAAACGTTGTTAGTCCTGCCATGGGCCAAATAATAATAAATCCAGGACATGCCTCTGGTACCTTCACACGTACTAAATCGGCAGACTTGTAAATAGCGGCAGTCCACGCGTCAAAAACCCCTGAAAAAAATCACGGGACTCCCTCAAAATATTTGTAAAAAGAGGGAAAATTTTGAGAAATAAATAAAAAGTAGAATTATTTTTCTCTTTGAGGCATCTGTATAGTGTATACTGACCGTCACTATTTCAGCTCTCCTCTTTTAACTTAACAAGTTGCCGAAAGGCAAAATACAAGTCCAGCGCTAGTTATTTGTGGAATATCAATGCAGCTTAGTAGGCGGAAATATGTTTGATGTTTCGTGTATTGAACGGACGGGGTACGAGACTAATCTAGGTTGAGGGATAAAAAAATTATGATTTTCACTACCAAATAGCTACCTTTCATTTCTAGTATCAGAATGATACAATATATCCTTTACGAGAGAAGTATTCATCTCTATAAACTGCTAAAGGTATTTACTCAAATGAAACACGTACTCGAGCAGGCTCACGCGTCGATTTTTTGAAAGAAGTTTCGAATGAAAAATTAGTGGGTGGCAAAATACACCATAACTATTACATCCATAAAATATGATTTAAAAATTAAGTAAATATTGCTACGCAATGTTATAATTTATATTGCCTTGGGCAAACAGACTATCATTAATAAAATTAAAATTTGTAGAAAAGTGTCATACCTATGTTTATTATGTTACTTATGATGATTCAACAATTATCAAACCCTACTCTTAAATTAAATTATAAACTCATAAGAATAGTTTGATAGTATTCACAACATAAATTTCATATTTAAAACCTGAAAAACATTTTTCATATCACCTAGATTTCCATGTTAAATATACAACCTTAGATAGATGTAGATGAACATGAAAACTGTAAAAACTTGGAAATTTTTTTGGCTTTAGACAATGAAAATTGAAAATGTATAAAACATTAAATAACATATCTGTAATATACACATGCTGTATAATGCATTATATTTACACGGTTATACAATGTAAAATGTACAAATACATATGAGGCTGTTCAATGAGTAGGTATACTGCTGCCAAATGTTACATACTGCTGCAAATATGTTACGTAAACTGCTACAAAATATGATACGTATGCTGAAAAACAATTTTAGTTACATACGTATGCTGCTGTATAATGTATCTCAATTTACTAAAATTCAGATTTCAATTAGATACCGTACATACGTACGCTGTTGTACAATGCATCTCAATACTAAATTTCCGATTTCCATTAGGTACCGTAAAAATGTAGTTACATTTTACTACAGCATACGTATGTATCTCAATACTAAATTTTAGATTTCCATTAGATACTGTACAAACTTAGTTACATACGTACGCTATTGTACCATGTATCTTAATACTAAATTTCAGATTCCCATTTGATACGTGTACAAACGTACAGTTACATACATATGCTGTTGTACAATGTATCACAATACTATATTTTAGATTTAGATTAGATGCATTTCATATACATACGTGGTAGGTCAAAACGGTCCAGTTCATTTAATACAAACTCATTAAGCACCACCATAAGCCTATGATTAGATCAGATAATCTAATATTTACCAAATTAGTTGAGGTTTGCAGATCTAATATACCTGTAAATTAACGTACCACAGAACAAGGACGGAACTGGAATGTAGTTTTCGAGACGAAAGGAATGTGCTTACTTCTTTCATAACCTCGTAGACATTCTCATATAGCTAACGGCCGCGTTGTACCTCTGACAATGGTTTCAGGTAATCCATTTTTCACCCCAAGCCGAATGGAATGTACTGGCTTCTCTTAATAACCTGGGAGAGATTCAAGGCTAGCTAGAGCCACTTTGTAGCTTTGACAATGGTTTCAGGTAATCCTTTTTTTCTCCGTTTTTACTATCAAAGCATAAGTCCAGCACCGCCAATAGATGGCGCGCGCCGGACTAAAAGGTGTGGACCTGTGGGGAATAATTTTCATACTTCGTTAGTCTTGCTCTGTATTCCATTAGGCACAGTAATTGTAACAGTGCCATTGAAGACGAAAATTTTGCTTTATTAAAATGAATAAAGTTAGAAAAAAAATTAAGCTCTATGGGTTTGGAATGAAGACTTTAATGGTTAAATTAATTGTGATAATATTTACGAGCATTTTAATTTACCCGATCACGATTATATATGAAAATATGTAAACTTTGGTGTTGGGAATATATAATGAAATAATGGTCCAGTTCGATTTATGACTGTCTCTTTTATAATTACAATAAAACATTTATAGGCTTAGCCCGGTTTGGTGACATTTATTTTCGAATATAATATGGAGGAATAAAGAGAGATTAAAGAGCACATAAATTTAAACGAGGGGGGGGGGGCGAAGACAGTAGCGGCGCTAAGGGTGGGCTGAAGTGGGCTTTAGCCCCCCTGCATTTCTGAGAGGGGCCACATAGCCACATATTTATATTGAAAGGGCCACATATTCATAATTAAGAGGCCACATATTTTAATTTATGAATTTTCATTATCTCTAGAAATTTGTTTTATTGCGAAGAAACGTTTTTCTGGAAAAAATCTTTCAAAATCAATTTGTTTACTCAAAAAGGTAGTAGACCATAAACGTATAGATTCGGGAGGAAGGTAGCGGAAATTGAGAGAAAGTTGAAAAGAAAGGGGCTTATGGGAATTTAGGGAAATACCCCAGGCATGCACGTGTACCCTCCAGGTCAGATACAAGGTCAGTAGGGGGTCCAGAAAACACGACGAGAGCCGCAACAATAAAACGACCATGCTCTTTTCGCTTCCTGGAAAATTGTGGGTTTATTCGATTTCACCACTTTTGCGAAATATGGTCAATCAAAGGTTCCCGCTAAGGGCCACAAAATTCTTAGGGGCCACAAAATAATTAGCCCACCTGTGAAAAAACCTTAGCGCCGCTACTGGGCGAAGAAAGAGGGAAGAGTCTTGAACTCGTCGAAAAAATAGATCGGTGGAGGGGTCCGGGTCCAGTGGACTCTCTTAAAAATATACACTATTTACAAGTCTGCTAAATCGGTCGTCCACCAAAAGTAACGGGCGGCCATTTTAGTAGGCGCGGAAAAGGTGCCAATAAAAAAAATTGGGAGCAAAATCAAGCAGAAATTTCCGGTTTCCCGAACGCCATCTTGTGTTGACTGAGTCGAAATAGACCCATAACAAAAGAGGGGCCGCAGACGAGGCTTAAGTGAGACCTTTGGACGGAACATCCTGTTTGTGACGTTTTGAATCACGTGGCCGCCATTGAAATATACAGGCGGAAGTAAGGAAACGGATGTTCCGTCCAAATGCTGAGTTGCCAGGTAAAAATGTTAATTTTCGGCCCCCCAACTTTCAACATGGGTCTATTCGGAAATAAGTGGCGGTTGTAATTTGAAAATCCTGCCATATTGGCCCCTCAATTTTAGATAAATGTTAACGATTCTATACTAATTATGAACCTAGTACGTAAAAAAAAGTATTTACATTAATAACCACACTAGATATGATAACTGTTAATAAATATTTCAGGATATTTACTACGACGACCACGTGTATTATTTTTGAAAACTGCCCCTAAAAAATTTGCCCCCAAAATGACGTGGGTCCGCGATCGCGCATTTTTCCCAATAGGGGGCAATAGTGGTCGGGTGTTAGCGCTGTTGGACGGGGTTTTCGCATAGAGTCATGTCCTGGATTTATCATTATTTGGCCCATGGTCCTGCTGAACTAGCACTATAGTTTGTATGAAAAGTTTGGCCGGTTTTGGGCCGATTTTATAGAACGCTCTATTACCGATGGCCGGGCTAAATGGCCAACTGAAAGCGTTCATTGTCATACTTACGCGTATTGACGTTACTTATGCTAGCGTCAAAACAACATGATCGAAGGATATCCGGTTCTAATTAGCGAAATGTTAAACAATTTCTCACCCGTAGCATTTAATATATCAGATTCATAATTTATGATACTCGTATAATGGGGAAGCATTCACTGATAGTTTTTATTGATAAATTATTCACTTCCCGTTTCTTTATTCAACAAAGGAAGATTAATATCAAGTAGGATACTTAAGGTGTTAGTGTAAGTTTTTAAAATGGGTTAAGTAAATTATAATGATTAACTGTTCGGTGAGGTTCGTTCTTTTTAAAGATTTATTGATTGATTAATGACGGGTGTCATTGGGTACGTTGAAATTTAATTAAAAAAAGTTTGAAAAGATCTGGGTTAATTTGCCCTTCAAAAATTTTATTAGGTTCCAATTTTCATTGATCATTTCATACATAAATATTATTGTTTATTCTGTTTTAATATTTCTATAATTGGCAAACAGTCATTTTTTAAATGAGCGTGTATCGAAGTATTAATTACGCTAAGATTTTAATTAAATTGTAAGAAATTCATAAAATTTTGGAAACGTAAAGAAGTATATTTACGTAATTAAAAATTAAAAATAATTTTCAAAGGCTTCATTAGACTTTGTGAAACGTTTGACTGGAAAATAAAATAAACAATAATTAAAATTTTGAAAGGAATTAATCACAGGTATTTTAAAAATAGATAACTATTAGGCATCTGAAATCTGTGCTGTAGGCCCAATCGACCGACAAAATTCGATATAGAATGACCGTTAACTAAACGATATTCCCAATCGACCGACAAAAAACCGATTCTCTATTAAATCGCATATTTTAATAAGTGAACTAATATAAGAATTAAATAACAAATAAAATTCTGAGAAAAAATTTCTATTTTATTTACGAATATATAGATGTCGCATTATTTCTGAACATCATATAAATTTACACAATAAAAAACTAACCTTACCTAACGTAACTTTACATAACCGGTAATCGTTGTAAATTATTTTTAATTGCTTAGTATACACTAGTCTAGAGTTTTTGTTTAGGTCAAGTATATTTACATCTAGTACAAAACAATTCGATAAACTTTATTTAACAGAGTTGCAACAGTACCTTAAAAACTTTGAAAAATCAGGGAATTTGAAAATGGGTCTAATAAATCTAAGTTTGAAAATTGGTGTAAAATGTTAGGAATTTTTAATTGGGCTTTATCAATCACAGAGTGACCACACTTCCTATATTTTATAATTTTTCGATTATCCTCCTATAACCTCCTATAGTTTGTCAATTTTCCTATTTTTCAATATATTTATCGTACTTCGCGTTTTGATTTCAATTTAGTTTTGAAGGTCGATAGAAGGCGTTCAAAAACAGCCAGCCTTTTGCAAAAACACTAATATCGTTGGCTTTTACGGCTGGCTGCTATTTTGAAATGAAAATGTTATATCATTTTAATACCTTTATCTAGTTACGAGGTCTGTGATGTTTTCATATTAAATTTAATATTTCTTTTCAACCAAAGTGCCTTCAAAAGCATCTTTGTTACAATTATTTCCATAAATTCAACTGAACGTTCCTATAATTTCCTATATTTACATAAAAATAACTCCGATAATTTCCTATATTTACATAAAAATTACTCCTATAATTTCCTATATTTACATGAAAATTACTCCGATAATTTCCTATATTTTTATAAAAATTACTCCGATAATTTCCTATATTTTTATAAAAATTCCTCCTATAATTTCCTATATGTTCATAAAATTACTCCTATAATTTCCTATATGTTCATAAAATTACTCCTATAATTTCCTATATGTTCATAAAATTACTCCTATAATTTCCTATATTTTCATAAAAATTACTCCGATAATTTCCTATATTTTTATAAAAATTCCTCCTATAATTTCCTATATGTTCATAAAATTACTCCTATAATTTCCTATATTTTCATAAAAATTACTCCTATAATCTCCAATATTTACATAAAATTACTCCTATAATTTCCTATAAAATGACTAAATATTTCCTATTAAAAATTGGATGGTTTCCTGTGGTCACCCTGAAATCAGGGAATTTGAAAAAGAGCCTAATTTAATTTAATTAAATTTCCTATAATACCCATATTTTAAACTCAAATAGTTGATATTTTACCCTTAGAAGTCTTTAAAACGTCCTAGTTTTTAAAGATGCTTATTTCCAACCCTGTTCGCCGATAGGTTTTGACTATTTCTATCGGTTATCCACTTTATTTTGAATGTTATACCCCCTTTAAACTATTTTAATTAATTTTCTCCTTTTTTTATCCCAATTTTCTTCCTATATTTTCCTTTTCCCCCAAATTTCTTTTTACATAATTTCACTGATAAATTTCCTATAATCCCTTTAAAGGATTTAAAAATATTCGGTGATCAGGGAATTTCAATCTAAAAACACTACGACAAGTCACAGTGCTTCCCTCTGTCGGTTCTAATAAATCCCTTTTTATCCCTTTCACAATTTTTTTAAACTAAAACAATAAGATTTATAATATTTAGGCCTTATATTAAAAAAAATATTTTAAAATCTATGACACTTCCGAATCCCAGTTAATTTCATTCGTGGATTCCAATAAAGGTAGAGGCGCGGTATTTGAAGTATTAGACCAAAATATTTCTAGCGAAAATTAGGAAAATTCCGAAAAAACCCTTAATTTTCCCTTTTACCCTCTCTTCCAAAATGCCTCGTCAGTATAAATTCTATAACTACGCCAATATTTCGCAAAATAAAAAAATTCCCACCCATGGAAACTCCATATTCAGATAAACAACCATTTATCCACGAAAGCCGCAATGACACGTCAAATTGAAACAAGACTGTGAATTCCCATCATGTTTTAACCACCACACCTATGCCAAACTCCCCCCCCCCCCCCCTGCCCTTCCACGTGCAATGATAAATAGTTGTTTCAAGTGGAGTTGGCGGCGCGGCTGTAAACCGAACCTAATCGTACAAAGCGAAAACTATCTGTGGGGTATTCAGATGAGCCAGTGATGTTCCTGTTAGATTTAAGAAAGTATTTTCTACCCTAAACAAAACGTACTTTCTGAGGAGCAAACGTACTTTACGTATTTTAGTCGACGCTGCGAGCGCCATCTAGAGTTTTCACACGGAAAAGGCGCCAATTTTTTTAAAATTCAAACGAAATGGCAAGAAATATCTATAAAATAGGCGCGAATTTTAATTTAATTAAAAAGAATAACTCCAATAGCAATTTAGAAATGTTTCATACGATAATGAAATAATGAATAATTGAATACAAATTTTTGGCATAATTTCAGGTATCATGTAATTGTTTAGACATAAAGTTCGAATTAAAGATCAGGGGGAATTGCTTTCTTAATCAAACAACGACTCGGCGGCTCCCAGTTAAAACAAGATCTATCTGTTGTGGTTTTTCCAATAAACTCTTTAGTTAAAATGAGGGAATTACAAGTTTTTGTTGATAACAAATTTCTCTGATCGCTTTTAATTAGTTTGTAGTTTGAAAACACTCTCTCAACGTTAGCACTTGAGTGCGGCAAAGAAATGAGCGCTTTTGAAAAACGAGCGAGTGTAGGGAACATTTGATTTCCTAATGAATTTTTAAATTGGCCAACTTTATTCCAAAATCCCTCTAGTGATTCATCACTATTTCCTAGATTTTGTAAACAATCAAAATTTGGCAGCATTCTCCACTCTTCGTTTAGAGTTTCTAATTCTTTAGCGGAAACTTAGTTGGGAAATTGCGTAGCTAAAGGTACAAGACTCGCTACCTCCCCAGATACGGCGATATATGGTTAAAAACACGATATTTTCGTTAAAAAAAGATCATCGAATGAAAATCGGGATTTAATTTGGGAGCACAGCTCCTCGTAGAACTCGGTTACTCTTTCATAAAACATCGTTAAATCATTTGGGCAAATTTTGACTTCAGAAATCATTATTTCTGCTTTGGTACCGATATAGACGTTTGTGGGAGATAGCCGTTTCGATTTATTTTTTGGACAAATGTTACTGACGGAAGTTTCATCAACATATTTTTTTGCAAAAAATTTCTCAGCATCGTTTAATCTCTGTGTGCAGTTTTGTGATTCTTGGAGATTCGCTTTGAAAAATAAGGTTCATTTTGTTAATGTGACCTAAAATTTAATTTAAAAAACTGTAGTATAATTTGTTCGTTGGGTTTCTCAATGCATTAAGAATTGTTGCAGCCGAAGCTACTTTGTCCTCTAGGGCAGCCGATTGAAAAAAAAAGTATTAGAGCCGGCCATTGTTCAAGCATTCTAGAAACCACAGCTCCTAAAGAGAGGCAACGCGTTTGGCAAGGTGTTAATAGCTTATGAGGTTCAACTTTCACAAAGTCTTGGAATTCTTTGTATTCCATGATCCGTTTAGCGCTATGGCTAAAGTAGGAATTAGAATCAGACGATTCTGCATCACCTAGTATTTCTTCTTGGAAAACATCGGCAATTATCTGTCTCTTTGGTTTAGTGTATCCGGATACTCCTGGTTCGTCGCAATCGTCACCGTCTGTTTTATTCAATAAGAGCACTTTGGTTGTTTTTGTTTTAGTTTAAATTAAAAATCGATCCATAATTGAACTTTCAAGTAGCTAAACTTTCGTAATAACATTGAACTGCGAATTTAAAGAGAAACTAGCAACAAAATTGAAAACATATGAGCTCAAAAGCTTTGATGCTTTTAGTTTTGGCGTTTGAATTAAAGTGTGGTGGACTGGACTACTAGATTAAGCATATCAGAGTCAAAATGTCAGAGTAGAATTGACTGATGTCACTTGTTAATTACGTATAAGTACATCCTCGAAAGGACCAAAGTTTACCCCTCTCCCCCCTCACAAAGACCAGAATACCCGGAAATTAGAAAAGAGATAGTAAACTTGACCAACAAATTTTCAGCTGTTCGTGGTAGACAGTATAATAACAAATGGGGGAACCCCTCTCGTTTGGAAAGGTATTGACTTAGTTTCTACTGCATTCCTCTTCCACTCCCCTCATCACATAGCTATTAGCTACTTATATAGGGGAGGATTAGAAGAACTTAACAATCAACAGAAAAAGGCGGGAGAGTGAGGGAAAGTTGGGACACTTCAATAAGAGATAACACATTCTTTTGTAAGATCTTTTATTCCCCGAATCCCCGGCTAGGGCCAAGTTTCCCCATTCTACTACCGGATATTAACTGACCCCCGTTTGATAAGCTTTGAACAACCACCTGGCCACTGCCAAGTGCCACTGGCAGTCTGCCTGTATTTCAGGTGTAATTTTTGTAAACCACCTACTGTGCAACGAACTTTGAATGAGTGAAAAACGGGGAATATTTGGGGTATTTCAATGGTTGACCACTCTTTGCGCGAGAATCGTTTTTATTTATATACGAAAATTTTCATAACGTAATAAAAACCATTCATTTATTCCAAAATTGTATTTTGGCATTGAAAATAATAAAAACGTACTAAATACGTTGAAAAAAATCCAAAACGTATTTTTGTACTTCAAATTTCAAAACGTACTAAAAAAGTACAATTGTACCGTCCGGAACATCACTGAGATGAGCCATTTTCAGTTGAGGGAGGTCAAACCGGATTTTCCCCCTTTCTTGAGTGTGGAGTACCCAATTTCGCGTTGTTTCCATTTCCGCCCCCACCGCTAAAACCCCCTATTTCGAGTTTCTTTTGAAAGAAAGTAAAATCTCCCGCGAGATAAATCGGGTCAAAATGGTGATTTTCATAATTTCCTACTCCAGATATATTTGCCGGCAAAGCTCACTTTCTAAGCCTCTTTCTGGGTTTCTTCCAACTCTAATATCGTAGCCGCTGAAATTTTTGTGGTTTTGAAATTATCCTAATTATTTGTTGGAAAATAAGGTACGTTTAAAAAATTATTTTCATTTCGATCAATTAAACTAAATATTCGCATTACGTTATAAATTATGGTTATGTTTTTAAATTTCGACAAATTAAACTAAATTTACTTCATAAATATTATATATTATAATTAATTTTTTTCTACCATAAATCGATCAATTTTAAAGTATAGAAATTTAATTATATTTATACGGTAATTTTAAACAATAAATACATTTTCATTTCGACCAATTAAACTTAATATTCGCATTACGTTATAAATTATGGTTATGTTTTTAAATTTCGACAAATTAAACTAAATTTACTTCATAAATATTATATATTCTATTTAATTTTTTTCTACCATAATTCGATCAGTTTTAATGTATAGAAATACCTAATTAATTACTCACCAAGCATTGTTATATTTACAATATAACTATTTTAATTTGCTTCTGGAATATATATTAAATTTGAAATTTTATATACCATTATTCGATCAATATCTGGTATGGAAGTACCTAATTAGTCATTGAATTATGGTTGTATTTAAATGGGATTTATTGAGATAAATTACTTTTGAAATAATAAATTATAAAGTTTATCTACCATTATTCGATCAATATCATGGTATGTAAGTACCTAATTAGTCATTGAATTATGGTTATATTTAAAATGAGACTAGCCTAGCTGAAATTATTTTATATTTATATATTTTTAACCAATCGTAGTTGGCAAAATTTCAATGGATGAATATAATAATTAAGCATGATTTAGCAAACTCGGCGTGTCTGTAATAGCAATGAGCGTAAACGACTCGAATTTCCGCAGAATGAGAAATGTATTCGGGTTGTATCTATTTTCAACGGTTGACCTCTCCCCCTGAATAATTCATCGGTTTGTTCGTTTGATCCGGCACGTCGCTGACCTTCCCCGGCCGACACTAACAAGCCTTGGTCCGTTTCCCATCCTCGGCACGACAGGACGTGATCTCGAACCCTTCCGGCGTACGTTACCATGACGCGTTTCCGCGCACGTTTTTTCCCATACCAAGAGTAGCCAATCAAAGCTGTTCCCGTTACCTCTTATTCAGAGTTGCCACACGCCAGCAAAACAGGCGAAACTATAATGTAAATTTGGTCTTAAAGGGGAATGGTCAAGCTTTAACCAGTTAGTTAGCCCTGTAGCCCATTAAAAACTAAAATTTATGGCTAAAACCGCATCAAAAAATATTGAGTGGTTGATTTTTAATAAAATAAAGAAATTTCGGGAAATCGAAAAGCGCGCGTCCGCCGCGACACCTGGTGAGAAGTCGGTGAGACAGAAAAACAACGTAAAAACGCGCGCTGCTGAAGACGCGAAAAATTTGTTTTGCACGCGCGGCGCGATTTTAAAAGTTAGGATAGTTCGAAAATCGCTCATACGGGTTAGGGGCGCTGGCGGCAGCCCCTAAGATGGCGGCGAAAATTCAAACCCAAACACCTGGCGTTATTTTTCGTTTCAACTTTTTGGGCCAAAAGCAATTTTTTCGAGACAAAAAAGTTAAGTGTTAGTATATTGAACGTCTTGTTAATCTTTTGATACGGAAATAAGGCCATATTTGGAAAAGCTTATCCGTTCCCCTTTAACGAACTTGTTAAAATGGAAAAACAATTTTGATTCGATAACTCGTGTTCATAGTTGGCCGTGCAACCTTGGATTTTAGTCATATAGAGTAATATCGGCGTGACGTATAAATAAATCCTATACAGTGATTTCAGTATCACGTGATACGAAGTCACCTATACTTTTTCCCATAGAGAAAAAATTCCGCCCAAAATGGCGGCCATAGCCAAAGCTACGAACTGAAACTACTCTATAGATAAAAAACTGCCCTCAAAATGGCGTCCATAGCACGAAGCTACAGAGCGATACTACTCTATTATTAATCCAAGGTGCGACGGCACATAAAAAAATCATTCAGGGTTCGTACACTACCTGGAAAAGACAGGGAACTTGAAAATGTTGCCAAAAGGTCAGGGAATTTGAAAATGTTTCCAAAAGGTCAGGGAATTTGAAAATGTTTCCAAAAGGTCAGGGAACTTGAAAATGTTGCCAAAAGGTCAGGGAATTTGAAAATGTTTCGAAAAAGTCAGGGAATTGGAAAATTGTTCCAAAAGGTAAGGGAAAAGTCAAGGAATTGGACAATTATTCCAAAATGTCAGGGAAAAGTCAAGGAATTTGACAATGATCTAAAAAAAAATCAGGCTTATAAATTTTTGAAAGAAAATATTTTTTAAGATTTTTACCTTAAACCATTCATTTATTCTACAAAAATGGTCAGGGAAAATTTGGCAATTTGGTCAGGGAAAACCTGGAAATGTCAGAGAATTTAATTCCGGAAATTTGGTACGAACCCTGTCATTCCTTTTAGATACTGCAGACAGCTAATTAACTTCCACCTTTCTATTTCAAGATTTTTTAAATAAATATAATAGTTAGGTAATTTAGATGAATCGATCAAAATTTAAACCAATTTAAAATTAGGAAAGATGGCGATGCAGTTCTCCACAAGTCACGTGACTACCATCTTTTCAGCCCCCATGAACTTTATAGTTTCGCCTATTCAAAAAAAGGTCTAAAAAGTCAAGGAATTTTTAAAAAGTAAATAGGTGGGGTGGCGGAGTGGTTAGCACTTTCGCCTCGCAGCAAGTGCCTGAACAACTCAACGGGGGTGTATTGGGCCAAAATTCGCGTAAAGCGATGAACACTCTCCTCTCTCGCGCCAGTGACGTCATTGGGTTAGAAATTCCCATGTAGTCGAGAAAAAAAGGGGGTTTATACTGTGTATAGTTTTGTCCGTCTTTCATAATATTTGAATAAGATGTATTTGCTTTAAATATGGCAGTATGAAGTTAAATTTCTTTTTGAAATATTATATTATGAATATTATAATATATTGTATTATATTATGAATATTATAATATATTGTATTATATTATAAATATTATAATATATTGTATTATATTATAATATATTGTATTATATTATATTATAATATATTGTATTATATTATATTATAATATATTGTATTATATTATAGTATATTGTATATTTATATTATATTTGATTGTATATTGTAATATATTATATTTTAGTATATTGTATTATATTATAAATATGTAATATATATTACAATATATAGGCCTATATACTTTTTTTCAATAGTTTATAAATATCTATATACTTTTCATTTAATCTAGTAAAAGAATTATTGAAAACAATTTAATATAAAGAAAAAAAATTATTTTTGATTAAAAAAATCGTGAAATCATAAAGTTAATAGTTAAGCGTTTGAGTATTCATATCAAAATAATTTTATAGCAAAGGTCGTATAGCAGTTGTAGCCCGACATTTTGGAGAGCTTTCAAATTAGAAAACCAAAGACGGAAAATTTATTTATTCATAACAATATTTATAAATAATATTTTAAACGCAAGGCTTAAGGATGAAAACTGGCAGCGGGCTAACCTTGGAGGAACTATCTAGTAGCGCACGCACGATTTTTAAAAACCTTGGGAACAACTCCTTCCGCGTAGAGTTTGCAAGTTCTCCCCCCACTGGTTTAAGGGGTTTTGCCTCGAGCTCTTCGGTTTCCACTTCCATAAAAACTTGTTGAGATTAAGTGTAATAGCAAAAGTAGCATAAGACCCAAAAGTGTGTCAGAACGGTATAGTAGTTAATGAGAGTTTGACGCAAAGTAAAAAAGGGAAACGAAAGGGGGTCGGAAAATACGTCATCAAAGTCGAGGTACTCCAGCGCGGCCGAGTGAGGCGTTTTAGAACGTATGTCAACGGGCGAGTAAATCGAAGACTATAGACTAAATATAAAGTTGCTAGTACTATTCCAACTAGTAGGTTATGTAGTCTATAGTGTGACTAGGTCTCACTAGAATTTTTAATAGGCGCGAAGGTACAGCTGACACACTTTTGGGTCTTATGCTACTTTTGGTAATAGTGAGTGTTACAGTGTAGGGAGCTGTTGGCTCGCGTGACATGAAGGTCTTGCCACCACTAGAGCTCGGCGTTTGGATAAGAATTAATCACTTTATTTATTTTTATCCAAAACACTCATTTATCCACAAATTATCCGAATAAATCTATTATTTTTACATGTTAAATTGCTTTTTAGTATGGATAATATCCACGAAAAAACAGTTAATCGAAATTTTAGCGGTAGCATTGTAACCCGGCCACCTGAATTAATGGCTTTAAACGTCGCTAGATGACTTGGTGCCTTATTATTAAATTTTATCTTGACACTTTTTGAAGGTAATTTTACTCTAGATCTATGACAAATTCGATGATTATCATTTATTTTCTTGAAAGTTTGGCTAATTTTTTCAACATTAGGAAAAAACTATTCGCTCGCTTTGGGACGAAAAGAGTACACCTTTTACCCCAAACTACCAACTTCTTCCATACAATAACAGACAAACTGTATTTTGAAGTTGCTCGCTATTTCCTAAAAAATTACTCCAATAGTTTTCGCCTATTGCAATAACCTTTTTACCGAAACATAAGTGCACTTAAATTTATTAACATTGATAAAAGTAAAAAAAGAAAAGAAAAATTTTGGCCTTAAAAAGTCAGGGAAAACAAAATTTTGTGGCAACCTCGTTATTTTCGACCGTTTCATTACCATAAGTAACGTGATTACAAAAGGTATGACACTTATTATGGATTTATCTCCAAAATAATTTTGGGCTAGTAAATACGTTGCCATGTTGGGGTATAATATTTGGTAAATAAGCCTACTCTTTAATGTAAAGGTAGTTTCGCGCGAAAATAACGTAATTTTGAAATTGGTCAATCATTATAAAGCTAATTTCTACACTGACACTCTCGCCCAGCTCCTATTTGGACTTGCAAATAAATTGAGTAGTATGTTTAGTTTTGGGCATATTTAGACACTAGGGGGTTCTGTGCTGAATTAAACCTTGATTGCGCAATTACTATGTAAATGAGTTCCCTAAAACCAAAGATAATTTAAAACTTTCGTACCCTAGATTCTAATTGGGAGAGCTTTCCGATTGACGGTTTTGTAAATAAGCGTTTACCCACTTCCGGCACGTTACCTCCGAAAAATCTGTCTCCATCGGACGTCGTCAATAGTTGGCCGTGGTCTTATCTGTAGTAGGTAACCATGGCAACAAGGGAGCTGATTTTTCCGGATTTCCAGCTGGGAGTGGGTAAACGCTATTGACTACGCGAGAGGCAATTATTTCGAATCTAAGGTACGAGCTAGGGCTGTGCGAATACCCGAACATCATCGAGTACTCAGCCTTTTTTGAGGTCACGTACTCGAACTCGACCTTGAATAAGTAATTGGAGAATACTCGTCGATTACCGAGTACCAAAAAATGGCATATTCGGGTACAAGATTACTCGAATAAGCTGCTCTCTAAACTCGTCGAATATTTGTTTTTTCTATCCTCATTGCTTCAAAATTCAAAGAGGGGTTTTTACAACTTTTTGGGGGGCAATAAACGGTACCTACAAAGTTGTGGAAACTGTGGTTCATTTAAATTAAAGGAATATTTTTCAGCATTGAAAGTTACTTTATACTCCTTTTAATTTAAATTTCATAATTACTTGAATAAAACCAGCTCCTAATAAAGTACTCGATAACCCGACTCGTTAAAAATATTAAAAATATTCCCCTTAATCAAGTACTCGACTTCAATATTACTCGATTCGAATACCCGACTAAAAAGAATTTGATACTCGATAACCGATTGCTTAAAACCACTACTCGCACAGCCCTAGCACGAGCTGTTTATATTGGCTTCACGTGTATAAAGCCAATATAAATATACATGCATCAGTAAAACCGTAACAGTTGTTGAAATGTTGAACGCAAGATTTTGGCTACTATCGGAAGCGTATGAAATTAACCTGTTACACGAGTAGGTTTTTCTGATATGAACGCGCGTCTTGATTCTAAGAATTCTTCCCTTGATAGTGAAAATTCTTACTTCTCAAAATTTGGACGGTCCTTCTCACCGGAAGTGACGTAATCTCTTCTCACGAGTTCTCACTGGGTCAAAAAGAAGGGGGGGGGGGGTTATAAATAAAAATGGCAGCTAATATCCTAGTCAAGTTTACTTGATGCTGAAGAAAATAAAAATATGATATTTTTGTGGACGAAAGTGAATTTCAGAGAAAACCGATTTTATTTGCGATGAAATATTTCCTTTTAAATGTTTTCTTCCTTCGTTGTTGTCGTGACATCGTTTAGAAATATTTATTGTCAAAAACTTGGTTTACAACGTTCGTGGTATTATCGTAAGCCACGAAGAACTCTTCTCAAGAGAAGAATTCCTTCTTAGCATTTTGAGCGTTTTGGCGTTCAATAACCATTTACGTCGTAATCATAGTCCTTTTCCCTAAATATAAATATATTCTTGAGCACACTTTGTATTGGTACTTGTTAACGTCATAAGTATGTAGTTAATTACACACCCAAATATAGCGTTGATAAAACCATGTTTATTCATAGAAAATTAACGTCATTTCGATCGATTTCTTGTCTTTGGTTTTTTTTTCAAATACCGTTGATACATATATATTTACCCTTGTCTTGGGTTTTTTCAAAACCCTTAACTTAAGAAGCTCTAGATAACATTTTAAAGCTTTGCTGTTGTATCGTGATATTTGGTGTACGTAGTAAAATATCAACATGTGTTTATTTCATACATCTGGTTTTCGTTGTTGTACCGACGATATTTGAAAACATGTGTGACGCTTATTTTTCGGTAAATTATTTATGTACAAGTAGAGGTCTCGAATAGCTTTAATAATTTTAAGTGGAGTTTTTTTTTTCCTGGAAATTTTTTCGGTAGCGTCACTATGATAAACCTCTTAATAAATTTCGCGTCTGTTTATTCTACAAAAATATCGATAAAAAACCTACTCCACAGTTTTGATTAACTTATTATATACTTCATAGTGTTAAATATCGTTATTCTTAGTCTTCCAAAATAAAAAAAACCCGAATTTTGTTCTTAGCTTATCTTCAGAAGTACCTCTAAATTTGGTAGATTTACAATATCGTTTTGATGAAATAATATGGTATAGATGTGTTTTTTTAATTGTGTTTTAATGTTCATTTTCTTTTTATCCTTTTAGGAAGATAAGATGTGGCTTTCTCCCTGAAATTATGTATTCATGCTTACCCATGCAATAATTGAGGTAATTTTACTTTTATTTTTTAACTTTAATTGTCGAGTATTTGAGTAAACACCGTCTTAAGTGGGACATTTGAAAGGTCTTGGTTTTCCCAAATAACCAAGTTGGATTTTTCATTTGTTTTCAACAGTTTCAGGTTTTAGTTTGACGCAGAAATCGAAGGAATAGCTATACTTAGTTAAGTTCTTTTGTAGGTTTATTAATGTTGATTTTTATTTGGAAATACTATACTACTGGTGTAGTTTAATTTAGGTCAGTTCCTATCTACAAAATATAGACTTTACCCCCTAGTAAACTTGTGACGTCAATCTTTAATATTTAATCCAATGACGTCATAGCTTAGCGCCGCTGGGTGATATTGGTACCACAAATTCTATAATCATTCTGCTGGTGCTGATCGTTTGGAACACTTCGAAGGGTACTGGTGTTTTGAAAATTATTTATAAATTCGTTTTATACTGTTTAATTAGGTAATAATATTGTTGAGTAAATTTAATTAAACTACGCGAATTATTGCGCAAATATAACGTTTATTAAAACAATTAAAGTTACAATTATTAATTATTTTTAATAAATGTTATACATGCGCGATAATTCATGTAGTTAATTTTATTATGCTTAAAGGGAGTGTAACCATAGCATTGAAGGTTTAGAGTTGTCTGATTTAAATCAAGTAATTTAAAAAAAAACATGGTTTTAAATCATGTATTTATTAAAATGTACAAATTAGTTTCTTTAGAAATTTCAATTCAGAGAAAATGAAATGAAATTTTATTATTCCTTAATAATTCAATTTAATAAAGCTTAATTTAAAATAGCTTACATTATCGCTGCACTCAAATCATTTATTAACCTGCCCTCACAAATGAATCAAAATCCAATTTAAATCAAATCAATTTTTTTATATAAAAAAATCAACAACCCTTTCTACGATATTTTTTAAATTAATAACTTGGTACTTTAAGTGAATTAATTGCTTTAATTTTTCATAGCTGTTTGATAAAACCCGTTCGGGGAGAGGACGACCATGTCAGTGGTGGATGGAAGACCCGCTCAGTATGGAGTTAGCCTTAAGCAGCTCCAGGAGCTTATGGAGACCAGGGGCCGGGAGGCAGTCGAGAGGATACGAACAGAGTACAACGGAGTTCAGGAATTTTGCAGGAAGCTTTACACATCGCCCACCGATGGTGCAATTACATTTCGCCTTAAATATCTATTGCAGCAAATAGTTATTTGGGTGATAAACTAAATTATTTTTTAATTTTCCTCCAGGATTGAGTGGTTCGGTGGCAGACTTAGACCATAGGAGGGAAACATTTGGAGCCAATTCAATCCCACCTAAACCACCCAAAACATTCTTACAGTTAGTATGGGAGGCGTTACAAGATGTAACGTTAATCATCTTGGAAGTGGCAGCTGTTGTATCATTGGGTTTAGCCTTTTATAAACCACCTCCTGAAGTTGGAGGTAAATATAACATTTGGTTATTAGTTTATTTTTCTTTTGGGAAATTTCATCTTTACACAATCTTGATTACCATTTTAATTAATCTTTTATTCCTTAGTTTTTTTAATTTTTCTGTCACTTGTTTTTCACTGTAGCTTAAACATTTTTTAAATTTTTTTGATAAGATCAACTATCATAAAATAATTTTTTTAATTGAACGTCAACTTTTAACAAATTTTGAGCTTTACAATTCTTTTAATTAACGCCAAAATTAACAAATTTTTTAACTCTCAATTAAAATTTTTCAGGTAACACCCCATTTAAAAATATTTTTAGTTAACTCTCCATTAAAAAAAAAATAATTTTTTTAGTTAAATGAGTGTATAAAGTTTAGTTGAGTGATACCAGAAGATTAAAATTTGAGAAGTGTCCATCTAGCCCATTAAAATGAAAGATGTACCTTCACAGGCTTGACACAGATTCTATTAGTTTATTGAGGATACATAACGCCCCTGAGCTTAAATTTACTGTCAAATCGTGAGTGTGTGCTCCGCATGCAAAAATTAAACTGCATAGGGATCTGCCTATTGCTAAACCATATTTTCCTGATGAAATAGAATATCATTACGAAATCTTCATCCCACACTATTTTTAAAGCAAACTTATTTTGAAGAATCAACAAGAACCTACGTAAATAACATTAAAGACTGAGACCAGAGTGAATTTCCACCCCTCTTATCCTGTACTTAATTTTTTGACGAGTGACAACTGATTGACATCTCTGACAACTTAAGTGACAGCTCTGACAACTTGACTGACCGCTTGGACAATTCCATGTATTGTAGCTTACCTCTTTTTTTGATGCTCATTGTATATATTCAAAAACAGTCAGAACCGTCGGTCAAGTTGTCGACACTGTCACTCAATTTTGCGGGGGTCTAAATTCGCGCATGAGAAAATGGAATCTCTGTTCTCGTCCTTTAAGATAGGTAGATGAATACTTCTCTCGTGCGAGGTATTGCAAACTTCTGGAATTACCTTAAACACTTGTAGTTGAGAGAAAACGGAAATTTTATCTGGTTTTCTTTTCTGTCTCACTTAAGCTAAGCTAAGTTTATTTTATTAGATTAGATTAACATATGACTTTACATTTCTTAATGGTAATTTTTCAGTTCACGAAGAAGGAGAGGCTGAAGCTGGGTGGATAGAGGGAGCCGCCATTTTAGTATCTGTTATCATCGTTGTTATAGTAACAGCGTTCAATGATTACACCAAAGAGAGACAGTTTCGAGGATTGCAAAACAGGATAGAATGTGAACACAAATTTTCTGTGATTAGAGGAGGGGAGTTGTTACAATTACCCGTCACTGAAATAGTGGTAGGGGATATATGTCAAGTAAAATACGGTATGTTCATGTTACTTTAAAGTTATAGCTTTAGTTAGCGAAAGTTAAATGATTTTCTTTTCCCAACAGGGGACTTACTTCCGGCGGATGGAATAGTTATACAAAGTAACGACCTGAAGGTGGATGAAAGTTCCTTAACTGGGGAATCAGACCATGTCAAAAAAGGCGAATCCCTGGATCCTGTACTTTATTCTGGTAGTACATTTTGCTTTGTTCTAGTTAAATGCTTGCTCTAATACATTTAAGCCTTGGCTCTTATCAAATAGAGCTTATAGCGTTTTCCATTGGGCTGCTCTGAGCTGTCTCGGAACACCCAGAAAAACGAAACGTATACCATTGGGAATAAAGGAGCAGCTCGGAGACCCTGTTGCTCCCTCGCATATTGATCCGAGCTGCACAGTCTCTTGAGCCAGAGCGAAATTTTCAGATCTCTCGGATTGCCAATGGAATACAAACTTCATACACTTTTGCTTTACTTTCGGAATATAGCAGACGATACACCGCTCTCTCTAAAATTTGTATTACATTGGGAGCAATTTAGATTGGTCCTCCACTCTGGAGTGATGACGTAAGAGACAAAATGTGATCATTCTCGGAAGTGGTTTCAATGGAAAATGCTATTTGACTAATCATAGATGAATAAGATTCCCCAGGATAGCTATCCTCACCAAAAAGTCTTCTCAACAAAATCCTTGACTACTAGCACCACCTGTTAAAAAATACTGCTACCAAATGTCAAAAGTCAGATATTGTATTAAAATTCTGGAGGGAGAATAAATTATAGCATAGGGAAAAGATATTGGGAATTTTTCAGCCTCCATTAAAATAACTATCGCAATTAGGATCCTGTTAGCATTAATATTTAACTTAAAATTGAAATAGTTTAGAGCAGTAGCTTCAGTCATTTTGTGTTATCTTTGCGTATTCACAGTAGTGGCTATGGCTATTTTTTTGTGACTAGCGCTTGATAGGGAAATACAGTGGCACCAAAACGTTATAATATAATTCCAAAGTTCCATGAATTTGAAGAACCAAATTAATGAGACTTAAATAACTACTGTGGTTTTAGTTTTTTTGAATAATGTAATGTAATTTAATTTTAGGCTTTATTTTATTGTAAGTTGAGCTAATTTGAACATTTAATCTTATTCATTTATTCCTTTATTTTAGTGTAAACTTAGAAATTATGGTTTCATTGAAATTTTAATACATTTTAAAAAATTTGCAGTAATAAAAATAGCATTAGTGTCTTTCAAAGATAAATTTTGTATTTTTCTTGGTAAAATTTAACTAATAGAGATTGGTCATTTGTGAAGGTACACACGTCATGGAAGGCAGTGGAAAAATGGTGGTAACTGCAGTAGGAGTGAACTCCCAGGCTGGTATCATCTTCACACTCCTCGGTGCTGCTAGATCAGAGGATGATGCGCAGAAAAAGAAAAGGAAGAAAGGTACTGTACAGTTTTTCAAATTGCCTACTTTATCTTTTCTAAGAAATTCCTAGTCTATTTTGTTGAATTTTGTTCAGTTAAATATTTCATAGTTTATAAATTTTTTATTAGTTAGGCCTGAAGTTATCGGATTTATTTTAATTTTTAATGCATAGAGAAAATGTCACTTAAATTTTAAGATGTTTGCTATCCTATAACTTCAGGTTAGGTCTAAATTCTCTCGCAGCGTTAAGTTAACTGAGCTAAGTATCATGTTTGAGAAATAGGTAGGGAGAATGTTTAAAGAGTGTAGATGTAGCTTTGTGTACAGTCGACACTCGTTCTCATTCTCCCGACTTTTTCTAGGTCTACTTTAACCTCTAATATTTAAAGATCAATATTTGATTACTCATTATGACTATTAAATTATATTTTTGGGATGTTGTGGTGGCTATCATTCTGCGTAAGTGGTAAATTTCTTACAAACTGGTACCATAACCGAATTTTCAGGATATACACACAATTATTTTTGACATTTATGTTCCACCCACAAGCAGAATTTTAATGCTTTAAACTTGATCACAGAGTTGAAATTAAGCTTTATGCAAATTTTAAGCAAATTTAGTTTTTACTCAATCACTGCACATAGCAATGCCAATATTTGCTATTCCTATGTTACAAAGGTACGTTATATTAGGTTACTTTGGTTATCAACTCTTTTTCGCATGCCTTATTTGCGACAGGTAACACCAAAATTGAAATAAACCCTTGTAGTTTCCCCCATTTCTGTAGTTCTATTTGATAAACTATAGTTGTTAATATTAATAAATGGGGACGTATGATTCATGACGCATGTCAAACCATACCATCCCTCAGTAAGCTATATTTTATGCAAATTTTCTATAGTTGTAATTGGAACCCTGCATCGGATGTAGTTTTAATGTAGTATAGTTGTTATTGAAACTTAACATTGATGTTATTTTACCCCGTGTTTGTCGTCTTTCCCCTTTTAAAAGTAATAGTTTAAATATGGTCTTTTTTTAAATTTAAGGTTATAATTAAACATGCAAGAATAATTTGTGTATTTTCGAATTTTATATATTTCTTCGTATAACATAACTCTTTCTGAAGTGTGAAAATATATTGCCTTAATTTTTACTGACCCTTAGTTTCATAGTCGATTTTAGTCCAATATGAGAATGCCAAATCCAATACAAGAGACCAAATGGTTTGGAAGATTAGTCTAATTCGATCTCATTTTTGAAACCACCTAAAAACTGTGATTAGGGTGATTACTCTAAACCCTCCTATAGATATGAGACTTTATTTGCTACAGTAATTGATATTCTAGATTAGACTTAGTACTTAATCTCAGCAAATTCAAATTATACAATAATTGTTGCAAAGAATATAGCCTAATTTTTGAGATCTATTTAGAAATATTTAATATTTGTGTAGATCGCGCAGCTACGGTCCAAAGTCTATCAGATTTTGGTTAACATACACATCATATGACCCAAATTATGAAAAACAAAAGATTGAGCTACAATGATTGCCGGTACCAGTCCATCTAATTAAGGTCGAAATAAGCCGTGAAAATTGTTTAGATAATGTAACATAAGTATTGGCACCCATTCGTTCAAACCTTTATAAGGGTGATTTTCCATTGATATTTTTGGGAAGTAAAAGACTAATACTTTACTTTTCCAATTTATGCCTGCATGTTATCCCATACAGAAGCCAAAAAGAACCGTAAAAAGAAGAAAGATGGCACAGGTGATTATTTGTTTTAATGTCTTTGCCAAACAGAAAAAGGAGTTTTTAAAACAACTTGACACAAATGCATGGAGAGACCTAAACAGGCATATCTATCAGATTCGGAACCTGCATAATCCATATTTTCTCAGTATGCTCCACCTTTTTATAATGGACATTGAATGTTTAGTTCATCTAAACTAATATTTCTTGGAATGACTCAATTTTGATGTAGCTATTAATTCAGTAGAAAACCTTATGACTGAAATCTTGGAAAAGGTTTTTTACATAAAATTAAAAATAATCATTTGCCTATAAAGTAAAGAAATTTAAAAAATTTAGGTTTGTGATGGAAAGATTTCAGTCTAGAGGTGTTGTGTTTACTGAAATCTAGGTTTAGCTGAATTATTTTGTTCGCCTAGCCGTGGATTTCAGTACAAATAATACTAATTTACGAAAGTCACGTTGAGTTTGAAAGAATGAGACTTAGGTTAGTGCTACATTTAATAGGCTTAGAAATATTTCTTCAACATCCTTAGAATAGTACTAAGAGCTTATTACAAAAAGTTGCAAAATTGTTTTGCAGTGGGTTCTTAGTATATGTACTGGTAAAAATAACTAGTTTATTAGTTATATCAAAAACTTAGTCCTAACTGTTGCATGACATTTACCATATAAAAACTGATAGTTTAAGTTTCATTTTCTAGTACTGCTCAATAAGCATGTATATTGTTTCAATGTGGTTCTCTAAATGTTTCATATTTTGAGCTAATTTCATTCTCAGCTATTGCCATCATTATTTTCATGAATATTTTTTGTTCATTACGACTTTGTGCATGTCCATTTTTGTTAATTTTTATTATTGTTGTTCTCATTCTTGCAACAGCATGTCGTAAAGACGCTAACAGTACCAAGGAATTATCCCCCTTGACTCCCCATGTTAACTCTCCTGACGATCTGTTGGATGGTAAATGTTTTTCTACCCCTTTTTGTTACTGTAACATGTATAGACAAAGTAGACTAATAAGATAGATATTTAATGCACATAAATTTAAAAAAATATATACCCCAAAGTAAGTCAATGATAAGAAAAACAAGTAAAGTGGTCAGTTGCAAAATTTTTTACTGTGACAATTAAGAACTTACGCAACATAAAGGGGTAAATTTTATTTCCTAACACAAATTTTTAACAGATTATCAATAAACTAAAAATGGAATATAAAATTAATTGGCTAATTTCCTAAAGTACCTAAAACTTGGCTAAAAAGATTAAATGAAACTCAACTATATAGTGCTTATATTTAAGTAAAAAGTTTTGCGGGAACAACCATGCTTAGTAAACTAATACATATTTAGTAGATCCTAGTTTCAACGTGAAATGATAGAATGAAATCCGTTACTGGTAATATATGGCCATATTTATCACGATTTTATTTCTTACAAATTTGTGCTTGAATATCATTTTATTCACTTGGTTTTTATGTTCAAGTCGTAGTCATTTTTTTATTTTTTGAAAGATTACCTATCTTTTCCTTGCTTGCTTGCTTTTTTAATGGGTTTTATCGTGGCTTCACACTTTGGGATAAGAAAAATTCATACCCTTTAACTGTGTTACACATTGTGTTGCTCTATTAGCGCTGATAGCAATGGCTTTACATAGTTTATACTTTCAATGTCTGGCTGCACACTTCAGAAAGCAAATTCTGATCTACGATGTCTGGGTCTTTCCCAAGAAAAGGTTTTAATTTTTAGAAGTGTTTAGTCTTTGCAATTTTGCCAATAGTGTTGGAGTGGTTAAGATTTTTGCTGGGTTTTGTTCCATGATCTCTTTGAACAAAAACCTTTCACTTAGCCACTTGTTAATTCGTACTCTGTGCTTTTAGTGTTGATACATATCTGCTTTTGATTTGGCTACAAGTGTATTCTTCATAAAATATATTGTGGTGGTATTTTTCAATGTCAAAATATTGTGGCTTTTGTAGAGCTGTTAGTACTTAGAAAGTGCTGTTAGTTGGTATCGCATTACATTTAAGCATATTTGCAGGCTTTATATGGTTTTTTGGTAAGTGGTATGGTACTGTACCGTTCTTCATATGAAAACCTGGTCCTTTTAACGGAGTTTTCACTTAGTACAAAGTGGTATTTGGTAACACTTGCATGTTCCCCTTTTGTCAATGAGGCAGTGATCTTGATGCTTAAAGAATGACGTGAGGTAGTCTACTTACTGAGGAATCGGAAGTCTAACATTTTGTCAGGTTAAAATTATAATCAGGGGCCTAGGAACTAATGGGGATGTTGACTCTCAAAATATTTACAAAGACTTAAATGATGTAATTGCTTTAACCTTTATAGTCGGAAGATAATGAAGGCTTAATCAAGCCAAAATTAACTCTAGTAATAGATTACTGGGCACCTCTCTTAATTTCATATCTATGATGTTTTCTTTTTAATATTGGTTTGGTATAAAAAAAATTCTTAAAAATTTAATAAATCTTTAGTTTTGTTTTGAAGAATTAAGTTTTAGTGTTTAGGCTTTCACCTACAGACCTTCGGATTTAGTTTGATGCGTTTAAAATTTTTTAAATGTTCCTATGGCCCCTGGGAAAATATTTTTTTAGTTTAATAGAAAAAGATTAGCTTCAGAATTTAAAAACATGTTCTGAGTGAATGTGATTCTTTGGTATGAAGACTATTTTGTCAAATTGTTCTTCGATAAAAGCTAAAGCAGCTTATCTGAAAACACTTTTAAATATATCTAATTTTTGAAAAATGGAACAACTTAGCTTTGCAAAATCACTCTAGTGGTCACTTAAACTGGTATTTTTATACATTGGCTAATGCGTCTTATATTTTATTCCCCATGGGTTATTTGCAAATGATTATAGATGAAGAAGCAGCAGCAGGTAACTCTCATTTAATGAACGCCACCACTGCCAATACTCACGTTCAAGAGCCTGAAGCTCCTGTTAAGAAAGATGAAGAAGTAAATCCACGCAAAGAGAAGTCAGTCTTGCAGGCGAAACTAACCAAATTGGCCATCCAAATTGGCTATGCAGGTAATCACCATGGTGATATTTTTTTTTTTTTGGGTACATAACCAGAAACTAGAGTCTTTGACTAAAGAAAGGCCTTTTGTATATGGTTGCATAAAACCTTTAACTTTATATCCATAGGTTCTACTATTGCTATCTTAACAGTACTTATCTTGATAATTCGGTTTGCGATCGATACCTTTGTTATTCAAAAATTACCGTGGAGTGCGTACTACACGCAGCATTTTGTCAAATTCCTTATCATTGGAGTTACTGTACTCGTAGTTGCGGTGCCAGAAGGTCTTCCATTAGCTGTTACATTGGCCTTAGCATATTCAGTGAAGGTATATAGTATTTTGAAGTGTAGTCGATAATGCTTTTTGTATTAACATTGAGCTTTTGTGTATAGAAAATGATGAAAGACAACAATTTAGTCAGGCATTTAGATGCTTGCGAAACAATGGGCAACGCAACCGCAATTTGCTCAGATAAAACTGGGACACTTACTACAAACAGAATGACTGTGGTACAAAGTTACACGTGCGGTAAGTACACTATTCATCAAAGTCGAGTTGAAAAAAAAAAAGGACTAAACTGTGATAACTATTTCAGCGGAACAATTCAAAACAGTTCCTCAGAGGGGAGCAATACCACCACACGTTGTGGAAAAAATTGTTAGCTCAATCTCCATCAATAGTTCTTATACGTCGAGAGTCATGCAGCCTGAAAACCCTGGAGAGTTACCAAAACAAGTGGGAAACAAGACGGAATGTGCACTTCTGGGCTATGTATTGGACTTGGGAAAAGATTTCCAGGCTATACGGGATGATATGCCAGAAGAAAAGTTCTTCAAAGTTTACACCTTCAACTCGGTTAGGAAATCTATGAGTACTGTTGTTCCTTTGCAAAGTGGTGGTTACCGTGTCTACACTAAAGGGGCTTCCGAAATGGTCCTAAAAATGTTAGTATCAATTTTTCCCAAATGTTATTTTGTGGCCTAAAATATCACTGTAATATTTCTCATCACCTTGACTTATTATATTTCAACAGGTGTAGTTTTATTATGGGGGCGGAAGGCAGACTTGAGGTGTTCTCTCCAGAGAATGCCAGTCGTCTCGTCAAGACTGTCATAGAGCCAATGGCTTGTGATGGCCTTCGCACCATCTGTGTTGCGTACAAAGATTATGTGCCTGGCCCAGCGGAGCCAAATCAATCTCACTACGATATGGAACCAGACTGGGAGAATGAAGATGGGATCATTAAAGATCTAACATGTCTTTGTGTCGTTGGCATTGAAGACCCTGTCCGACCAGAGGTAATTTAATTCCTTTCTTATCATAATCTTCTTTTTGTATTTGGGGTAGTTTTAAAGTTTGGTTTTGTGCAGGTTCCTGATGCAATTAAAAAGTGCCAGAAAGCCGGTATCACAGTTCGAATGGTTACTGGAGACAATGTGAATACGGCCCGTTCTATTGCCATGAAATGTGGAATTATTAAACCTGGGGATGACTTTTTAGTCATGGAGGGAAAAGAATTTAACATAAGAATAAGAGACGCTAATGAAGAGGTATGTGAACCCTTCTAATGTTGACTTAAGTCTGTTATTCCAATTTTTTCTTGCACTTCCAGTTTCAACAACACTTGTTGGATAAAATATGGCCAAGGCTTAGAGTGTTAGCCAGGTCATCTCCTCAGGACAAATATACTCTAGTTAAGGGTATTATTGAGAGTAAAATTAGTTCCAACAGGGAAGTTGTAGCAGTTACAGGTGATGGAACAAATGATGGTCCAGCGTTGAAAAAGGCTGATGTTGGCTTTGCCATGGTATGTTATTTTTATTTAACCTTAGTTTGCTTTTGGTATTTTGCATAATTTAATATTATTCTCAGGGTATTGCTGGAACAGATGTTGCGAAAGAAGCCTCGGATATAATTTTAACGGATGACAACTTCAGCAGTATCGTTAAGGCTGTTATGTGGGGTCGAAACGTTTACGACAGCATTGCCAAGTTTTTACAGTTTCAACTTACCGTTAATGTTGTGGCAGTTATTGTGGCTTTTGTTGGAGCTTGCGCTATTGAGGTGCGTGCTTTTACGCATAGTTCACGTGCTTTGAAGAGTTAAACAGAACTTCATTCCTTTTGGGTTTTTTCCTAACAGGACAGTCCATTGAAAGCTGTACAAATGTTGTGGGTGAATTTAATCATGGACACTTTGGCTTCCCTAGCATTGGCTACCGAACTCCCCACTGCAGACTTGCTTTTAAGAAAGCCCTATGGTCGTACCAAACCCTTAATATCCAGAACTATGATGAAAAACATCCTTGGCCATGCTGTTTACCAACTTATTGTTATATTCTCCTTGCTTTTTATTGGTGAGTTGGTATCTTAGTATTATCCACTGCCTAAGTAACAATAACATGTCAATTAGGAAAAATTATAACCGAACTGATTTTCAAAGCTATTGCGCAATCTAAGTTTAGTTAGTGTTTAAATGTGCCGAAGGTGAAATTACTATTACTAAGGACTATAACAGGCTACTCAGTGCCAGTCCAAGTTGGAGCTTGGCGAGAATGTCAGTGTTGAAAAAAGGTTCGGTTAGGAAATTAGCATTAAAACAATAGGAAGTGTGATACTTATTAATTGTAATGTTACTCATGTCCACAGTCACTTTTATGTAAAAATCTCTTAATTCATTTGATGTTTTACAGGCCATATAGTTTTTGACATCGATTCGGGTCTGGGACTTTCTTTACACTCCCCTCCTTCCCAACATTTTACCATCATTTTCAACACTTTCGTAATGATGACGTTGTTCAATGAGATTAACGCGAGAAAAATTCATGGGGAGAGGAACATTTTTGAAGGCCTATTGACAAATCGCATCTTCTATAGCATTTTAATTATTACGGCTGCCTCACAGGTAATTATACTGCTTTGAATTATGGAAACAACTCTCAAGATTTCAGAAATTTTGAAAAGCATGTGGTTTCAATTTAAATGTCCCCAACAATGTTTGAATTTGTTTCCCGCGAAAAGAAATTCTATTGATTAGGTCTGGTAATGAACCTGCTCACTTGCAACATTGGGAGGTGGTAAACAAAATTTTCAAACACTGGTGTGTGCATCCTTACACATAAAAAATATTTGTGTAGAGCATTTGTTAGTAAATAAAACCATTAATGAATGACGTGTACAGGTGGTAATTGTACAGTTTGGAGGCCGTGCCTTTTCAACTTCGGCCCTAACATTGGATCAGTGGCTGTGGTGCATATTCTTCGGCGCTGGAACAATGTTATGGGGTCAGATCATCACTACCATCCCCACAAAGCGCATTCCCAAAACCTTCACTTGGGGATCTGGCTCTCCGGAAGAGTTGGATCAAGCCGTATCGCTGGCAGAGGATGGCAGCAGTGGCTCCATATCACAAGATGTCAAACGCACAGGGCAAATACTTTGGATCCGAGGACTCACGCGCCTTCAGACTCAGGTAGGACCTAATTTTTAGCGAATATTGACATTGTACCGTTAAGCGCACTGTAACTTTCTCTCTGCCACCAAGCCTTCTTTAGTTCTTTTTACTTTTGGTTTCTTAAAATTTTCCATCCCCACCACTTTTACTCTTTCTATGCTTTTGGTATTTTTAAACTTCTTGTAAGGGCACCATTTAATACCACTATTCTACTATCAATGTAAGTTTTTATAAAGAAAACTTACCTTAGTTTTGGTGTAAAATTTTACTATAAAGTTCATAGTTTAAATGTTGAGAATATTTAGGAGCCTGAATTTCACAAAAATATTCTTTGACTTGTGGTAATTGACAAGTTTCATTAGTTACGCAAAATTTCTGACTTTTGTGCTAATTAATTAATGAAACTGGTTTCTTCCCATGTTAAGAGTTTTTCTGAATGAGTTATGTCATTTGCTAAGCAATGTTCTTGTTCTATAAGGTTTTATATTGATAATTTTTTGTTTTAAGACTCACAAGGAGTGTACCCGAGGTGTGAATCACAGATTTTGATGAAACTTGGGGGGTATGTAGACCTTGGGGTAACATGAATTTTCACCAAGGGAAAAGTTACGCTGGGCTTCCGTTTTGCTATGGCAACCAAAAATGTTTTTGACAACATAAAATGAAAAAATTACATTTAAAAAAAGCATGGGATTTTCTCGGTTTCACAAGGGGGCTACTTGATGAATTTAACCCAAAATTGTTCAAATTTAGCATTTTAGTTGAAATTTAAATTATTTTTATTTTTGGTTTTCCAAAATTTTCACTGGTGAAACCGAGAAAATCCCATGCTTTTTTAAATGTAGATTTTTTCATTTTATGTTGTCAAAAACATTTTTGGTTGCCATAGCAAAACGGAAGCCCAGCGTAACTTTTCCCTTGGTGAAAATTCATGTTACCCCAAGGTCTACATACCCCCCCCCCCCCAGTTCCATCAAAATCGGTGATTTACACCTCGGGTACACTCCTCGTCAGTACCTTACAAGTAAATTTAAAAAAAACTGAGATCACCAAGTATGCCTTATAAACAAAAATAGTTGTTTAGCATGCCAATTCTTTTTGCTAGTATAAACAAAATGCACAGATACATTATTTTATAAGAATATATGCAAAATCTCAATACAGGTATACAAAGCCTTTTGCTAGATAGATAGTACCTTATTGGACAAATAGTTAAATATCCAAATCTTCAAAATTGATGTTTATTTACCATCCGAAGTGTGTGCTATCCGATGTAGTACAAACTTTCTCGGGGTTGGTTTATTAAAATTTAAAAACCTGAAAAATCTCAAATCTTATAATTGTGATAAACTGAAATATATTAGGAGTATATCAGATGTATATATAGCGTTGCATGGTCTGTGTTCTGTTAGATATAACATTGTACACAATAATAGGCATGTGTTAAATTAATGGCTGTTAGTTTTAAACATCAATTTTGAAATATATAATGTTGTGTTGAGAAAGCTTCGTAGCTTTAAAGTGAAAGCAAATTATTTTCTGTTGCTCTAAGCCGTATTGTTATGCGCAAACTAATATCTTGGTGTTTTACTCTCAGAAGCTGAGTTAGACTTTCAAAAACAAAAAAACCTAAAATACCATTTGTAACATAATTGAGCAGCACACAACTTAAATTAAATTGAGCATAACAATGCAGTAGAGCTAACAAATTAATGTACTGTATATGTAGTTTATGGTTAGCTATGATATTAGTTTGTTACTACCATTACTATTTGATTTTTGAAGTGCATGAAAACTATTCGCGCTTCTGCTTAAAAATGGCAAACTGCATGCACTTTAAGCTTTTTACACAAAGCTTTTAGTTCATTTATACCATATTTTGCTGTAAGCATGGTTGTACCATTAATTTTTTCTACAGTATGGCTCTGCTTTTTGCTATGGGCTTAAGTATAAAATGATTTATAAACGCATAGTTGACACTTAAGTTTTTAATAACTTAGAATTGCTTAAACTTAATTATTTTACATTTTGCGTTTAGCCCTTTATTTAAAGATATTATTATAGTGTTGCAACTTTGCGTTTATAAATAAAGCAGCTAGGCATATCTTTGTTGATGTTTCTCTATCAAAATCAGGAGTTTCAAAACCCTGCATAGGTATTTAAAAAAGTAATAAAACTTCGTAAGAATTAGCTCGATAAAAATAAAACTGCGGCGAAATTAATTAAATTCGCATCAGGACTGGCATGTTTGCAGGATATGCTGCCATAAAAACTTTTAGGCTAGTATTTCCGCTCATTTTTTGCTGTTAAATAGAACGATATTTACATCTTGCTTGGTATATATACTGCTCATAAATGGGAAATCATACGATATATAATTTACATTGAAAGAAAATGCTTTAAATATTTTTTGCTTAAATTTTCTCTTAAGCATTGATTTTATGCAAATTATATTTTTTTAAATATATCAAAGGTGGCTGTTTTTTCATAGAAAGTCAATATTTTGCATGAAGTTTTATTTCAAGTGAGCCGATGTATGTGCGAATAAATCACTTTAAAATTTATGCACACTTCAGATAAATATACGCAATATCTAACAAAATTGATCTGCAGCGAGTGGATTCAAATATTCCGTGTATTATTGTACAACTTAGGCCTTGGTAATAGAAAATAAAAAGGTTTATTTAAATATTTGTAGGGCATCATTGTGTCTAAAGGAAATTTCAATTTTCAAAATGGCATATCTGAGGTCCAAATGTGACATAAACTGGCACCAATACAAACCTAATGGTCGTTGAATTTTCAGTACCGGTTAACCATTGTGATGATTGCCTAGAATCCTATTACGAGAACTAAAAAAAACCCACCAATATTGACAGATCCAATATTTTTAGCAATATTTAACGCAATTTCAAAAGCAATATTTAGATTATCTACGTAGATCAGACTAGATGACAACAAGCCTACCGATTTATATTTTATACAGTTAAATTTTATTAGTTATATGAAAATAGGAACAAAAACTGCTCAAACGAAGTATTATCAACTGAAGTGTGCACATTATACGAGAAATGTTTAAAATGAAAAATTTTAACAGCCACCTTGGATATATGAAGACTGCGCATTTTTTAAAATTATAAATTTGTTACGGTACTTGTGGTAGTAAGGGAATATCTGGTATTGGTACTAAATTTATTTAGAGAAAAAATGCTTTTGTCAAATTTTTTAAGATTTTGGTGCTTCCAGTGGTTAGTTACATACCAAAGTGTTTTTGATTTCTTTTATATTGGTACTTGTTTTTTATTTACTCTATTGCTCTTGCATTTTCTTCAAAAGTCTTTATCTGCTATTCTCTAAGAACTAGGGAAGTCTTAATGAACTTCCACATTTCACTAAAATCTTTCAGCCTTTTCTAGTACCAATTTAGGAACTACATTTTAACCCTTTCACCAATTATAAAAATAATCTTGAAACTTTATTCTATTTTTTCACTGACAAGTTTTTAAATGTAAGGATTGTCAGGTGGTTTCTTTGAAAAAAATTATGAATTAAAGTTTGTAGTCAGCCAGTATTAAGAAACATTTCCATAAAAAGTTCCTAAGCTAAACTACTGATAACTATATCCACGGAATTACAAAAACTAAAAGTAAATATTTCACATTTCACCTGTGGGGTATTATATAAACGTACAAAATCACAGCCTTTGCAGAAAATACACTTCCAATCCCCTAAAATGTCGCTAGATGTTGTTAAACTATAGAAATTAGTTTCAAATGTTTATCCGTCTTTTTCACTACTAAATGTAACAATTTCTGTAGCCCATTTCACCCCAAACCCTTTATGTAAACCCTCTATCAAACCCCATGTATATATATATTGTGTATATATACAAAACACTTGTCCTTTCAACAACACTGACCGTTCGTTGTGTATTGGCCAATTTTCTTTAGATATTGGGTTTTTCTCCAAACTTACGTAAAAGAAACCTTGCACAAAATTCTTTACATTCTCCATAGCACTTCAGCTGTTCTTGGGAGCCTGTCTTTTGCAAGATTCATTAGGTTTCTTTCAAACTCAATTCTTTCAAATTTGTTTCTCCTTTTCCTACCTTTTTCAAATTTTCAAACCTTTTGGTACAAAATCAATTTTTTTTTATACAAAATACTACCCTAAAAATTCGTCCTTGTACACATGGTTACTTTAACCAGATGCTATTTATGTTTCCATGTTCTAATGGGTGAAAATCCCAGTTTTGGTCAAATTTGTCCTAAGCTGTACTGCTATTAAATTTTTTAATTTAAGAGATTTATATACTAGTATCACATTTCTTAGGACATTTTGATGTAATTGCATGAAAAATAGATAAATGCATGTTAAAAACGACACAATAGGCTGTGGATTGTTTAGGGCCTTGTTAATTGACGGCTTTTAAAATTAATTTTGCTCGTGAAAATACCTCTACATGTTATGGTCAAAAAAGCACGCACAGAAGGCTGTGTGCCCAAGACATGTAGCTGTAGTGTCGCGCGCTAAAACGTTATTTAAAAATCCTTCAATTATCTGAATTTATGGCTTTTCAACTGTGACAGCCCTTGATTGTTTGATGGTAAACAACTAAAAATTGACCAAATTCTATTTATAATAAACTTAATTATAAAGCACTATCGTAGCATGTGTGTGCTTGACTGTCCAAAACTGTCTTTTTTTCTAATTCCTTTGACCATTTCCCTATTTTCAATTTTAAATAACTACCATTCAATAAAAATAACCCAATATGTTCTCTATCAAGAACGCGTAGAGGTACTAAGAACTATGAATGATAGCATTGTCCCCTGCTGCCATGATCTTATACTTTCTATGTAATAATCCATTACACCAAGGCCCAAGTTAGGCTTAAGCCATCAGCAAAGTATAACTTCATGGCGCCAAAATTTAAGTCTTTCATAGTTCTTAGTACCTCTATGCGTTCTTGTCTCTATCAACACTGTACCATTCCATAATATTTCACTACCAAAACAAATTTCCATGTTCTACACAATCATTATTTTTTCAATGCCTGATATCAATATCGTAACATAATTAGCCTAAATTAGATTTTTAGTTCAATAAGTTAAAATTTCCTGCAAAATGCCCGTCCAACGCGATGAACATATGGAATGAAATTCTTACAGTATTAATATTTTATTAAACTTCTGATTATATAAATTAATAATTTTTGCTTGGTATAATTTTTTCACATTATATTTTTTAGTGTTTTATGTACAGTGTTAGTAAATGCATGCTTTATAGAAATAATATAGGTTTCAACTCATTGGTACTTAGTTCGATAATATAAAATGTTTGCATGTTTTGTTAGTTAAGTTTATAGTTAGCTAAAAGTAAAATTTCCAATATTATTAACTGAACTTAGTGAGATCTTAGGTAGACATTTATTCCTGCAATTGAGATTTTAACGGTTTTAACAATCTAGCTCCCATTAGTGGAAATGGTCAAAGATGTACTAATATTTAAAATGTTTGTTTTTTTTAACCCAAAGTATTTTAATTTATATGCTTGTTATTAATCGTAAAGTTTTATTACGATGGTACCAAAATTGTGTTTTTTCCCTTTTTTTAATTATTACGAATTTCAGTAGACAATTTTTATCTAATCTGACTCCTACCACTTTCCTTGAATTTTATTTCATGTGACGAAGAATTGTAGCTTGATAATTTATAGCTTTATGATATCAAAAAAAATTATATCCAGAGAAATTTACACGTTTCCATGAAGTTTATTAGTAATTTGAACAATTTTATTGAAGGATTATCCATCCTATAACGCAATAGTACCTTTAAAAAAAACCGCTGTTGATAGAATCAGTCTAGCTTTCATCTGATTTTTACCAATGTCTTCACATATAGTATTAGGAATCAGTAGTAATTCAAGAGTACTGGTAGATGTTGTTTGATTATTAAACAAAATTGTCTATGGGAAGTGGATTCGTAGTTTTTTATTTTGAAATTTGTATGCTGTATGTATGTTTTTCTTCCCTTTTTTCCATTTTCCACAGCTGAGAGTAGTGCGGGCCTTTAAGAGCACATTGGAAGACATGGAGGAAAGGCGTAGTGTTCATAGCTTACACAGTTTACACAGTTTACGTAGCTCCCGTAGTCATCCCGGGCCCAGACCACTCTCCGACTTTAGCTACATTGATGAAGACAACACCAAAACCCCATCACCCAATGATTACGCGTATGGAAACAACTCCTCCCAATACCATAAAATCTCATCCAACACCACTAACTCCGACGCATCCAAGAACAACTCTACCAACAACGCGAGGGACCAGTTGGGACGCAATAATGCCATCAACCTTGCCTCAACGCCCACGGCTAGCGAGCCAGACTCGCACCAAATCTCCTCATCCGAAACAGCCCCACTCATGGACCGTAACAATTCCCCTTTATCGGGTATCCCCTCATCACCCGTGGGTGCCACACTGTCCCCCTCAGCTGTCAATGCTACCCAAACTACGCCTATGAACAGTTCTTCATCTTCCACTGCCTCCTTTGGCACGACTAACAACAACCGGGCTGCTAATTTCGCAGTAACTAACCCGTTGAATCAGGGTTATCATTTACTGACCGAACCTAGCAAAATACACGAAACTAGTATATGAACAGTTTCCAATTTTTGCCATCCCCAATTTTTCACTCGTAATGTACTGTACACTCTATTCCCTTTTAACATTTAAAGAAGTATACTGGAATACCAAAAGTAAGGCACATTGAGGTTGAATTAAAAAAGGGGCTCTATAAAACATTGCCACTGAATGGGTTTACCAGAAACCCTATTTGACCTCTATGAAAAGTAATGTGGTGCCATAATGAACTTATGGTTTTATTAAAACAAATGAAGGGGAAATACGCGTTGTTGTGTTTTTGTTTGAACATTTGGACGTGCATACTTTTGGACTTTGTGTTTTTAACGCTGTTTTTTTTATTTTAATCAATTTATTTGATCATATAGATTATGCATTTTTTTTTGTCTCCCTATGAATCTAAACTTAAGAAATTTCACTATGATAAATGGGTGAATTATGGCATTTAAAAAGAGGATCTACCTAGGTTTTTTGCGTGCTTGAAGCTAAGGTTAGCCTTTTCACAGGCCTCCCTAGTTTAGACAGAAATCTCAGTTTTTTTTTTGATCGATGTGACAATTACTAGTTTTCCCAATTAGTCCTTTGTAATGTTTAAGTTTTTTTTTAATATTAGATCAGTATTAACCAAATTTTTTTGTGACGGCTTCCGTATGTGCGGGGGGAGGGTTAAGGTATATTGTGCGGGGCTAGGACCTTTAAACAGTCAAAGTTTTTTGTTAATATTTGTGGCCAGTATCTGGCATTAAGTGTATAATTGTAAAAATGGCTGGTATGAATGCTGATAAAAATATTATCCATCTGATCAAATTTTGCAAGCGAATGAGTGAATGAAAGATTTAAATTGCCGTAAGTAAATAAAAAAGTAGACCTTTTTAAACATCGTGAAACTCGTTATTATAGTCTGTGCGTTATACGTTGGCTTATTAATTAACCATATATAAAATTTTACCCTTTTTTGTATATGTTAGGCAATTTTTGAGAGTTCTGTGGTATCTTTTGGTTTTTACAAATTCTTAGCAAAATCTAATTAAGAAAGGTACTGTTTTGCAGGATACTAAAACTTTGCCTTTAAGCAAAATCTCTTGATTATTTTACGCATTTTCTACCTTCATTTAAACAGCTCCCTATTTTTTCAAAGTTTGGCTCTCTTAATGGAAATACTCAAGAATTTTTTCAACTATAAACCCAGGCCTATTTATCTTTATTTTCAAATAAGCCTTGGCTTTATTTACTTTTTAAAAACTGAGGCTTAGCTTAGTTACAATCTCAATTTTCAATTTCTATATAGGCCAATGTAAAATTTAGTAACACTTAAATTTTTAAATGTGAATTAAACGCTTCTATCAGCAAGTTTTTGGCTGTTCTTAAATATACATAGCACGTGTTTAAAAAAATATGATCAGCGTTTCGCAATTAAGGATACCATATATAATGTTAGTCATAATTTGCCTTTTTGGATTAGGATGTTACTACACAACGATCAAGCACATATTAGTGTGTGTTCTGTGTGTTTGGAATGACAGAATTTCAATTGCTAAGAATGTGTGCTGTGTGTCATAATGTTAGCAGTTAGGGGGAGTTAATAAATTTTTGGTATATTGAACATTATTCAACTTAGATTATCTAATGAGTATCCCAATAAGACTAAAATTGCTTTATTACTATAATATCACCTGTGGGTTGGGGTTGTATTTAGGTTATCAAATTAAAATGCTTGATGACTGATTCTTTTTTAGGTGTTTTTGATGTATATAGTTTTTTTTTTCTCAAAAGTAAAGCTTCTCATAAAATTTTATTTTATATTTTTAAATCCATTTAGCATTTTTTTTAATTTCCAAAAACCTATTTACACAATTATTTTTCTGACAGGTACCTAATCTAGAGACTCCTCTTTTTTTTCTTTTCTTTTTAACTATGCAGCTTTGAGACAATTAGTAGACAAGATTTTGTGGTTAATATAATGAGTAACTATCATTAGCTAGGAGTAATACAAAAATATTACTTTTAGTTATTGATGCTTTCATATTACCTCTAAAATATTTTATTTAAATTAGGCTTTCAATTTTAGCGTATTAGTTGTGTAATTAATAAAATAATGTAAAAAATGTACACTTTAAACAAATCCAAAATAGGGGGGGGACATTATATTGGGGGTTAAATTTTTTTAAATTTATCCCTTAAACAACATCCTAATATGCAATTATAGTTAGTTTTTCAGTTACCGAATAGTGTAGAATAGGCTGGGTTAATGTGACATCTAACATACAGGCTTAACCTTATCCCCGCCTTAACCGATACATTCAGGTAACCCTAAATCTCACTGTAAAAAACAATTTGGTATTTTGTTTTATAACTTCCTTCTTACGTTCAAATGTAGTACGTACTTAAATATATATACGTAGCTCAAGAGGTTTTAAACAACTTAAAAATCTCTAAATGGTATTTTACATTAGGTAACAAACAAATTAAATTATATAATAAAGAAATATAAAATATTTCATTCTATAGTTATATAGAAAGAAATTATATATTATAGTTATCAAATATGGAGTGCAATTTTCAGTTTCAGTTGTTACGAAATCTTATCAAGAAAAATTTATAAATAATTTTTTTAAAAGAAACGATTTTTCAAAAGATTATAAAATTCCGTGAAGACGAAGCTACTATATTCAATGCCTGTTAATGTATATATTCATAGCAATACATGGCATGTCTGTGTGTGAATGGGTTATTTTCAACAAGAAACCAAAAATATAGTAATGAATTACCTGTGTTAGCATGAAAGAGCTGCTCAGAACTAATTATTCAGCAAATTTTAGTAATTGTAGACTTAGGTGGTTGGTTTATCACTATTATAATTAAAAAACCTACAGAAATGTCAACCTAAAACCTTTTTCACGATATAAATTTATAAAGCCCCACAATTTTTAGTCTAAATAGTTCACTAAATAAGTCCGTATATTTTTTTATTTAGCTTTTTAAAAACAAAATAATCTAGTCGTCCTTAGAAAACAATAACCTTCTGGCCCCTTGTTAAGAAATACAAATATTTCTCTCTTTACTAAAAAAAAATAGAATTAAACATTTCTCAAAAACGTTGAAGAAAATGAAACTTAAACAAAACTTGTCTATATCTCGTTAAACGCTTTTAAACAAAATTCTAGGTTACTTTTAAGTGTTATTGAAAACAAAAAAAATTAAAAAAATTCAACTGTGCATATTTTTTATTTAAGAAAACGAAACATATTGTACTGTAATGTGATAATCCTTATGTACAGAATCTCATAGAAGTATTAAACCAAAAAGATAACTAATTTGCGTTATTTTAGTAAAAATATTTCGGAGGTTTAAGAGTAAATTCAAAGACATGTGGTGATTTCATGTATACCTGCAAGGTTTAAAAAGATTTTCCTTTGTAGAATATTAGATTTTATTTTTTGTTAAACTAAATAAAAATTGTTGATTTTAAGATTTTGATTTTGGTTGGTAGAATAGTGTTATTGCATCAAAATTTCAAAAATCAGCCATTTTATTTAGTAATATTTTTGCGGCTGTCGCTGTTGTATTGTTGTACTGTTGCTGTTGTTGTGTATGCTTGTAACAATTCCCATAGGGATGATAAACCGGAAATTGTTAAAGATAACTGCATTTGCGTTATTTTGATGATTTTGCGGTTATCTATAAACCTTTAAATATGTAAAACTTTTTTCAGCGTGAATTTACTCTTTAAACTCACGTAAATTGGCTTTATTAATTAGCGGATCTGTGACAGTTTTTGTCTTTAAAATGTGGTTAGTATGTACTTTCAAATTTCGTGGGTTATTTTACCTCTTTTAAGGTTGAGTATAGATGTCATCGTAAGTAAAATCGTACGCCCTAGCTACTCAGCAGCGACATCTATCCCTGACCCCAACGAGTGATGTCACATGGCGGCTACTGTTCCTCCATGAAAAACGTTAAAATTGTTTTTAGATTCTCTAATTACTTATATAAATTCTGTTGTTTTTGGTAAAGACATCAAGATTTGGTGGGGAAATGAACGAAAGGGGGGTGTTTTTGAAATTTTTTAATTGAATACTGGTTATTTCACTGTTTTGGCGATGTCTCTAAAGGTGATTGGTGGAGAATTACAGGATCGCTTGATCCCAGTGCCCTACAGCAAGAGTGCCACAGACCAAGCTGTAAGCTCCTTATTTGTTCTTAAATTTTTAAAATTAGTCTTAATTATACGTAAATGAGCGCTAATGATAATCTTTACTAAGTGCATTTCTCAGAGTCAAGTGCAACTCTTTTGAATGATGTAGGTTTTTTCTTTGGTTGCTCTCAGAAGAAATTATGCTTATAATTAAGTTATTTTCGATAATTAGATGTATCATAATTGTAGATAAATATCCAACAAGATAAAATGAGTTACTTTACCCTTATATAATGATCTATGTGAAGGTGACGTAACAATTTAAATTGGTTTCATAGCCTATGGAACCAAATTTGAGTAGTGGTTCTATTTGCCAGTATATTTTAGTGAGAAGGTGTTTTGCGTTTTGTTTTTAGGAGAAATAAGTTAGGATCAGAATTACTGAAGTGTTCCCTTATTGTTGCAATTGACTCGAGAAATGATATAAAATCATATTTTTAATACGCAGTTTCAGGAATTTAATTTAGAAGGGTATATTGATAATGAATCGTATTATATCCAACCTATTACATCATGCATGTGCGAATTATGGCTTAAAAAAATCTTCCCATATCTTTCACTAAAAAGTACCCAAATTGTTAAAATTGAAGAAATGAGGTTTCATTTTTTTTGGTTTTATTTTGTTTTTTGATATTCCCCCCACACAATATGAAAAAGGCTTGCTCGAGTTTTTTCGAAACAATCTTTCACTGTTTTGAACAAAAGGGTAAAATTCAATATTTGGTTGAATTTTTTGAGGGTAGATGTACAAAACCTCGTTATAAATAGTTGTTTCAGAACATTTTTTCCCCCAATCCAAAATCAAAATATTTGTTTATACATATGTATTTTTTATGGCCCGTATTATCCCCAATCCCCTTAGTTAAATAACTATTTTATTTTAAGGTAATTATTTCGAAATAAGAGAAATCAAATTTATTAAGGTTGTGTGAAATACAACATAACCCAAGAAATTTTTTTCTCAAAAAATGCATGTAGGTTTTATCTTGGGTTTTTTTTTTGCATTTTTGCTTTTATTTTTCTTTGGTAAGAGAAGTTCCGAACCAACTACCTGTTTGGTTTAATTTCTTATTTGTTGTGTAGTGGTTTCCAGATGTGTTTTTTTTTTATGAAGTTATAAACACAAAATTACGGAAAGTTCACCAAATTGACTTTATTTGTATTAACGCTTATTGATGAAATTTAAAAACTGCTAAGAAAAGCCAATCAGAGTTTGATAGAGTGAAAATTCAAAACTTTACCTGTAATATGTAAAAAATATTTATAATACCAAAATTTTTGTTTAAAATATAGCTAATATATATGCTTAATTGGCTTTCAAACACATGATCCTGTGATTGGCTATCACTTAGGCAACTTTTTAAAATCACCAACTAGAGTTTGAATAAAGCCAATTAAATTTTATTTTTTAGACGTACATAAACTTGCTGCGCTATATATTTTTATACAAATGTGCACCGTGTTAGGAGTATGTAGTATAACTTTTTAAAATATCATTTTCATTGAAAAGCTGTAAAAGAATCCAAAAGTAGACAATTTAGAGGAAAAAAGACCCCCGAGCTGTTTTCAGTTTCCGTGTCATGTCAATCTTTCTATTTTTTAGTCATTGTTGTTTCTAATAGCAAATTTTCATTTAGGTGAACCCTGTACAGAAATCAAACCAAAATGTTGAGGTATTGATATCTCTTCAATATATACATATATTACCTTTATACAAATACCTTTATACAATTAGCGATAGGTATAAAATTTTAAATCGTTAAAACAACACCGTAATTTCTAATGAGTTAAAAGTAGATATTATCGCTAACAAAACGAAAGTACATTTTATATATCTAATATATCTGACATCTTGCACATTTAGGACATTTTTTTTTAACCATGGCATGCGCCAAAAAGCTCAGGGAACAGTTCTGCTTAAAAATATACTATAACGATTAAAAAAACATTGTCAGCAGAATGATTTTTCTTTGAGTTTTTAACATGAACTGATTTTGGCTCAAATGGAAATAAATAACATTACATGTAATTTATTTTCCAGTTGAATCTGTTTTTTTATTTCAAAGAAATAAAAAAATATGCATGGAGCTATATATTTATATATCGCAGTTGTGGTATCAATATAAGTATATGAGGTTCTGCTAGTAGTATAAAAAATTTTAAAGTAGCATTTATAAAATTGCTGATAGTTGCTTATTGTGACTTTACTGTACTAAAATATATATTTTTTTGTTTTAATTGGTAATATATAGTTAACGTGTAGAATTTATTTCCATTTAGCTTGTAGCTCCAAACTAAAAATAGGTTTTATGCAGTGTACTATTACTAGCATTTATTTTAAACTAACCATATTAACGTCTAAAACCACATAATTTTCAATATTTTGTATTATCATGAGTAATTTTTTTTTAATTTAAAAGTATTATAGGTTTAAAACCAACCAGAAAAATCAGGGGGCACTATTGCATCCAATTGAGATTTTGTTGTTTTTAATGCAAGAGAAATTTACTCATGATACTACATAGACCAAAACATTTTAGGCCAATTGCTTTTATATTTTCCCAAACCTTACAAAATTTATCAGCCAAATGTTTACCCATAAGAAGTTAAATTTTCATAAGATCGATCATATTTAATTTAAAATACATGCCATTTATACTTATTCGCCACCAAATATTCCAAATAATAGATCACTGCAAATTGAAACCCTATTTCATAGAGCTGCGTATCTTTATATATTATTTAAGGTGCGGCCGTGTACTTTGCGATTGTTCGATTCAGCAGCGCATGGCTCAATAGATGTTAGCTTTTGTTATAAAATACGTTCGTAAAGCTACAAAATATATAAATAAAATTAAAGCAATGTTGCTAATATGTTGTTATAAAAGTTTTGCTTGGCATAATTTTATTATATAATCAACCTCAACTGTTTACCATAAATAAATTTATTAATTTTTTTATTTTATTAATTTTAAGTTATTGCTTTTTCCAATTTAAGGAATATTTTTTTTACTAGAATTTTTTTGAAATTAACTAAGGGGATGGGGTATTTTAATGTTGAAGTGATATTCAACAATTACCCATATGAAATATTTATTTTTTTAAGGATCAAAACCAAATATAGTATTTATTAAAATAAATACTCGCATGGACCTCAATAATTGAACATTATCAAAAAAAGTCTAAAAACTTAAGTTCAAGTTCAAACCATTTGGTTATAAAGCATGAAAAAAGGTCCAATATTTTTGACGAGGTTTTTTTTAAGACTTAATCAGCTAGATTCCTATCAGAATATATATTTAAAAATGTAGACTTTAAGCATGGTGTAAAAAATCTGGTAAAAAATATGGCTGGCTCAACATAAATGAAAATTTCAGAGGAAGGCAGTGAAAAGCATGCGTGTATAGACAATCTAACACATTAACCAATCAGCATTCAGCAATGTACTGCGATGAAAAACTGCAAAAAAAAACAACAACAAACATGCCCGTCTTGTTGAAGTGGTTTTATGGCTAAAATTTTTATATTTTTTTGACTCGTACAAAAAGGCAAAGAAAAGTTGTATTGCGATCATTTAATTATACTTTTTTAACCAAAGGGAAAATTGTTTTTAATTTCATAGTAAGATTTTTTTGCTTGTATATTTTATACAGTAATGTGCATGCTGTCTTTTATTTGGCTTAACTTTGAACAAGGCTGACAAGTTATGGCTTTTCATGCAAATATTTTGCGCTGTTTCTAATTTTTCTCTTAACAAATCTTAAAAAAAATATATGACATTTATACTTTTCGATGCTGTTTGAAAGGTTTTTCAAAGGCACAAAGGAAATTTATCTCTTGGGGATTTTTTACAATTTCCCCTATAAGAGAATGATAATTTTGAGGATTAAACAATCTTGTGCTTATAAACACTTATTGTGTAGGCGAGAGAGAGCTATTTCATTTCGGTAACCAAGCCAGTTTGTAAACTTACTGGTTGGGTACAAATGGAGTTAACAACTAGAGCACTAATCGGCTGGAAAAGACAAGTTTCAGAGACTAAAATTAAGGCTTTTCTAGTTATTTATATACAATTCTTTATTATATAAAACAAATAAGCATCGAAAAGTATTTTTTTCACCTCCAAATTTCCTCCACTACACAAATTAAGTTTATTTATAAAAAAAATCACCGCCTTTTCAAAATTTTTACACAATCCTCCTTCCGTTGAAAACTCCCTGGCTTAAATTGAATCAAAACCCACCGTTCTATGTATTATTTTTTCTATTTCTTTCGTTTGGTTTCTTTCTTTTTACTATGTGTCTTACAGATCCGGGTAGTAAACGCTTTCCGCAGTGGCTTAGACACTCGCAACCCTGCTCAGTCTACTGTTATGAAAAGAACGGCATCAGGCACGGGGGCTTCTACCTCTTCAGCCAAACGCTCATCAGCCACGTCGGTTGATAGTTATCAGGCATCTATCCCGCTTGACGATGCCCGAAACCCTACATCTGATAGGGAACTCGCTAGCAAGTCTACTACAAATAACAAGCCCCAAGATTCAAACGCTGACCCGAAAACTGGTGACAATGTTGAAACTACAGTATGAGAGTTATAAATATATATAAATATAACTATATAACCTTGGGAGATCGTTTTAGAGCGTTAAAAAAAACTCGAACAACAATGTTTAACCGTGAAAACATAACGGGATTTTTTTAAATTAAATCTCGGTGAAAAAAGTGCGGATTATTGCAAAGAGAAATAAACTCCGTTTAGAATTATAGAATAAACTTTAAAAAAACACAAGTGACTTCTCACGCGAAAAAAACTACGTAAAAAATGGTTGAAAAAACAAAAGCGACCATTTTGTTTTCTTTTCAAAATGGGGGTTCGTTTTTTTTCAAAACTTTTTATTCACAATGAGAAGAAATATAAACTTGAGGTTTTAACCATGTTTTGAAAAAAAAATTGGCCTGCTTAAAGTTTATTCAATATACATAAAACCCTGTTTGAGATTATTATTTATAAATTATTATCAAATTCTCCAGCTGATTTTAAATATTAGTTTATAAAGTGTTGGCGTTGTTTTTTATTATTTCGTTTCTGGACCCTTTCCTCAGTTTAGTTAAACATTAGCCTTGAATGTTTTTTAGTTATTTTATGTTTAGTTAAAAAAAGACTATACTGTGAATATCTTTAAGAATTTAGGCGTATATTTAACGAAGAGAAAGTAAATAAAAATATATCGCTTCGTATTGCAGGTTATGGGAGAATTCCAAAGGAGATTTAGTACATTAGCCGTTGAGGAGTTACCATAATCATAATTAATGGAGTGTTTAAAAATGATATAATTTCTCTCTTAAATTTTATTTTTTCGTTTATCCTTAAATAAAAATCAGTGTGCATTTTTCCAAATTCCCTCTTTACTCCTCCTGGCCAAAAACCAAATCACTCTACATTTTTATTCATCACGTTGTATTTATTTCAATTTCTAATTTAAAACAAAAATCCCTTTTCCCTCCCATGACCGTATCATTTTTGTTTATTAGTTTATAGTTTATCTAATTTATATCTTTTAAGGAAAAAACAGAATCATTGAAAATGTTAATGGTTTGTTATATTATTCAAAATCGTGTGGTGATCAATAGCCTTCTTGTTAAATAGAACAAATTAAAAAAATTATTTATTAAAAAACACGGTTAATATATATAATAATTATGAATTCGTCCTATTGAAAAAAAACAAGTTTAACTGTTTTGTGCATGTTTTTTATGTACATAAACAAAACTTTTTCTTCACAAATTTTCCTCTTAAGTAGGAGATATATTATCAATTCAAAAAATATATTTAAATCATTTGTTAAAGAAATTTCAAGTTCCTGAATTTTAACTAGGTAAAAATGAAAAGTTTGTTGCGAGTTAATTAATTTCATGTATTAACTAATTACAGTATTGTACTTATAATTGACAGGGTGTAGCCTAAATATCCCCTAGACTTTCTAATATACTATTTAAATACGTTGTTAACTAAGAAAAACTCCCACCTCTAAGGAAGCTTAATTTGTTTAGTTCAAAATTAGGTCTGAACATCAAATTATACGACAAAACAGAAAACTTAAATAAGCGTGTAGCGTTTAGTATTCAGGGTTTAAAATCGAAGTATGTAGAAGGATTTACAATGGAAAATGTGTGGACATCAGATATCTTTATTGGAAAACAGTTTTAGTTTAGTTATGAAAACTAAAGTATACAAAACCGCAAGTGTTTATACGGAGGAACTGAAACAAATCTTAATGCGAAATCCTAAGATGAAAACAAAAAACGAGAAAAAGCAGTTTAAGAAAAATACAACATGAATTCTCAACAAACTTTCTCGAGTTAAGCCTTTCTCATTCAAGCTACTACCATAACCGTACCGTGTTATACATACAAAGATGAAGAGAGATGGAAATATCGAAATAGTTTGGAAGCTAAGTGAGAAAAGCTACAACTAAAACCAAACTAAAAAACAAACGTAAAAAAGAGCCCTCTTGTGATTACGTGTGCATCGAAATAAATGAAAAACTGTTAAAAAAAATGCTCTACAGCAATTCGTGGAACACTTGAAAAAAACCCAAGAAATTAAAAAAACGTAGTATTTTACCAAAAAACACTAACGTTTGAATGTAAAGAAAAAACGTGTAAAACATAAAAAAACAATTCGCTTATCATTTTTGTTTTTTGAATAGCTATTAAGTGGAAAGCCGAGATTTTTAGCGTTCGAGTGGAAATGGAATTAATTCTATTAGTGACATCGAGCTTTGCAGCCTCAGCTTTATGAAACAAATACATAATAAAACAAATAGGGGATGTAGAAAAAAAATTATACAAAATTCAATCTCCTTAAATATGTTGTTACATTATAAATATATATATAAATACTTTGAATTTCATTACCTAAATTATGAAAACCCAACCTCCCATACCCATAAAACCACCCAAAAATTTCCAAAACCACCCAACCAAACCTCCACTGTTATAAAAACAACAAATGAAAAAATCAGATATTGTGCAAAACAAAATGAAAACAAAAAGTTACTTAAGAATGCTTTGGCACTGAAAATATCTTCTTAAAAAAATCTTTTTCAAAAACCATCAGAAAAATTGCTGTCATCTGTGTGCGTGAAAAAAATTTAAGAGCAGAAAAAAAATTCAAATATCAAAAAAAAATGCATACCCTAATTGTAAAAGTGCACCCCCCATGTATCTGCAGCATGGTAGAGAAGTTAATAGGCGAATAAGCAACCCTGTTTTCGATAACTAATTAAAAAGGGTTTATATAACTAGCTCTGTGTTCTTCAAATTAAATAAAACAAAAAATCAAACCCCTTTGGGTTGTTGACAAAAAAAGGTTTTTATTTTAAACTTCCTCTGATCCCATTTTAGCCCACCCTCTAGTTATCGTTATTGTGACAAAAATGCTAAGTGTTTAAAAAAAGAATAAAAAACCCCTGGTGCGTTCACTGTTTAATGAGATTGTACATTTTTCCATCCACTTCATAATATACTGTTAAAAATAAAACTTGTTTTCCCATTTTTGTCTTATCTATTATTTTGTTAGATTATTTTGTTTTAAGCTAATAGGACTTTTTGATTTATCATTTTTGAAAAAGTAGATTAAATATAATATGGCAGGGGTTCAAATAATTTGAACAAGCTAAAGCATCTTGTTCTGAACGTTTTACCCATAAAAAAAGCTAATTTTAAATAACTTTCGATAAAGCAAAGGCGTACAAAATTATTTACCTGAAATTGAAATTCGTCCAGAATTTTTCAAATGATTATGTGTACCTTTAACAGACTTATTTTATTTTTACTATAAGCATAAGCACGGCCAACTTTGATTTCTCGCGCATCTCTCGCTCTACAGCGGCCATCTCATTCGTTGACGTTCCTGTGTTAACCTATGAGCAAAAGATGTGTATGACGTCAGCGTTCCTAGCGGATTATTATTTTTAGTATAATTTTTACATTGGGGACAATATAACCACCGAGCGTGGCGCTGAACTCCTACACATTATAGTACAGTTTATAGGGGGAAAATCCTTGCTCGCGGAATTTCGACGAATGTGTTGGCCGTAGTAGCGCGAACAGCGCGTGATCAAAGTTGGCCGTGGCATAAGTAACATGCTAACATAGATATAGGAAACGTATATAAAGGTCTAGATAAAATATTTCAAAGGGAGTGAATACGGAGGTGACAGCTAGCAGAAACGCGTAATTTCTGCAGGCTATCCTTATAAGGCGCTATCTATCGGTAAGAAAGCTCGTGCTATCGTCGCGAGAGCCATTGTCTCCTGCTTAAAAATTATACTAAAAGTCACCAACAGATGGTGTTTAAAGACTACAGCCTGCGGAAAGGTCAAGCATTTAGTACTAAAATGTTAAGGGAGCTCGCGCTCTTGGTCACGTGCCTTCCTCGGTGTCTGCTAGGTGTCAATTCCGTATTTTATGTTAGGCTTAGATGCCCCGAAATTTATCTAGACCTTTATATACATTTCTTATATCTATGCATGCTAATATATTATGTTGTCATAAGTAACATAAGTATGACACTTTAAGCCTTGCTCATGCATTTTTTCTTACTACATCTGTACTTCACCAAAGATAAATCAGTAAAACCAAAAGTGTGACAATCCCTGTACTTTCGTATGCTAAAGGTTTAATGAATGCTCGACTCGAGATAGACCACATAAAAGACTATTTATTGCCTCCTTTCTGGATCTTTTTTTAGTTTATATGGTATTATATCGTAGGTAGATGGCGATAGCATCTCCACAGAACGACAAAAAATCAAAAAATACACTAACTTTGACCAGAGCTACTTAGTTTCTCCGTTCCTCACTACGAGGCGTTATTTGTTGGTTTTAACTTCCTTCCCTCCCCAAGGCATACTTTCCCTTCTCCTCTCCCAACTTGTATTTCGTTCGTAACATTCATTATGAAATAGGTCCGATTGACACACTTTTGGTAATTATGTCACTTTTGGTAAAATCAAAAGTGAATTACTTAAATTATCTTTTGGTAAAACGACTAGCAGCTCTGTAACCCGGAAGTTTAACACCCTTTGTGGTCATCCAAAAGGAGTCAGAGTTCAAATTCAGCCAATCATATAGTGTTGCGGATCTCATTCAGGACATCCTACTAGGCTACATATCCGCCCCACGCGATCCGGCCCTTCTCGATGGACTTGAGCAATGGGAACGTCTGTCGGAAGCTCCATTACCTTCCCCTGATCAGTGGCCCCATCAACGTGGGTGGGAAGGCCCTCTTCTTGCGAAATCAGCCATGTTCCTAACAGATAGGGCTACCAGTGATCGCGATGAGGCGCGGCTACTTTCCGAGAGCTCCAAGGAATCCGGCTGTTGGCTTAACGCTCTTCCGTCGCCGTCTTTGGGTACCCTCTTGGACGACGATTCGTTTCGTATCGCCGTCGGGCTTCGTTTGGGCCCCCGCATTTGTGCCCCACACACTTGCAATTGTGGTGGCCAGGTCGATTCGTACGGGACGCGTGGCTTAAGTTGTAAGAAGAGTTCAGGCTGTCTTTCTCGCCATGGCGCTGTGAATGACATTATCAAGCGAGCATTTGTCACTGCGGGCGGGTTCCTTCTATCCTTGAGCCTCCTGGTCTGTCGCGAGACGACGGAAAGCGCCCGGATGGCTTGACTTTGGTTCCTTGGTCTGGCGGGAAATCCCTGGTCTGGGATTTCACTCGCACGGATCCATTGGCACCTTCATATTTGGCCTCCTCTTCGACAGCCGCTACCCAGGCTGAAGAAAGCCAAATACTCCGGCTTGGAGAACCGCTACCAGTTTAAGGCAGTAGCCATTGAAACACTCGGTTCTTTCGGGGGCGACGGCTTAGCTCTTACCCACGCCGTAGGGCGCCGTCTCCGCGAAGCTACAGGCGAACCGCGTTCGGTCGAGTACCTACTCCAACGAATCGCGATTGCGGTTCAACGGGGCAACGCTGCCTCCGTGATGAACACTTTTCCTCCGGGGGCTTCCAAAGACTATACATTGGCGTCTGACGGTCCCGCGCACTCACTTCGCTCGAGCGCTGGGTTCGCGTGGTGCCTCCCCCCCCCATACTAAAAAAGTCATGGGCCATCTATAACGCGACCTAGAGGACAGTACCAAGCCTTACGCATCAAGCATATAATTTTAAATTATATCTTTTTAAGTATTCATTTCCGAAAAATAATTTTAACGGCAATAGATTCCTTGCGAAAAATACTATATTATAGCGCAATCAAAACAAATATATAGGAGGGGCGCTATTCTTGAAAATAGCCGCATTGGCTACGTTCGCACTAGTTTTGCAAAAGTATGCAAAATATTCTTTCCGCAGAATAGGTCTTGAAAATGGCCAATTCGCACTAGTTTTGCAAAAGTATGCAAAATATTCTTTCCGCTGAATAGGTCTTGAAAATGGCCAATTCGCACTAGTTTTGCAAAAGTATGCAAAATTTTCTTTCCGCAGAATAGGTCTTGAAAATGGCCAATTCGCACTAGTTTTGCAAAAGTATGCAAAATATTCTTTCCGCAGAATAGGTCTTGAAAATGGCCAATTCGCACTAGTTTTGCAAAAGTATGCAAAATATTATTTCCACAAAATAGGTCTTGAAAATGGCCAGTTCGCACTAGTTTTGCAAAAGTATGCAAAATATTCTTTCCGCAGAATAGGTCTTGAAATGGCCACTTCGCACTAGTTTTGCAAAAGTATGCAAAATATTCTTTCTGCAAAATAGGTCTTGAAAATGGCCAGTTCGCACTAGTTTTGCAAAAGTATGCAAAATATTCTTTCCGCAAAATAGGACTTCCCCTTGAATATGGCAATTTTGATGCTGCTCTGGAGCGAATGCCCTGGGATAGACTTGTCTGTGGTATCACGGCAGAAGAACCCTTAACTCTGAAAACGGCTATTTCAACAGCACAGTATATGGAAACGGCAGTGATAAACGCTACGAAGTTGAAAGGTCAGCAAATACCTTGTATCGATTCTGTTCACAAAATTAATCATCGTAGACGCGAGGGAGGTTCTAAACCACCCAAGCTTCAGAAACAAGACAATGGAGCCAGCACTACCACTAACGTCGTAAGTATTATCAGGAAACTATATAGGTATACACTTGGAATGTCTAAGGTTCTATTGGGACGGTGATACGAACTTAACTACGTCAAGTGTAAGACGTAACACGACATTTCAAATTCATTGGCTCGAGGTTTGACGCGAAAAGAATGCGTCGTCATGGTAACAAATAGGCGATCTTCCCGCGCAAAATAGGCTTATAAAACAATGGATTTAAAAACCTCAATTTGTTATCGTACTTAATATTTTAAAGTAATTATAATGTTCTTCGCGAAAGAACTGTAGTGATACCTAATTTCAGGTATTTGTATGGTTATAAAAGAGAATAATCAGGTAAGCTAATTATATAATAACCATGACGAGGCTTAATGACGAGTTTTCGTCGAATGAGGGTAGCGAGGCGCGAGAGTTTTTCTCGTGAGTTTTTCCGCTTTAAGACACGCCCATTTCTACGAGCTTCATCACGGCCGTAAAATTCTTCCTTAGAGATTCCTATATAGTTTCCTGGTATTATCGTTGTAATTCAAAGAACCACAAAGCAGACGACTGCAAATTCAAAAAGACCGAATGTTTCTTTTGTAAGAAAACTGGTCACATCGCCGAAGCCTACAAGAAGAAAGCCAAAAGTTCACGACCTAAGAACAGCAACGTGCACAGTGTTGTTCCTGATCCTAGTAGCCAAGTCCGAATACACGCTACTCCATATCCAGAACGGAGAACGAAAAAGCACGCAAACGATTCACGCGCATTGGACCCTCAATGGGGAACCAACACGAATGGAACTAGATCCTGGGGCGTGATTCTACTCTTATCGTTAGCTACTCAACGAAAATAATTTTTCGTTAGCTAATATAATTTCAATGGAGCCAACGAAAATTTTCTTTCGTTATCTCCTAACGATAAGAGTAGAATCACGCCCCTGGTTCGGCGTATTCGCTGATGCCAGCAACAACACAAGCCGAACAGACTATTATACGGAGTATCCTATGCATCCGCGATCTTCCAGAGGCACATCGAAATGGTCATTCAGGGGATTGACGGCACAGCAGCGTTTCAAGACGATTTACTCATTGGAGGCAGAAATCGATCCGAGCATTGACAACTGAAATGGGCAAAGAAAAATGTCAGTTCCTAAAAGATGAGTCACTCGAATACCTTGGATACAAGATCGATGGTCAAGGATTTCACCTTCTTGGCGACAAGATGAAGGCTATCATGGACGCTCCTGAACCAGAGAATCTCCACCAGATTCGAGCATTTATCGGACTATTGAGCTACTACGGACATTTCCTTTCAAATAATTCCACGAAGCAAGCGCCGTTGTACCGCTTAATGCAAAAAGGAAACACCATGGGAATGGAACGAAGACCAACGGAAAGCATTCCAAGAAGCTAAGATGCCATTGAAGAATTCAAATATGCTAGTCCACTACGATGAAAGAAAACCAGTAACGTTGGCATGACTGTGACGCATCACCTTAATTACGGTATAGTAGCGGTCTTATCACATGAAGACAAGAGTGGGAACGAACAGCCGATCTCATTTGTATTTAGAACCAGGGCCGTCTCAAGCCATGGGCTAAGTGGGCTACAGCCCAGGGCCTCCAGCCAGTTTGGGGGCCCCGGAAAGGCCATCCATAACGCCTCTACTCTAGGAATAAGGGAGTAGTTAATTAAATATTATTTATACTCATTTAATATTATTTATCTTTTAGTTACGTCTAAAGTAATTTGACTTATCGCCACATCGCCACATCACGTATCATACGATACCAACAATTTCTAAAACCTAACAGCGAGTCACTGTCAGTAAAAATCTTATTTTCAGTAGGACTATGTTATACTTTCGAAATTAAAAGCTTTGGTTTGCTTATTGTGTATTTGAATTTAGACAACGGACATACAAAGGCTGACCGTTGGGGATCGTAAAGGTCTTAAGAAATAATTTAGCCCATGGCCCCAAAAGGCGAGCCAAAAGGTTTTAAGACGGCCCTGTTTAGAACTCTCACTAAGGCTGAGAAGAACTATATACACAGATAGAGCGGGAGGATCTGGCCATTGTATTTGGAGTTACCAAGTTCCGAAACTATCTACTTGGAAGAAAATTCAAGCTGTTAACCGATCACAAGCCGTTAATAACGTTATTTTCAGAAAACCAATCCATTTCAGAAATCACAGATGGGCGTTGACAACATCTGCTACAAACAAGGCAAGCTTAATAATTGCCAACGAAAATACCGGAATTCACACCATCCGAACCAGAAGAGCACGTCTTCAGTATTTCCTCCATGCAAACCTTTTTCAACGTCACTCGGCAAAGGCTTCAACAAGAAACTCAACAAAAGCCGACTTTTCAGAAAGTCTTGGAAGTTTACCAAGGACGGGTGGCCAATTATAATTATAATCAGCTAGGCTAATACCCAAGGCACCACCTTAGGCCTAAGTCATCGAGCGACTTTTGAAGCCATTAATTCAGGTGGCCGGGTTACAACGCGTAGGAGGGTGGTGGCAAGCCCTGCATGCCACGAGATCGAGCCAACAGCTCCCTACACTAACTATTACCGTTAACCTCGACAAGTTTTCATGGAAGGGGAAACCCCTTAAACCAGTGGGGAGAGAACTTTCAAACTCAACGCAGGAGTTGTTCCGAGTTTTCACCCAGTGCCACAAGCTGGGATCGAACCCGGCTCCTCTTGCTGCGAGGTGAAAGTGCTAACCACTCCGCCACCCCACGATACTCAACTTTTGTTTTACCATTTATCCGGCGAAAGGACGAAATTACTTGTAGTAAAGGAGTCTTGCTGTGGAATAATCGAGTCATCGTTCCCGTGAAGTAACAAAAGCGAATCTTAGAAGAAATTAACAGCACACACCAAGGAATGAGTCAGATGAAGGCGCTGGCGAGGTCGAAAGTCTGGTGGACACAATTCTTTATCACATTTCAATTATTATTTTGGTAGTGCAAAAAAAGACAGTTTATTTTCTAGGTGTTTAAGCGAATGTCTTAAGCTCCTAGAAAAGGGATGCAAATTTAATATAATTAAAACGTCCGACGATGAAAACGAAATTTCATAAATGACGCGCCACGCTGCCGCCGCCGTTAAATTTTGTTTCAACGTCAGCACCGACAAAAAAGATGGAAAATCACCGGATTTCCGCCGCCGGTCCAAATTTCGGGGCATCGGGGTCTACGGCTAAATACGCATTAAGCCTAAAAATAGCTGTATTCAAAATCGCCGCTTTAATGGTAGTTGTCTGAACGAACTTATTTTCGACATTGACATTCTCGCCGTGCTCTGACTGGGACTTACACTAAAAACAAGAACGCATAGAGGTACTAAGAACTATGAAAAAATTAAATGGTTGCGCCATGAAGTTATACTTTTCCCATGGCTTAAGCCTAACTTGGGCCTTGGTGTAATGGATTTTTACCGTCGAATGCTTAGACTGTTTCTGAAAGTATAACAACAAGGCAGCATGGGCGAATATTAAGGTTCTTAGTACCTCTATGCATTCTTGATAAAACGGAGTAGCGTGTTAACGTCCTCGGAAGTAGTTAAGTTAAGAGGAACCACACCACTCTCCCCAATTTCAGATTTCCGTTGCTACGCCACGCGTTTTGAAATTTTTATGAATCGTGTACTATTTATAGTAAACGTATGGCACGCCATCCTGGTCAAAATTAAGTTGAAATATAGGGTGATGTTTTGGAAATATAAGGTGATCTTTTGGAAAGATAAGGTGATGTTTTGGAAATATAAGGTGATCTTTTGGAAATATAGGGTGATGGTTTGGAAATATAAGGTGATCTTTTGGAAATATAGGGTGATCTTTTGGAAATATAAGGTGATCTTTTGGAAAGATAAGGTGATGTTTTGGAAATATAAGGTGATCTTGTGGAAATATAAGGTGATCTTTTGGAAATATAAGGTGATCTTTTGGAAAGATAAGGTGATGTTTTGGAAATATAAGGTGATCTTTTGGAAATATAGGGTGATGGTTTGGAAATATAAGGTGATCTTTTGGAAATATAGGGTGATCTTTTGGAAATATAAGGTGATCTTTTGGAAAGATAAGGTGATGTTTTGGAAATATAAGGTGATCTTGTGGAAATATAAGGTGATCTTTTGGAAATATAAGGTGATCTTTTGGAAATATAAGGTGATGTTTTGGAAATATAAGGTGATCTTTTGGAAATATAGGGTGATGTTTTGGAAATATAAGGTGATATTTTGGAAATATAGGGTGATCTTTTGAAAATATAGGGTGATCTTTTTAAAAAATTTGAAAAAATTAAATTTTCAAAACCTACCCAAAAAGATGAATTTGACCTATTTTGGGTAAAATTGATCAATGATTTTGGCTAAAATTTATCAATTTTGGTTAAATTTTAACAAAATTTGGGTAACCGAGAAAATACAATGCTTTTTTAAATGGAGAGATCAAAAACATTTTCGGTTGCCATAGGAAAACTAAAGCCCATTGCAACTATTCCCTTTGGCAATTTTCATTCTACCATAAGGTCTAAATAACCCCCGAGTTTCAACAAAATCGGTGATAACCACCTCGGGTAGTCTCCTTGTTAGTTTGCGTTGTGTAGATCATCAAGAGCCCTATACAACGGCAAATTGACGTGGCAACACAGGTTGAAGTATATTCGTTTCACGACTGCGCGCATGCGCTTTTCGGCTTCCCGGCTAGAAATGAAATATAAAAAGATGGCCGAACGTCGTTGAGAAAATACGAGAATTCAGGCAAAACGGGTTTAGTTTCTAGTCAAAATTAAAGATAATTCATAAATAATACAAAATCTAGTTGCAAATTGAGTTTGTGCAATAAAATAATTAGCGATTTGACCTGTATGTAATTGTAATTCGGTTATTTCTGGCTATTTCGTTGTCAATTTATCGCTAAGACTTGGATGCTTTTACATTTATACATATTTTTCTTTTTGGCCGTTGCACTCAGCCACGGCCAACTTCGATCACGCGTACCGCGCTTTAGCGGCCCCGTCAAGCGCCTCGCATCTAATGTTAATTTTCGTGTATGAATAATCCCGATAGGGGCGCTACATACGACCAAAAAACTACTATCACCAAAGGCGGGGAATACAAGTGAAATCACGAATAAATGTTTTTTCTTCGGTTTTCCACTTTCCTATTTAGAAAATACAAGGTATAGTAAGTTAAACCATCTGTTTGCAATATATTTATGTATAATTCATAATTTAAAAAAAATATTACCTAATAAATATTAAATGAAGAAAAAGAGACGCGTTTTTTACGCGAAGGCGCCATATTAGAATACTTAGTTTTGAAGGCTGTAGAGGTGTTTAGAGCGTTTTGACGCGTAAATAATGTATCTCTTAAAATTTATAAATCTTTAATAATAACAAATCTTTATTAAAGGTATATATATATTAGTAAAATTCACGAATTTATAACCGTTCTTAGGTAGTATTTTCTGTAAATCTAATTAGTTTTAAGAGTAAGAATCTTAAAACTAACATCTTCGGAACAAAATAGGTAAAAGATAGATGATATTCAGCCTGCATTTCAAGGAGGATGATTTCTGTTCAGGTTTGTACCTTTATTATGGAAACAAATTTCAGTCAGATAAAATAGTTGATTTTATAAAATAAAAAGTGGTCTTGCCCAACTTGTTAAAATGTTGCTCTTACGTCACAAGACCCAGCTTTATTTGTGTATTCTTCGCACGAGCGATTTGCACGCGCTCTAGAAAAAGCTATATTCCTCGCGACTGTAGCGCGCGCTAGTAGGCTTGTCAAAGTAAGAGACTGTGACGTAAGAGCAACATTTCAACAAGAAGGACACGTTAGTTTATAAAAAGAACTATTACAAACTGGCCCTTACTAAATATACAATATTATTCTAGGTTTAAAAAGATGGAAGCTTAAAACTTGTTGAAACCTAAAATTATAATATATTTTAACTTAATATTATTTAATATAAAATGTTAGAATAATATATTTTCCTTGAAGTTACATTGAATCTTCTTTTCACTTTTTGTTTTATTTATTTACATGTGTTTCAAGTATTAAACAATGATACTATGTTGCTGGCAGCATCTATATAGAGGATGTTCTTGGTTTCTGTTTAACTCTTTTATAATTTATAAACACCGTTAAAAAATTAGAATCATGAAAAACATATTATACTAATAGTTAAATATTAACCTACATTCGGTTTAATTCAATGTTTTTTAAAATTTATTTAAAAATAATTGTTTTTTGTGGATTTTTCCTATCTGACTAACGTTAAATTTTGGTCGTAGCGAAAGCCTGGTGGGAAAATATATACACGGTAAATTCAGGCGATTGACGGGGCCGCTAAAGCGCGGTATGTCTGATCGAAGTTGGCCGTGACTCAGCGAAGAGGCCGGTGTAATGGTTAAAGACGCGCTCTGTCAATCTACCGGGCATGAGTTCAAATCACGCTTCCGCATATATTTTAGATAACATTTTTTCTGTTAATTTTATTTTCAGTTTGAACATTTTATCTGCTTTTTATATCAAATAATTTATATTACTGAAATTCCTCGAATTAATTATCTTGTCATTTTAATTCATTTTGGGCTCCCAACGCCATCTCGTTACAAAAAAAATAACCAAGAATTTTGGAATTGCTGTATTTTTATTATAATTATAATTAAATTATAATTATTTATAATAGTATTTAATTTCAGTAGTATTTCCAAAAATATTAAAAATATTAAATTACTCTTTAAACTAAAATAACTACTAACAATAAACAAACTGAGCAAACACACGGGTACACGATTCATATTACAAAAATATATTTTTGTTTCCTTGTTAATGTTTACATTTAGTTTCTCTTTTCGGTGTAATCATGGCGCGTTATTATTCTACTCATTCGCGTATTTTATCACTCTTTAGAAGTATTTTTTTGGTTTTAGGCATATTTAGACACTAAACCTAGATTGCGCAATTGGGAGATCTTAAAATTCATTTTGCACGTGAATACAGGGAGTAAGGACAGAGGGAGTAGTCGAGGAAATAGGCGGCTTTTACCCTCTCCCTTGAAATGGGGTGATAATCGGGGAGTGAAGTTAGGTAGGTCAAGTTTCCTTTACGCGCATGCGCCAAATTTAAAAATCTCTCTTCGGGAAATACCAGGGAGTAAGCTGGAAATACGTACCAGGGAGTAAGGACTCCCTGGTAGAGTTTCAGTTTCTCCATGCGTATTTCGTGCCTTGGCTCTTTCGAGTTCTCCGCGGTTTTTTAGAAATGGTTAATTATAAAAAGTGTTGTTTTTTAAATTGCTCTAGCAACTCTAAATATTCAACTAGGCCTGATATGGTAAACGTAATTTTTAAACCGTTCCCTAAACCCAAAACAAAGCTAGAATTATGTTGATTTCGGGAATAACGTGCAGCAATACTCGGGCCTTAGCTTTAACGAACTTAACAGTAGCTGCGTAGCAGAAAACAGGAAACAAGTCAACCAAAATCCACGGAAATGAAATTTTTCGAGCATGCGCGGTAGCTGGATTTGAACTAGTAAATACCCCTCTTTTCTTCCCCCATTGCATGGGAGAGGAGCGTTTGTTTAACATAAGAGGAAACCTCCCTCTGTCCTTACTGCCTGGTGAAAATACGCCACCTGAAATCGTACAGAGGAAGATCATCCAATGCGGCCGCTACCTTGTTTTGAAGAACGGCCAAGTAATTCTGTCCATTAAGAAGAGCCGATAGAAACAAGGGGACCAATAAGTCTATCTCCTACCAGACTAGCCCACACAGTGACGCGAAGCTGCTGCTGATGGTGATGAGGGTATCCCCAGTGAGGATTCTCGTTGCATCACATGTGATTACTCTGGTTGTGAAATGAGCCATCCCTTGAGAAACTGTACTCATCAGTCATGATGTGAAGCCAGTTGCAGAATTCGTATCGGTGCTGCGTGTCTCCATTGTGTAGTGCTTGATGGAGTGTTGCTCGGTATGTATGATAATGGTGACGGTTTAGAACGGTTTGAGTCTATTTGATCGATTCCCAAATGATGGAACGGGTCCCATTTGATCGAATGGCATTTGATCGAAAGCTACTGTAGGGTAAAACTACTAGTTTTTGGGAGTAAATCGAAAAGGCAACGGCGCGCGTACATCAACCTAACCTAACCTAACCTTACCCTATTTATATATATCAAAAACAACGGGCCGTTATCGTCGATGTCATAAAAAATTCCATCATATAGTGTATAAAGTAAAAATATCTTCATCTTTGTGGCTTAATACAGTTAAAGCAATGAATTATTCCATCATTATTCCTTCTGCACTTCATATTGACATTCGGTAAAATAAAAACATACCAACTGGTACTATAAATACTTTTGAATTCGATTAAATAGTATTCGATCATTTGAAGGTTCGATCTTATGAAACAAATGACAAATGGGATTCGATCAAATGGAATTTCGATCAATTGCAACGTATAATGATCGACTGTCGATCACATATTTTTCGATCAAATGGACCAACACCGTTTAGACGTAGCTATTGGCCACTCTGACGCTCGATCGAGGATATGCAACGAAGTACGCCAGGACAACGTCTTCCGAGTCAAAGTTGTTTCGGCCTTGTCCACGGAACCTCGGAATGATGTTGCCGAAATTGTTTAAGTCCTTTATGACTCTGAGAACAGTTGTGTGACTAGGGCTACAGTTGGGAAAACGATTTCTAAATTACTGGCTTACTGTACGGGCGTTATAACGAGGCATACTTAACTTGAATTGATAATTTAAAATAATGATTTTATTTCCTAGTGGTACAGCTTTAAATACTAAATGGCAACTTTTTTAAGAGTAAACGTAAGTAGAAAAACAGATGACTTAAGTTCTACAGTAATTCTTCATTTCATTTAAAAATGTCAAATGTTATTTTGATGTTGGAAATTCCAATTGTTTAATTCCAACTTAGAAACATTTTTTCCAATTTCCGATTAAAATAAATGGAATAAAACGCTATTGCCTCCTACGACCAACTTGTCTTTTTGAATGACCTCATATTTAACTAAAAAATAGGCGGATTTTAACCAAACCAAGTTTATTCTAAACTTTCTCGTTAAAACTTTTTGTGTACAACCTACCGGTAAAAAATATTTTTTTTCCCAAAACCGATTTTCGTGAAAATTAAAATTTAAAACTATTACTAGTCATCGAATACCCCCCTGTCGTACTTCTACGATACATAGTTTTTGCGAAAAACACTTGTATAGATAAATTTCAAACACCCTGTAATTGCTTTTCGATCAAAAAATAATTACAAAGACTACGTGTATCGAACTAATTAATAGTTTAGCTCCGATTATCTAACTAATTTATAAGTTAAAAAGAACCACCTAAGGACTGCATTGCAATGTTTAATTTAAAATTTCGTAAAATAGGCGAAAACTATTCGCTAGTTTTTTAGTAATTTTTTTTTAATTTATTTAATTTAGTTTTGCACTCGAAGATCTATTTGGTCCGAGATTCGCGTCTTTATGTTTGCTCGAAGACCTATCGGTACGAGCTATTTGTAAGTTTTTAAATTTCTTCAAATTTGATTAGGGTTTAGCTTTTTTAACCTTTTTCATTATGGACTTTTCTACTTATTCGTGTAACTTCTTTCTAATCTTCTACTACGCTTATTTCCAATCCTGGAAACCTTGAATTCATTCATTTCAACCATTAGGTAGTTTGCCTTGGTTATTAGGATGGGAGGGGCTTTGTTATTATGATGTTTCACCTGGAAATCGAAGGACGTCTACATCCTGCTACCTCTAATGAATATTATTTTGAAAGAACTCTTCGTCTCGCAAAAAATTTTTTTTTATGCATTTGTAATACAAATATTTAACACTCAATTTGCCACTTTTGTGTAAAGAGTATGGAGGAAATAGCGATAAAACAACCGGGAGAGGTCCGCAACGAAACGTTCACCGCCGAGGGGGTTGACAATGGGGAAATACATCTGTAAACCCAAGTTGTAAACCGAGCTTCAAAATAGCTACCGCAGCGCCATTTCGGGAAGAAACGAAATTCTTCTAAAATAATTATTACATTTTCTGAACCGCGCCCGTGGTTGGCATTTGGAAATCGGTTGATTATAATTGTAATGGGTTGAAATTACAATTTCCATTAATTATTTACAAATATTTATTACTTACTTTTACTTTTCCTGCTTTTCGTTTTGAAACTTTTGGTATATTTAACTTTGGCATATTTATAATCTAAATTCATTTTCAAATTAAAAAGGTACTCCAAGAAAAGAATTATCTTTGGCGCTATTACGAAGAATCCCGAAATGGCGCTGCGGTAGCTATTTTGAAGCTCGGTTTACAGATGTATTTCTCCATTGTCAACCCCCTCGGTGGTGAACGTTTCGTTGCGGACCTCTCCCGGTAGTTTTATCTCTATTTCCTCCATACTCTTTGTTTTATCTCTATTTCCTCTATACTCTTTGTTTTATCTCTATTTCCTCTATACTCTTTGTTTTATCTCTATTTCCTCCATACTCTTTGTTTTATCTCTATTTCCTCCATACTCTTTGTTTTATCTCTATTTCCTCCATACTCTTTGTTTTATCTCTATTTCCTCCATACTCTTTGTTTTATCTCTATTTCCTCCATACTCTTTGTTTTATCTCTATTTCCTCCATACTCTTTGTTTTATCTCTATTTCCTCTATACTCTTTGTTTTATCTCTATTTCCTCCATACTCTTTGTTTTATCTCTATTTCCTCCATACTCTTTGTTTTATCTCTATTTCCTCCATACTCTTTGTTTTATCTCTATTTCCTCCATACTCTTTGTTTTATCTCTATTTCCTCCATACTCTTTGTTTTATCTCTATTTCCTCCATACTCTTTGTTTTATCTCTATTTCCTCCATACTCTTTGTTTTATCTCTATTTCCTCCATACTCTTTGTTTTATCTCTATGTCCTCCATACTCTTTGTTTTGTGTACGGGATTTTGGATTTTTTATTGTGGATTTGTCATACAAAGTCTAGGGGAGCAGGGAGCAAAATTCTTGGATTTTGGATTTATAGATTTTAATCAAGAATGTATTTTTTTATACTCAGGGAGAATGAATATGTCGAGACTATCGACGGACACGTTGAGGCCCTAACCCCGTCACGCTAAGGGGGGGGGGGAAAGGAGGCGGTCTTAATTTTTGCGTCCTCGCAGCAGCGTTAATCGCGTCGAAAAGCGTAATTTTTAAGAACCAATGAGATTGCAGTATTATTTGATTTTATTAAAGCGGAGGAGCATACCGGGGGGCCCAACGGGTGGAATTGGAGAAACGCTAAAAATAATCTCGACATATTCATTCTCCCTGAGTATAAATAAATACATTATTGTTTTAATCAAATGTCTTTTTAATCGACCGTGAAAGTAATTTGAAGCAGCCAAGTGTAAATCATATTTGGGCCATTCCCGGTACCAACACGTAGCCGCCATCAACTAGCATAATGCTTCCTGTCATAAAAGACGCGTCCGAAGAAGCCAGAAAAGCGATAGGTTTGGCGATCTCCATTGGATCACCCATTCGCTTCATGGCGTGGACCTTGGCAGTTTCTTTGATCACCGCTTCTTGAGTAGCCTTGTCTTTGAGACCGGCGTTTTCTAAGAAGTTTGTCAAAACTCCACCCGGGTTTATAGCGTTTACCCGAATTCCATCGTCAGCCAAAGCCAACGCCATAGTTTTAGTCAAGATGTCCACGGCCGCTTTTGAAGAAGCGTAGAAGTGGGAGCTGGGAAACACTCGGTGCGAAATGACGCTCGAAACGTTGACCACGCTGCCCTTGGTCTTTTTCAAATGGGGTGTGGCCAGTTGGACCATATGAAACAGGGCTCTAACGTTGGTGTTCATTATGCTGTCGAAATCGCTCAAAGGCGTCTTCTCCAAGTCAGGGTTGATGATGGAGAAGCCGGCGTTGTTGACCAAGATATCAAGTTTTCCAAAATGAGCCACAGTCTTTTGAACTATGGCAGCCGCGTCTTCTTCCACGCTGACGTCGCCAACCACTGCCAGAACCTTGTCTCTGGATATTCCAGTTTTGAGACATTCCTCAACGACCTTTTTCAACTTCTCGGCATTTCGACCATTGATAGCTACGGCGCAGTTCAGGGAAGCGAAATGGATGGCCGTGGCTGCCCCAATACCACCGCTTCCGCCCGTGATCAGCGCCACGAGACCTTTCAGACAGACCATGTTTCTGAAAAGAAAATTAAACCGTCACTCCTGTCTGTAATTTCGATTAGAGGGTCTCTTTAAAGGGGAACGGTCAAGCTTTAACCAGTTAGATAGTCCTATAGCCCGTTAAAACCTAAAATTTATGGCGAAAACCGCATCCAAAAATATTAAGTGGTTAATTTTTATTAAAATAAAGAAATTTCGGGAAATTGAAAAGAGCCCGTCCGCCGCGACATCTGGTGAGAAATCGGTGAGACAGAAAAACAACATAAAAGCGCGCGCTGTTGAAGACGCGAAAGATTTGTTTCGCACGCGCGGCGCGTTAACCCTAAATGGCGCGATTTTAAAAGTTAGGATAGTTCGAAAATCGCTCACTAAGGTGCTGCTGGCGCTGACGATACACCTTAAGATGGCGGCTAAAATTCAAACCCAAATACTTGGCGTTATTTTGAACATCTTGTTGATCTTTTGATATGCAAATAAGGCGATATTTGGAAAAGCTTGGCCGTTCCCCTTTAATGATTCATTAGAACGAGCAAACATTTTATAGCAAGTACAGAGAATTTCATCAAAATCGGTTAAACAGTCTTTGAATTATTATAAAAAGAAGTCAAAATGGTGGAAATCGAGTTTTTCAGCGTATTTCAAGACTTCTAAAATTATTTTCGGCACCCGTGACGTCAGAAAATGCGAAGCGTATCATTGGCATATATTCAAACGTTTTTACGCGCGTAAAGAAAATAACATTATAACGCGCGCTAGTGGAAAACAAGCTTTAGAAAATATTTTATAATTCGATAATAAGCCTAATATCATATGTAACATAATTACTCATAAGTAAGCCACTGTACCTTTATTCCATTCAAAAATCTTCACTAACGGTTTGTTTCACCACGAACCAGTAAAAAGGTGGACTACGTTAGATTTTAACCTTTTTATTCATCCTAGTAATTTTGGGAGTCACACTATTGACTAGTAACATATGTATTTAAGCCAATGGAAAACCTCTAAATTGAGAAGGAATTTTTGGTGTTGGAATTTTAGTCAGCCCAATCTAGCTTTATTGAAATTTATAAACTCGCTCGGTTTGTGCGGATGAAGTTAAATAATGAGTAGTACTGTTTAGAGAAATAAAAGGTTAGGGAAAATGACCAATAAGTGATCGCTTTCTGAAAATGGAACAAGTCTTCGAAGTGGGATATTCCACCAGCGTTATTAAAACCCATATCAAGCCTAGAAGAGTTAGGCCTAGGCTCAAAAGAATCCAACCTTGTAGATGCTTGGAGGAATAAAACAAGTATACAGGAGTTGTGGAGAGCTGCGAAAACGGTTTCGTCAGTGACCGTGAACTCGCGCGAGACGGAGGGGTTCAAACGCGACTAGCGCCAACTGCATACGGAATTTTGCAACTATTCTCATTTTATAGCATTGTTTTCCCGTCGTCTGGTTTTTTTATTCCTCCAAACAAATACGATGCATTTTGGAAAAAGGCGCAAAGAATTTTGAAATGTTTCAAAACCAACCAGACGACGCGAAAACAATGTTATAAAATGAGAATAGTTGCAAAATTCCGTATGCAGTTGGCGCTAGTCGCGTTTGAACCCCTCCGTCTCGCTCGAGTTCACGGTCACTGACGAAACCGTTTTCGCAGCTCTCCGCAACTCCTGTATACTTGTTTTATTCCTCCAAGGTAGATGCGCCAGAAAAGCTCAACCTGAATTTCAACTATTTTTCCCAATAAACCTGCTTCTTTTATTTGACAATGCAAATTTATATTAGAACTTGGGTCTCCGAGATCTTCATTAATTTGCAAATAAATTACATTCACAGAACTTAACTCTATATTGCAGTTCATTTTAGCTCCTAAGCCTTGCTTGTTCAAACAGGTTTGTTTACTAAAATAATGGCCGTCGGTTTATCAGACGCTGCTAATTGTGCTACATTATAATCGGCATATGAGATTCGATGGCGTCAAATATGACATCAAATATTACGTCAAATTTTACAGATGACGCAATATCTGTGAAACAAGCCGGTAGTGAAGAAATAGAACTAGTAGCATACTTATGAGTAATTATGTTACATATGCTAATATTATTATTAAAAATCTCGGGTTTTAAAACTTCTCCAAGTCACTGCCCCCTGGATATAGAGAAGGCCTAGAAATGGGCAGGTGTTGAATTTTTGAAACTGGCAAAATCAAAGTTTTAGTTTTATGCCTCTGTTGGCCGAAAGATGGCCCTAGATCTTTCCATTTTGACGTCATCAAGTCAGGCTGACAGCGAAAGATCGGCTGCTATTGCTTAAGGGCATTGGCTTATGCGAGAATATTTAAAATTCCCGCCTTGATCGTCTCTATATAAAGGTTGGAAAGCGCGCCATCTATCGAGTGTTTCGCGAGCGTGTAAAAAATGTTTGCCGCCCCCTGTAGAAAAACGATTTCTAGGCCTTCTCTTAATCCAGGGGGCAATGTCCAAGTAAACAGAATCCCTCCAATTCAGTTCCTTCTACCACGGCCAACTTTGATCTCGCGCTGTTCGCGCTATAGCGGCCAACCCATTCGCCGTAATTCCGTGAGCAGGGATTTTCCCGCTGTAACAAGTGTGGCGCTGAACTCATACAGTTTTTTATATTGGCTTCAATACAAAAACCTATTCTAAAAAATATTCCGCTAGGGGTGCTCAAATATTGCAGTCTCGTAGGTTACGAACAGCGTGAGATCAAAGTTGGCCGTGCTTCTACTTGAGAAATAAAACTACAGCTTCGATTTGCTCGTGTTACAGAAGAGAAAAATTCGCGCCAAATTTCTGGATTTTGGGGAGCGAAAAAGATTAGTTTCGCTAATAGATTAGGGGGGGGGGGGAGGGTAATAAACGGTACCTACAAAGTTGTGGAAACTGTGGATCATTTAAATTAAAAGAATATTTTTCAGCATTGAAAGTTACTTTATACTCCTTTTAAATTTAATTTCATAATTACTAGAATAAAACCAGCTCCTAATCAAGTACTCAAAAACCCGATTCGTTAAAAATATTACTCGGTTTGTTTTTAGTTATTTGACTCGAATAAGAGAAAGTTTCCCTTTAATCAAGTACTCGATTACTCAACTCGACTTCAATATTACTCGACTCGAATACTCGTTGAAAAAAATTTGATACTCGATAACCGACTCGACTGCCTAAAACCACTAATCGCACAACCCTATCATATAGGCTTCGTGTGTAGATTAAATTTTGGTCATAAGTATCGTTAAAAATTATCTCTGCATAACAGCTAAAAGTTCAACCGGAAACCTGGAAATACAAAAGGTGTCTGCTGTTTATTCACATATTTAGTTTACGGATATTAAGGCAGATGGCGCTATATTTCAAAAGTATGAAGCCTATAGTCGTTGGAGTCAAAGAATTTCGCAGTTATAAAAATATTGGAATGTCATTCGCGTACACCAGCAATTTATTATTTCCGTAATGACTCGAAAGTTTTGATGGATACGTAATTATATGTATAACCGAGCGTATAATGGTATAGCTCTCTCTAGAGCTGATTGTTTAAATAAGGAAGTCTACAGTATTAAATTGTCACGAGTTTTATATAAATATACTATGCGTATAAACGCGAAGGTCATTTTTCTAAGTTGCGGAAACTGTCTATTCGCGACCGAAACGAGTCTAGGTAGCGCCTAAGATCTAGCGTCTGCTACAGTCAAATTAAAATGTCATAAGAACGTTTTTTTTAAATAAACTTATCAAAATATAAGCAAACGATACAAAAATTATATTAAAATGGCAGTATCATTATTTATAATGTCAAATTTACCAATAACGATGAGGAAAAACTAATAGTGCTAGGTTTCAATGGTGATCCAAAGGGGGCGTAGCTATAGTTTTCGGTCGCGAATTATAACCCCCTACTCGGAAAACAAACGTCTACGTAAGCCGTCTAATTATCTATGTTCGAAAAAGCTACATTAATGTTTTCAGTTCCGCGTGCTACTTCATGGTTTAGTTGATTTTACTTGTAATACAACTCTGGAGAACTTTCGGACCGTGGTCACTATCTTTAGACGCGGCTGAAGACGGACCACGGTCCGAAAGTTCCAGAGAGTTTTACTATAAATATAACCGCGCTCCGTTTTATACTTAATCCAGCGCATCGCGGTCGCCGTTCAACGCGGTAATGCCGCTTCAGGGTGTTGCACACCTTCCCGCCGGGTGCTTCCCTGGAAGACTATTTGGTCCACCTCTAGTTTTTTTTTGTTTTTTTTCTTTCCTTTTTTCTTGTAAATATCAATAAATTTAAACACCATTATGAATAATCAATTTATATTAAATGAAAAATACAGCAATAAAATCATAAGTATCTAATATTGTATAACAAAATTATACACTTATGATAAAATCAACTAAACTATGAATTAGCGGAACTTTAACTTTTATATAAAACAAAATTGGAACTAATTACAGTAAGCCATGGTAAAAAAGAAAATATATACGTTTTCCCCCAAAAATAGGATTAATCAAAACAAAAAATTTAAACTTCGTTTAATTATTTAAGTACTTAAAGAAAAACAAACTTACTTTCAACTGTAGATACTTGTTAAAATCTTCCGTTTGATCAATAATGACAAGAACTTATTTACGTTAGGACACGGCGCTCTCGAGAACTGCACTCTTCGAGATCTGCGCTCATAGAGCAGATCTCGAGACGACCGTGGTTAGTTAGGATCAGCTTTGCCAAATGTAAACAAGATGTCACGGACATTTAAGTACACACAATCCCCCCTGATGTATTAACTAATTTTAAATATCATCTTGTACATTAACTTAATAATTAAAAGAAGAATTTTATCGGAAAATGTTAGTGTGTTCGAAATTATTGACAATATGGTAAGTCCTATCTGAGTTATTGAAAATATAGTAATGTCAAAAGAGGATATTAAAACAAATGTCGGCTCTATAATTGCCACCTGTTTTATGAAAAGGCCCCTGTTATTAGAGATGGCCATGAATCTATCGGATTCTTTGAAAAAAAAAAGCGATTTTAGTGGAGAGCGTGGTGCCATCTATTAATGGCAAAGGAACTTAAGTTCAAAATAGTCAAATGATAACGTCGTCAGAGAGCCTTTGTAGAGTACTATATTTAGACAACTTATACTTTATTTAGTGGGCTTTAACCTAAATTATGTATCCCATGTAAAACATTTTGTTTAAATTACTGTAATTTACGTCATTAACCAATTTACAAACGATCCAATCAACGCGAGGGGTACCTATAAGTACCCGCCTTTTGGGTCAAAATATAGCTTAACTAACTTGTTTTGATTACGGCGATAGCGACATCTGTTGAAAAAAGGGTTACTTGACGTCAGGCTGACACTGCTTTAAGTAGGAAACTAGTAACTGTTCTTATCAACTTCTGATATAAGCGAGACCAATATAAGAATTATTTTTTTATTTCTTAATTTAGAAATTTAAATAACAATTACACCCAATTAGAAGGCGTAACAATATAAGGTTTTAGAATTACAATTTAATATCTCAGAATTAGTCATTGAATCTAAAGCTTCCTTTCTGTTCCGGCTAAGGGAAAGTTTAATCTTGCGCTGCTGTAGACCAAACACAACTTTAACCTAAATAGTTGGCTATAATTAGTTACTTACTAATAATAAATAAAAAAATAATCTATACCCTATGCAGCAATTCTTCATATGTTAAATGAAAATCTCCAATGGGATTTTCTATCAAAATGGTCCCTTTATTACCAGTAGCACCGAGTTCAGGTTTAGTTTCACATAATTCCACATTAATGAACCTTAAAAATTCAAATTATAACTCATTGGCTAATTTAACTAAGTTATTTAGTCATTAATTTCACCACAAACCTGCAAAAAGGGAAATTTTCAGCAGGTTGAGTATTTCCATCACTAATAACCAATGCTCTATCTGAACCAAATTCCGTTAAAGTCATTTCTAACTTAGATTCTTTGAGCTACGTGAAAATGTTAGTTAATTTAATAGATTAGATTAAATTTTTGGGGAACTTACATCTTGGATATCGTTAATTATGATTTTGGCATTCTTTGGAACTGGGAAGCGTTTGAAGGGAACTTTTAAAGTATTAGCTATGAAATCAGAGTGGGTTGTTACAATTTCATCCAATCCTTGTTTTGGTGGTGTAATATTAACGTAAACTATCACATCATCAGTTGGTGACAGTAATGCCTTAAGTTTTAGGTAACTTTATTTTTCAATTTTAGTGAAAAGAATTAGTTAAATATACCTTTTTCCGTAGTTTCTGTATTCTATTTATTACTTCCCTAGCTATTCCTTCGTCCATCATTGCTTTATCCGGTGTTACGTCTAATAACCCTAAAACCTAAAAATTAAATGTTTTAGAGAATTGCTTTAGTTAGCAACTAGGGCTGTGTGAGTACTCGAAATTTTCTTGGGCTCGGACTCGAATAATGTTATTTTATTACTCGAATGGATTTGCGAGGCCTTCGCCAAAGCCTAAAAATTACTCGCGAGTCCAATTTTTTAAGACAAGTTTGTATTTTCCAGAGTCCACCGGGTACTATATTTTCCAACAAGTGCGCCGACTTCTTTTATTTTTTTTTTAAAAGTCCTGTAATGGCGATGCCAATAACTTTTAAGACTCGAATAGGACTCGTGGCTAATTCTTAAGAACTTTAAGACTCGAATGAGTACTCAAAAATGGGACTCGAGAATTGGCGAGTTCAATTTTTTGGGACTGTGACTCGGACTCGACTTGAAATACCAAAAAGAGGACTCGCACAGCCCTATTTGTAACCTTAATTTTTAAAGTGCATCTTACATCTCCCTCAGCATGGGCTTCGTACTTCTCCGATAACTCTTTAGCTGCATTACCACTAAATTCGTATTGGATTCGAACGTCATTGGGATCTATATTGTGACCAGCTAGAGTTAAAGTTCCAGTTTTGAGTAACGTTTGTAGCGTTGAATCATTTAGTTCCTAAATTAATCTCACTATTATTGCGGGAATGCAAATTAGGTAAAGTCAAAATGAAAAACGGACCCTAATAGCTTGACAAACTGGTTTAGATTCTTTTAGCAATCTTTGACCTAGCCTTTTAATATCAGGATCAGCTTTGAGTTGAACGCCAAATTTTTCTTTATCGGTAGTGACTACCAATGATCGAATATTCAATTCCTAAAAATGACAATCATTATAAGTTTTGAAATATTTGAATATGCACTTGTTTAAATTTACAGACCTCTATCACGTATTTTTTTAATGAAAGTACATCGTTTAAATAATTTTGGTCGCTATTTATCACCACCATTTCTGGTAGAGGATACTACATAAGACAGAACATAGAAAAATGTTTCAATTTTGTACAGTTTAATAAAAAAAAAATTGGGAATAATACCTTAATTGGAAGGGTCCGCCTATCCCTCATTAATCTACCCATTTCAATTACTGTCTGCATTCGACTGACTTTCCTTTCGACTTCTTCCTCAATCAAATCATCCCTAGCTCGTGGGACCATTAAATAATGTATACTCTTGTTATCTTCCCGATCTTGGTTATGCTCTATCACATTTCTCAAGTTTTGATAAATGAGTTCAGTTAGAAACGGGGTAAATGGTGCCTGTAATGTAAAATTAGTTAAGTTTAAGGTTGAAATTGAAGTTATTTTGAATAGTATTTAACATTACCATGACGCGGTTCATGGTGTATAAGACGTTGAATAGGGTTTCTAACGCAACATTCCAGTCTTCTTGCCCTCCTTCACCCTTCAATCGCTTTCGGTTCATTCTTACGTACCAGTTTGTAAGTTGATCTACAAACTTAACAAGTCGTGGTACAACGGTGTACAACCTATAAGCTAATGTAAAAGAACACAAATTAGTGAAGAAGCTATAGTTTGATTAAACAAAAACAAGAAACTATAACGTTCAATAAAGTGATGCACATTTGACAAGGGAGACTGCGAGAAGATCAGTTCTTTTTTAAAAACCTAGTCTTACTAGATGGTGCCAACAGTTTGAAACGTAAAAACTGTCAATATTCCTTATTTAAACTTTGTTTCTAGTTTTTACATAAAGCATCAATCAATAGTAGTTGTTTGAAATAAATAAGTAAAGATTTATTCCCTTACCGACAAAAATTTAAATTAGCACTTTCTATTATAAATAAATAGTGATGGGCTGAAACCAATTTTGCCGGTTAATCGGCTCTAAATAACCAATTTTACCCGATACCAATATTATCAAAAACAAGGCTAATGGCGCCACTAAACTTTGGCTTTGCTAATCTATTGAAAAATATCGTTTTCAGTGATAACCTATTAGATATCAGTAAATTCTCAGTATCGGTATTGGTTAAAATACGAAATCGGAAAACACTAATTATAAATAAAAGCATTAAAAATAAGACGGGGGCGAATAACCGAATAATTTGGTCGAATATCGAGATGAATAACCGTTATTCTATATTAAAGAATGTACATCATTGGTCAGTTGATAGTTTAAGATTATTTTTTTTTGAGTAGATGGATGGTATTTTAAACTGATACAGTTCTATCATTAGATATTTAAATTTAAAATATTTATACTATAATACCTGTTATTCGACTAATATTTGGGCCTATATTCGACGAATATTCAAAAGCTAATATTTGCGAAAACTTCTATTAGTCTTGGTATTTGATTAGAAAATTTTAGGGTATTCGATATTCATCTTGATAGGCTAAAAGTGGTATTCGGCCAGCCTTAATTAAAAATCCAAGTTCAAAGTGCTTCTTTTTAGAGGTAATATAACCTTAGTGGGGAAGGTCTAGCTTCCCTATAAATGTATCTCTTCCTGTATAAAAGATGTAATCAGCCTATTCCCACCCAGATAGGGCATAGTAAAAATTAGTAAACCTAACTAACCAGTCATTTCTTTCTTGACAAACAAGACTAAACTCTGCGTGAATGACATTATCCATCTGTCCATTATATTTTCAGATAAATTAGTCATACTTTCTTTGGCTAAGAAACGCTTGTTAGTTTCCTATTAAAAGAACTTAGTTAACTTCAGTATTTTATTATCTTAAAATTCAATTTCCAAACCTTTTCATAAACACCAATGCTTTGCATTAAAAATCGGTAGGCATTGTACCAGGGAAGAAATACATCTTTAAGTACATCACGAACACCTTCTTCCTTAAACCTAAGCGTATCACCACGCACTACCGGAGAATTTATCAAATACAGCCTAAAAATGTAATTATTTCAGTTCAAAAGCGCATAGTTTTAGTTTTTATATAGGTTTAATACCTTAGCGCATCGGCACCAAACTTATTAACTATTTCCATCGTATCTGGGTAATTTTTCTTTCGTTTGCTCATTTTTTGGCCATCACCAGCCAAAACTAAACCATTCACAATTAGGTTTTTAAATGGAGGTTTCCCAAATAATGCAGTAGATAGAACCAACAGAGTATAAAACCTATAAATAATATTTGAAGTTTAGTCATAGAAAGATTAAACTTAAATACCACTAAATAAACTAACCATCCTCTGGTTTGGTCAACACCCTCTGCTATAAAGTCAGCCGGAAAGGCATCTTCGAATTCCTTACGATTCTCGAACGGGTAATGAGCTTGGGCATAGGGCATACTACCACTCTCAAACCAACAGTCAAATACTTCCGGTATGCGTCTAAGAACACCACGACCGGTTTGAGATGGAATTGTAAGGTGATCAACACTGTAATAAATGATCATATTAAAATTCTGGTTCCTAAATTTGAGAACCAAGCTAAAAACTGACTTTTCACGATGTAGATCAGTTATTTTTTGATTTGTTAATTTTTGTAATTCCTCAATAGAGCCCACGCACAGAACCTAAATAATATTTTAAATATATTTTTAAACTTATTGATTATTATTTTTTACATACTTCTTCCCCATCGTCGCTAACCCAAAGGGGTATGGGTGTTCCCCAATATCGGTTACGGCTAATAGCCCAATCTCGAGCATCTTTCAACCAGTTTGCAAACCTTTTCTCCTTAACAAACTCAGGAACCCTTAATTAATATTAATATATTAATAATAAACTGAAGTAACAAAAACTCTTAAGACTAGTGTATACTAAGTAATTAAAAATAATTTACAACGATTGCCAGTAAACTATAAATTTTTAATAAGTATTAGAATCGCGTAACATGTTTTGGCATATTGGCGTGTATGCCGCCGTTTTCAAATGCTTCATGAAGTCTAATTAGACCTCGTGAAGCATTTGAAAATGGCGGTATACACGCCAATATGCCAAAACATGTTAAGAGATTTTAATCCTTATTAAAATTTAATAGTTTAACGACAATCGTTGTATATTATTTTTAATTATATATTAATAATAATTTCACTCGCAAATCAATTAATAATTACCAATAAGTAGACTTATTGTTCTCTAGTAGCTGTTGGGACATCTGCTCAACACGAACAAACCAGGATGGTATAGCTCTATAGATCAACGGGGTATCGGATCGCCAGCAAAATGGGTACGAATGCTTTACAGAATTATTTTGCACCAGTCTACCAGCTGCTTTGAGATGTTTGACTATGTTTTTGTCAGCATCCTGCAAAATATTACTGTTCGGAAACTTCTTAACTGAAGAGTGAGCTATTGCAAACGCTTACTTTGATGTACTGTCCCTCAAAATCTTTAACTGGTGATACGAACCGACCACTAGGGTCCAAAGGGCAGATCATTTCTTGGTCTTTCGTGATTACCCCATTGTTGAGGCACACACGAAAATCGTCTTCTCCAAAATATGGAGCTTGGTGAACTATGCCAGTTCCAGATTCTTCAGTTACGTAATTATCACAGTAGATGTGAAAAGCACCCTTTGATTTATGCTAGTTTAAAGGCAGACAAGAGAAAACATTAATAAATGTTTATGTTAATTTTAATAATTTGGAAGATTGAATTTTAAGATTATTACCGAGGCAAAGTACGGGAACAATGGTGTATATCCTTTGCCTTTTAGGGTTATTCCCTTAAATCTGTGAGAAATTTAATTTGAACATCAAATAATAGATAAACAATTATAGTTGACGTAATCTGGGCTTCAACTATTCGGTTCTTTGTAATTAATCTTTTTATTTCCTTTAAATAATTCCGAATAGTAATTTGATTTAGGTGTATTTTCATGTGCAAAATTAATTTTTATGTGTTTGGGTCTTTAAACGCCAGTAAAAATGCTCAAATATACAGAAAAAAATTAATTTTGAAGATTATAAAATAAAAGTATATTTGAAAACAGTTACGTCAACTTCCGTGCATTAATTTACTTTTCTAAGATGGTATAGTCAGTGGGTTTCTTAAATAATGAATCCAAACGAGCCTCCATCATAATGTAAATATTCCCACTGGTATTATCTTAATTATAATAGTTCACTTAATTGGAGTTACTAACTTATAATAAATAAAAAAATATAAACAACCTTGAACTTTCACGTAATCAGAGTTAGGATTGACGCAAAGCGCAAAATTACTCGGCAATGTCCAAGGTGTAGTAGTCCAGGCAATCGCTGACACTTTAGGGTCTTCATCCAAGGGAAAACTAACGATTACTGTAAATATGGATTAGAATTAGCTTTAATTTACATTATTAATTTTAAATATGCATTTACCAGCTGGATCCACAACTTCTTTATAATTTTGTCCCGATTCAAAGTTTGATAACGGAGTATTACAGGTTGTAGAATACGGCATAACCTGTATAAATTTGTATTAACAATAGCTACTTTTAAATAAAGATTTACTTAAATTGATAATTACCTTAACACCTTTATAAACAAGACCCTTATTGTACAATTGCTTGAAAACCCACCAAATTGACTCCATAAACCATGGATATAACGTTTTATAGTCATTTTTGAAATCTATCCAACGTCCCATACGACCAACAATTTGCTATATGAAATATATCTCTTAACATTCTTCAAAGCTAAATATTTTGATGATTTAAATATACAGACCTCCCATTCATTGGCATATCTCATAACAATTTTACGGCATTCGTCATTGTAGTTTTTAATTCCTAATTTCTTGACATCATCGGGCGATTTTATATTTAGACTTTTATCAATTTCATACTCAACAGGTAAACCATGACAATCCCAACCAAACCTCCGTTCTACATGAAATCCCGATTGGTGTGCATACCTTGTTACAATATCTTTTATAGTACCGGCTAAAATGTGCCCATAATGAGGTAAGCCAGTGGCAAACGGTGGTCCATCATAAAATGTAAATCTGGTAAATTTTATAATTTAGCAAAATTGACATAAAATTAAATTTGACGTTATATACTTTGGACGTCCTTTGGATAGCTTCAAACTAGTTTTAAATGCATCAATTTCTTTCCATAACTGCATTATTTTCTCCTCTTCTTGAGGGAAATTAATATTTTCTGGAACTTGGTAAGCCATCACAGGGCTTTCTTTGAGAACACAGCTACTAATAACAAAAATCGTTCCAAAATTAATGCCTTTCGTTTATCTCTTTGAACACAAGATAAGTCCTCTATTTTAATCAGAAATTGCTAAACAAAATTCCTTGTAAACACTCTAGTATTATCTCTTCTTATTAAGATCGTGCAATATTAGAATAAAATTAAGTCATTTCCGCATAGGTAATCTAATACTAAAAATGTGACATGTGGACGATATAGTCCACATGTCACATTTTTTCGTGCAAGGCTTAAAGAATCGGTTTTATTAGCTTTATTTTAATAATTTAATTACAATACTTACTAATTAATTATCAACCTTTACACTTAATTATGTGAATCGTCTGTTTTGTTTACTAATCAAAATGATAATTTTAATAGGAAATTGTCGAAAATGAATGATGCAAGAGTCATCTGCCAGCACAAAGCCGAGTAGCCGATTTCTGCTATCTGACTGGTGATCGATTACGTAACAGATGCTCACCATTTTATATTGGTAGATGGCGTTGTTGGCTATGTCAAAAGTGAGAGCAAGGATAATAGCTATTATCCTTGGTGAGAGCATGCTGCACGATTTACGAACCTTGCATAATTACCACTTTTGGCTATGTTAAAATTTCATATGTTTTACCGCGTTCATTAGTTAGAAAAGAGTTTTAATTAGTTTTTTTCAGTTTTCGTAGAACCACGTTGCCACCAAAGAGTTTTAATTAACCTTTTCAGTTTACATACTGCTAAATTCTTCATTACTGAGCCAAACGGTCTCGGGTCCGGCCTCCATGGCTAACATCCTGATTCGCTACTTTAACATAGTTTCGTCTGTAGGTTCCAATTATACCAGTAAACCCCACTCACGGACTGGCCTCACTACATTTACGTGTACTCCTACGTGGCTACGTCTGTCTTCAAGCAACTCATGGCACTCGTCCCCACCCAAGCAAGGGGACCGGATGGTCGGCACCCATTTTTTCTCCTGCTCTCGCTCTCTCCTTAATTGTCGCATATCATTTACATGAGTGCCCAATTAATCTCAATGCGCTAACATCACGCCTATTCACAAGTCCGGAGCCCACGATGAACCAGCCAATTATCTACCAATCGCCAATACCTGTCATGTTACTCGTGTCAGTGAACGTTTGGTCGACGAGAGCACCAGGTATTTCCTTTCGGAGACCGCTTTCCTGACTTAGGCCTAAGGTGGTGCCAAGGGTATTAGCCTAGCTTGTTATTATTATTATTATTATTATTTACCCAGCTCAGCATGGATTTCGCTCTAAATACTCGTGCACCTCCAACCTAATTAATGCAACCAATGATTGGACCACTTGGCTCAATGCGGGTCTTCCTGTCGAGTACGTCATTTACCTCGACTTCAGCAAAGCATTCGACACTATCCCTCACGAGTTCTTTCGCGATGCGCTTTGTGACGCCGGCATCGGTGGATTGGCCTTCTCCTGGCTCACCGACTTCATCACTGGTAGGCAGCACTCAGTTGTCCTGCAGGGTTCGGTTTCAAATACTCAATGTCCTTTAAGTGGTGTGCCTCAGGGCTGTGTTCTTGGGCCTCTACGGTTATCAGTATCAACTATCTCCCAACGGTTGTGCAACATGCGAAAATTTACCTTTTCGCTGATGACTTCTAACTCGCCTCCCCTGCGGAACCCGCCTCCGACCAAGACCACCTACAATCTGACCTTGATGCTGTCGCGGCTTGGGTCACCAACCAAAAAATGTCCTTTAATGTTGCTAAGAGTGGAGTCAGCCACCTGGGTCACAGGAACCCCAAAGTAGAGTATTATCAGCCCTGCTGACCCATGACGACTTACCTTTTCGAGATCTGGGAGTATGGATTAACCCGTCACTAAATTATAGCCACCACACTACCAAAGTCGTCAATCGGATTAACTCACTCACGGGACTAACGAGACAGAATTTCTTTTTCCGCTCTTCGAAATTGGGACGCACCATTTACGTCTCTTTAGTGTTACCCCATATTAATTACGCATCGGAAATTGCGAGTCCTCCTCTATTGGGTGATCAAGACCGGCTAAACCAAAGCTCACAATCTATCATCTCGTAAAATAACAAAGATATGCTGTATTTACCTTTCGAAAAATATGAATCCGAAAACCACATTCTGGATAGTTGCAGCCTTCTTTCGCTTTGAACTTACAGCTAAAACCGTTAAAGAAAGTGGAAAAGACAACTAATGAATCAACAACCCCTGTAAATGGTTATTTGCATCAGTGCCTACGTTATTCACAAAGTAGACCTGATCTCGGCGGTCCTGTCCGACCAAGGTTCGTAAAAATAGTCGTGGGGAGAGATGGTGAAGGGGAATTTCAATGTATTTCCCCTTTTCGCGAAGTGGCTCTTCGCGTCATATGGCTACCATGGTTACCGACTGAATAAAATAATATAATATTCTTTGACTGAATCTTGTACAATATCGCGCATGGTGTATTTTTCTCGACGGACCTTGAGCACTATCCGCTCTCTAATACAGAACTGCACTGGTAGATGGCGGTACTGTGTATCTAGATTATTATAATATATAAATAATTTAAACAGGAAGCCAAACACACTCGCTACCGAGATGAGAGTTGGCCCTTTTTCTTTAAATCAAAATTAATTTCGAAGTTGATAGCTTAAATTTCAATACATATTCTATAGAAAGGCTGATCAGAAAAGTTTTATTAACCATTTTACATTTTTTATTTAAACTACAAAGCTTTAAATATCAGTACCTACGTTATACCACAAATGCACAACGTTTTGTTTTCTACGATAATATTGTTCCAGAACCAAGAATGTATTTATTTATACTCAGGTAGAATGAATATGTCGAGACTATCGACGGACACGTTGAGCCCCTAACCCCGTCACGCTAAGGGGGGGGGGAGGAAAAATGGAGTCGTCCTCGCTGCAGCGTTAATCGCGTCGAAAAACGTTATTTTTAAGAACCAATGAGATTGCAGTATTATTTGATTTTATTAAATAGGAAGAGCATACCGGGGGGCCCAACGGGTGGAATTGGAGAAACGCTAAAAATAATCTCGACATATTCATTCTCCCTGAGTATAAATAAATACATTCTTGCCAGAACTAAATATTATTATGTATTATTTCCGTGAAAGCTGTGACGTCATATCAAAAGGCTAAATTGCCCCCTCACGACGATGTCTGTTATCGAGGTTGCCAGTCGGGAGATTTTCAAATTGAAGGCGGCTACACCTACAAACTTAATTTAAAAATGGCAAATTCTAAAGGTTTTCAGGCGTGTGAAGCTTTGGTAATTACAGTACTGTAATTATAAAATTTAATTTCGCTTATCTAAAAAATATACCCCAAACTATAAAAAGTAGAAACACGTATTTTGATACTGGATCAAAGACAAAAAACGAATGGGAAAAAACCGGTTTTTTCATCTGGTAACCCTGTCCGGTATAGAGTCTGTCTTTTACACTCTTTTTCGCGGTATGTTCCTGGGGTGGGAATGAACACCGAATTTGTTGGTATTTGAGCATGCGAAGAAGAGACCGATTTTTGAATGTCATCGAGTATAACTATATCATGATTCCTCGTGGAGCACGTGGCGCCATCTAAGTAAACTGACCGTTATACTTCGGAAATAAAAGCTTTACAAAATACTGTGAAATTACCTATAACTTGGAATTATTTAAATTAAAATACAAATTATTAATTGAGATGAATCATAATAGATGTTAAAAACGGTAGAAAAGACTTCAGTGACAAATAAAGTCGCGAAGCAGTGAGGCTGGCAGCCATGCTGTCACGAATCGTTAGCCTTTTTTCTTACCCCCCCCCCCCGCCCAATTCTAAAAACTTTCCTAGGCCGGAAAACCGTTGGAATTTATCGTAATCACTGACTTGCTCCAACAGCATTTAACCAAAGATAATTTAAACTCGTACCCTAGATTCGAAATCACTCTCTCGCGCGTTGCTGATAGCGTTTACCCACTTCCCGCCGGAACTCAGAAAAAAATCGCTCCAGGGTTTGCGCCTTACCGCAACCAAGGCCAACTTCTATCGAAGTTGGCCGTGCCACAACCGATGGAGCCCGATTTTTCTGAGGTCTCGTGCCGGAAAAGGGTAAACGCTTCGTAACAAAACCGTCAATGGGAAAGCTCTCAGTATTCGAATCTAGGGTACGAGTTTAAATTATCTTTGATTTAACCAACTCCGAAAAACATGTAGTTACCATGGTAATCAACCAGTGTTGGAAATAACCTTTTTAAAAGTACTGGTCAATATGACCACAATATCCCCTACTTAAAAAATAATTTACAGGTCATGACCACTGTTTTCTACCCCACTTATATCCCTCCCTCTTTTACTTTACCTTTGATAGTGAATTGTTAATAGCGATTAGGAACTATAATGAGATTTATTTATCACAAAGCAAAGAGCTTTGACATTTATCACATTTCTTAAGGAACTTTAAAAAATATTTCATAATATTCTTGTTCTTCGAAAAAAAACTTATCCGTATTTACAGTTTTACATCATCTTCTTGCCCTCCGAATAAAAACAGTTTTACCCCTTTCTGACCGTTTTGTTTCTAAAAGCCACAAAGAAATTGCAGGATAGGCATCAATGTCTTCTATGCTTACATATTCTTAATGATTGATCTAGAATTCTAGATAGTCCGCATTTAGCTCGACGAATCTGACTGATTGTAGCGGAAGAACGTCAAATTGCATTACTGCCAGATGCCAGCAGTAGAAATAAGTGAAATTCCGCAATTTCATTGGCTGCGAGAAGCTGAGAGCGCAACGCTTTTATCATTTTCTTTTTTCGATATAGAATTATACTTTTAATTAAAATAAACTGGTCATTATGACCAATGAACCCCCCAGATTCCATTTAATATACTGGTCATAATCCAAAATAAACTGGTCTTTGACCGCCTTATTTCCAACACTGTAATCAACTAAAGATAGCGGTCTGCAGCAATCGATGAAGGCCGATTTTTCGGAGGTTACGCGCCTGAAGTGGGTACATTGAGTTGGGAATAAATAGAGGTTCAACTAAATCTGGCTGGCGCGGGACCAATTTCGTTCAATATGGAGACTTTTTCAACTGCATGTATATCGTTCAACCGTGGCGGCATCTGTCTCTAGTGGTGGCAACTATATTGCAATTGAATTTTTGCGCGAATCATATAACTTTACAAAATATAGATGGCACTACCGCCTAATTATAAAGATGAATTTCGTACAGTCTTCTCAGAACAGGTCCCGCGTAACCATGGCAACCGAAATCGTAATTGTAATTCTAGCAGTATTATTTCCAATTCAATGAGTGGGTACTCGCTTCGTTACACAACCGTCAATCGGAAAGCTCTCGGAATTAGAATCTAGGGTACGGAGTTCTATATTATCTTTGCTCTCAGGAAAAAGTGTCATACTTATGGCTATACAAGACAAATCAGTAATGGGTGCTTATTTCTGGGTAATTTGGTCCAATAGTACGATGTAGGTGAGAACCATTCCTCCAACAGTCAATATGATATGCCTCTTTATAACGAAGAAATTGTAACCCGTCAGATAGACGTTGGTAGAATTCAAACTGGACATAAACAAGATGGTATTTTGGTGTACCAATTTATCGGTACATTTCAGGCGGTAGGAAAAACTTTGAACCACCCTTTGCAGGTCTTCGCAGGCGTCGTTGACTCTCGAAGCCTGTACCGTCATCATCACGAACAAAAGTGAATAAATAACCGCTAATACCAAGTAAATCGAACCAGCCGCGTAGTTTTTTCCAGTCATATACCAAATACCAACGGGAAAGTACAGCACCAATCTATGCAACAGGTCTCCGTACCATAAGAACACGATGGGACTGTAGGTTTGGTCGATTTTTCGAACTAGAGCCGCGAAATTCCCCCACGCCAACATCATTTGTACCACGATGTCTGACCCGACTTGATTCTTGCGAGTCCATTCTTTAAATTTTCGTACCATTTGTTTTGTTTTGAAGTTTAAGTGATAGCATAAGTAAACGTACATAAGTACGCAACTGGAGCATAACAGACGCGTGGTGACGTACGATACGGAAACGATGACGCGAATTAAATAAACCAGAATTACGGAATAATCGGCGAAATCGAAACCGAATATCTTAGCCAGGTCTTTTTGCGTCGGTAACACCGATGACACGCCCAAAAGACATTGCGCGAAGAGGATTCCGGAGTAGGTCCACCCTACACTGGCCAGACAGCGACCCTTGTGGGTGGTTTGGAGAACTTCTTCGGGGCTGAACGGCTGCACGATGTTCCAGTTGTTGAAGAACAGAGTTTCGATCTCGAACTGGTGTTTGAGGAAGTTTAGCGTCGTCGTGATCCCGACCACCGCCTCGAACACGTCGCTGATGCCCACTGGAACTTTGCTGACTCCGCCGTAAACCGCCTTGGACAGAGATGCTAGCATTTTGTAGGTAAGGCCCACGTAGATTAACATAAGTAGTGCGATGCATCTGCCAGTGGTACCTTAAGAGAAGTCGACAAATAATTTAGCTTGAAAGGCTGGATTTTCATAAGGCCAAAATAGCCATGACGGCCATTATTTCCCACTAGCGCCCGTAACGGAGCGTCAGTCTGGGATGTACAAACGACGCAAAAAATTGTATTAAGGCTGGTTTTAACCACCGCTACGCAAAAAAAATTATTCTCAGCTTTGGTATAATTGTTTTACGCCGGTGTAAAAACTACATTATGACGCTCGTTAGTGGAACCTTAAGCTAAAGCTTGGTTTCCACTGGCGTGCATCATAAAGCTTAGTTTCTACTAGCTCGCGTAACGGTGCGTCACTCCACGTTGCGGCGTACAAACGTTTTGACGCGCTTAAAGAAAAATGCATTATGACGCGCGCTAGTGGAAATCTTTATACGTCCCAAAGTTGAGTGACGCACCGTTACGCCCGCTAGTGGAAACCAAAGCTAATACATTTTTCTTTACGCGCGTCAAAACGTTTGTGCGTCCCAAAGTTGAAAACCAAGTCTAACACGCCACGATTATGATAAAAATCTTCAGGCCTTAAGCTTGGTTTCCACTATAGGGCGCATCGTAATGTATTTTTTTTATGCACGTGAAAACGATTGTATGTCCCAGAGTTGAATGACGGACGCGCTAGTGGAAACCAAGGCTAAGGCTTAGTTTTCACTAGCGTACGTCATAATGTATTTTATCTTTATGCGAGTCCAGGTTGAGTAACGCGCCGTTACGCTCGCTAGTGGAGCTGGTTTTCAAGGTGTGTTTTCACTATTAGGCCTAACGGAGATTTCAAAAGATAACGCGCACCCTTGTGGCGTTTGGTTTCCTAGTGAAAACGAGTCTTCACGCCTCGACGGTGAGCGTTAACGTAAAAACAATATGTAATGCTTGGTTTCTACTTGTGCGCGTCATAATGCATTTTTCTTTAAGCGCGTCAAAACGTTTGTACATGTACGTCTCAAAGTTGAGTGACTTTCGGATGTACAATTGTTTTGACGCGCGAATTATGACGCAAAAATATTGTTGTAGGCCTAACGAGCATTTTTTGCGTCAACTCTCACCATCGAAGACGGTGTGGCTATAGTGAAAACCAGCCTAAAACTAGGCTTAAAACGTCCAAAATGCGTGATAAAAAACCTACCTTTGAAGGACGTCTGTTTGGCCCTGTCTTCCAACCCCTTTCTTGTCTTCCAAAGGCCAACCCATTTGAAAATACTTGAAAAAGGTCTCATTAACTGAACTCCAGTGAAAGCCATCCTGCCATTGGAAATTCGCCGTGCGCTACTGCCACCATAATCGGTCATTGCAGGTACTAGCATTTCCATGTCATAACTAACCTCGCCCATAAATATATATATCCTTCTCTCTTTACGGATACAAAGAACAATAAAATAATAACGCGAGTTCGTAGTCGCCCAACGTTGAAGCCCAAACTGGAAAATACCTAAGACTTAAAGGTTGGTTTTTCCTCACGCCTTGAATTGTCTGCTTGAAAATCAATACGGTTCGCGTATTTTATTAACGTTTTCGGCGAGCAGATGATAGTTCACAGTGTGGCACGTGGAGTGTCACGAGCTTCAGTCACAGAAATGGACATTCATTATAGGCTATTATCGTAAAAGGGAGGTGGTGACACGTCGCGTTTCTTTTCAGAATTATCCTATTGAGGTTTGAAGGCTGAGGGGCTGGACATGGAATTGGGGTGGTCGTACGTTGCTCTCTCTTTCCAGTTTTTGTTTTAGGACTTGTATCTTTTGCCTATCGTACGTTTTGGTACGCTAGGCTTAAAAATATTTTATTGGTTTGTTTATATCAATAATGTATTTATTTATAATTCAGGATAATGATTACGTTAAGCAGATTTTTACCGTGGCTCCCAGTCTCTCTCAAGCTCTAATAGTAAGATCCTGGTATCTTATTGGTTCCCTGCAACTGACGCCTCAACATAGTAATTATCATCAAGAATAAACATAAGTGTATAATATTGTTACATAAGTGTGACACTTCCTATTCTTTACATGAAAAAGTTTTACTGAGAGCTATTCACAAGACAGACTGCATTACGGGCTTCGTCCCCGTTTTGCGTCCGCTTGCTGCCAGAACAAGGAGAACGCAGCTAGCCTTTAAACACGCTAACAAATTTTATTGGTGGAGCTTTTACGCTGAACGTTTTACGGACGGGGGGAAGACAATTTCCGAATTTTCCCCTTCCGACGGCAGTAGGCGCTAAAGCGTCTAACCAATGAAAAGTGTACACCAGAAAATGCACGACTTTTGACGGGTTGCGTTTCCTTGTGTGGGGTGCTGTGTTTGTTGCTCTTAGCTGACAGCGCGTCGCTAGGGGGAGATTTTGTGATGACGTAAAAAAATATTCCCCAAAGTGACAAACTTGTGGAACAATATTATAGAATTATGGTATAAATAAATACATTAATGTTAAATTTATAAAAAAAATGGTTCACTAATATTGGTTTACCAATATGTGCTAAAAATTAAATTAAGTTTTGATACAAAGATATTTATTCCTTTACGGGCCCCATAATTATTTGAAAAATTCGTCCCGAATTTCCTGATAGCAGAAAAAAATTTGACATTTATCAAACCCTATTTCCGAAATTTAAACAATTCTGCGGCCTTTTAAAGTTCATATAAACCTCGTGGACACCTAGAAAAGTAGCCCACTGATTATGAAGTTCACACATACGCCGCAAGCGAACTTGTCGCTGCGTGTAACTTCCAGTATAACGATGAAGAGGAATCACCTTCAACAGCTAAATGTTTGTTTGAGACCAAAGCTTATTGAAAATTAAATGGTAGTGGTCTGTGCTGGGATAGAAAAGTGTCCGGTTGCCCTGAATTTTAGTCTGCTATACAGGGTGTTTCAAAGGTTATGTAAAAATTTGTAGGTGTTGTAGGGCGTGAGTTGAGAAGTATGCTTGTTGAAATTATTTCCCATTTTCCTACGATGAGTGAAAAGAGCGCCAGAGAGCTTCAAAGTGTGGCCTACTAGCCCCTGGAAGTAGGCTGCAACGAGCGCAAAACCAAGCAGTAGGGAAACGCGAGCATTAAGGTTTGGGTTCGATTTGGGTACATTTGTTCGAATTTCATTCGTCCGAACGGTGGACGTCGGTGGTACAAATGTCCGAATGATCATTTGTCCGAATGCCGGAAAACAGAATCGTATGTCCGAAAACGTATTTCATTTGCCCGAAAAATGTATCACAACTTTTGTTGGTGATTTAGTCGTTCAATTTATGTTAACTTTACTGGCGAATTTCATTTGTTCGAATAATCGTTTGTCCGTTTTTTCGAACATTAGGAATTGGTTGTTTTTTTTTAATATTGTTAATATAAGAAAATAGTAACATTAACGTGAACCTAACCTAACCTAACCTAAAACAGCAATAAGAAATACTAATTTAGCGACAGAATTCGGACAAGTGATGCTACCGATTTGGACGAATGAAACAAACAAGTTGTCCAATTCGAACAATGGAAACATTTGTTATTTCAGCGGTGCGGACGAATGAAATTCGAACATTTGTTCCACCGTTCGGACGATTGAAATTCGAACAAATGTACCTACCCCTTGGGTTCGTGTGATAGGTAAAAAGGACTTTGTAAACAAATCGAGGTAACCAGCGTAAAAAAGTAAACTTGAACAGTATTTAAAGTCCTTGCTGCTTGGTTTTGCGCTTGTAGAATGGGTGGTGCGTTTCTTGGTTTTTATGTACTCATTTAAGACTATAGGCGTTTAAATAAAACATCTTCAAAGAAATCGCCAAGAAGTAATATTTCCGAGAGCCAGGACCTACAACGTACTGTTTATATAGTGCTTGTTGAAATAATGGAAACTTTCCACCTATACGTCGCGTGTTTGCTAGCCCTTAATATGTCCAAAAAAAGCTACCTGGTTAAAAGGAAACACTTGTTGCATACCGTACAGGTGAAAAGTTGCCATTATATTCACAAGCACTATACAGTGATTTCAGTATCACGTGACAAGACGTCACCTATGCTTTTTCCCCATAGAGAAAAAATCCCGCACAAAATGGCGGCCATAGCCAAAGCTACGAACTGAAACTACTCTATATAAAAAGCGAAATGCAGATCTTGGCTCTCGGAAATATTATAATATTTTTTAACAGGGCTACCAGATTTTCCGTTGATATCCAGCAGCCTTAACAAAATTGTAGTTCTTTCTTTATCGCGTCTGTTGGTATGTAGTGTGTACTCGTAACGTCTTAAACTCCTAGAAAAGGGATTGCTAAAACGTTCTTCAATAAAAACGAAATTTCATATAAACGCCTCGCCACGCCGCGCCGCCCAATTTCACTAATTACCGATAGCTTCTCCGAGGTGGCGCCTATGATCTAGCGTCTGCTACAGACAAATTAAAAAGTCATAAGAACGTTTTTTCTTAAATAAATTTATCAAAGTAAAAGCAAACGATGCAAAAATTATATTAAAATGCAAGTATCTTTATTTATGAAGTCAAAATTACGAATAACGATGAGGAAAAACTAATAGTTTCCTTTAGCCGCTACCTATCTAAGTTTCAATGACGAACCAAAGGGGGCGTTGCGATAGTTTTCGGTCACGAATTGTCTCTGGAAATATGGGCCGGAAAAATGCCGAGCTAAGATTGGTCGGATCTGCAATCACGGTGTAGAGAAGTTCACCAAGTTCTTCGGTTTCCCCTTCCCATAAAAACTTGTAGAGGTGAACGGTAAAAGTAAGTGTGGGGAGCTGTTGGCTCGCGTGGAATGAAGGGCTTGCCACCACCTTCTAACGCATTGTAACCCGGAAACCTAAATAAATAGCTTTAAAAGTCGCTTGATGACTTGGGCCTAAGGTGGTGCCTTGCAGTGGCGTAACTAGTAATACCGCACCCCCCCCCCCCCCCGCGAAAAACGACTCGGGGGCCCTTTTAAATAGCACCGATTTTACTCATAAACGATTGGGGGCTGATTATTAAATCCCAATTTTACAAATAATTATGTGGCTCTGTAAGGTTGTGCCCGAGACCATTTTGGTTCCGAGTTGTCGTTGTATCAGTACTTGAACGCACTTGTTTTCTGTGAAATTTCGGTAAAACAAGCCCCCCCCCCCGCTTGAGGAAGGGAGGGTAAAGGGAGTCTTCAGTCTAGACTTGTATTTTCCAAAGAAGTGACCATTTCTGTTTTTAATTCTTTTATTATCGATTGTACATTGTTTAGTTGCGTGATTATTAATATTGGGGTAAAATTGGGGGTGGTTAGTCGTTTGCACTCATTGCCCCCCCCTCCAAGGACGTTCCCACGATGGGGGAAGTAGTTACAACACCCCCCAAGTTTCTCACGACAAAAATAGCTTTTCTCGACTTAACACTTGAACCTGTTCTATCAATTTCAATTTACGTATGCATAAATTTCCCCTTTTTTAAACTTGAAATAATCAATGATACATTATTACATCTACCCGAAAAAGAAGTTATAACTAACACGGAAATTATTATGGGCCCAATCTAAACAAAATATCACGTATATTAACGTTAGATATTTACTAAAATCAAAAGTATATAAGATGTATCTTACGAGAGAAGTAACCATTTCTTTTAGATTTAAAACAATAGTACAAGAAGACTGCTACATGTACTTCATAGATTAAACTATTTAAGTTTATTAAAAATAATAACTTAAAGCTTTAACCAGTTAGATAGCCCTATAGCCCATTAAAAACTAAAATTTATGGCGAAAACCGCGTCAAAAAATATTGAGTGGTTAATTTTTAATAAAATAAAGAAATTTCAAGAAATCGTAAAGCCGCGACACCTGGTGAGAAGTCGGTGAGACAGAAAAACAACGTAAAAGCGCGCGCTGCTGAAGACGCGAAAAATTTGTTTTGCACGCGCGGTGCGTTCCAGTTATAAGAGACCTAAGCCTAAATTGCGCGGGGTTAGGGGCGCTGCTGGTAGCCCCTAAGATGGCGGCGAAAATTCAAAGCCAAACACCTGGCGTTATTTTTCGTTTCAACTTTTTAGGCCAAAAATTATTTTTTCTAAACAAAATAAGGAACGTCTTGTTAATCTTTTGATACGGAAATAAGGCCATATTTGGAAAAGCTTGGCCGTTCCCCTTTAAAATTAGCTGGGACCTATGAGACCGTGGTCCTTTTTCAGCCAACTAAAATAGTTTAATCCATGAATTATTTTAAATTTAATGAAGTAGAGCTATTATTTAATTATTATATTTAAATTTGCATATTTTATCATATCTCGATACTTACTTTTTTGTTTTTAATTTAAAGGAAAAGTCCAGGTTGGGTAAAACTTGGGTTTGTTTGAAAGATCATGTTTAAATATACTCAAAAATATCAGTCGTAAAATTGTATCTTTTTTTAATGACAAGAAATTAATTTTTAAACAAGCGAAATTTACCCGCCAAGCGAGCTGCCATTTTATTTCGCCTTCCCTCCGTAGACCGCACACGGAGCAAGCGCGCGCAGGGAACCACGGCCAACTTCGATCTTTAGCGCTACAGACGCCATCTCATTCGTTGACGTTTCTGTGTTAACCTATGAGCAAAAGATGTGTATGACGTCAGCGCCCCTACGGATTATTATTTTTAGTATAGTTTTTACATTGAAGTCAATATAACAACCGAGCGTGGCGCTGAACTCCTACACGTTATAGTGCTTTTTATAGGGGGGAAATCCTTGCTCGCGGAATTTCGACGAATGTGTTGGCCGCTGTAGCGCGAACAGCGCGTGATCAAAGTTGGCCGTGAGGGAACAGAGCGCTGTTATAGCGCGAACAGCGCGTGATTAAAGTCCTAAAACGTCACCGCGAAACAAAATGGCAGATCGCTTGGCTGGTAAATTTGGCTCGTTTAAAAATTAATTTCTCGTCATTAAAAAAAGATACAATTTTACGACTGATATTTTTGAGTATATTTAAACATGATCTTTCAAATAGACCCAAGTTTTACCCAACCTGGACTTTTCCTTTAATTTAATTTTTGCACAATACACACACTTTGTATTTCCTGTACAATAAACAATATTATTATGATTATATATTTTAATGAAGTAGCAATATTAAATTTACTATTATTTTTAAATTTACATATTTTACCATTTCCCTATACTATTGCACGAGACACATATTTTATATTTCCTGTACAATTTGGTTTATAAGTAGGTATTCCTATTTACGTTGATAAGCGGAGTAATACACGTGGTATATTTTGACCTGAGATGAGATGTATGCTTCCGCGGTTTATCGGGAAAATAGCGCCATGTGAACGGTCTCAATCCTACGAAGGAATAATTTTGATGAAATATCTACCCATTACTGGATTATTTGCTTAATAATAACCATGTAACTCAAAACCATTCCCAGAACGGTCAACAAGATGTACCGCCTAATAATGAAACATTGCCATCCGGTTAAATGGACACTGGCAGAGTTAAAACAAATCATCAAGATGACGGCGTACTGGTACACCGCGTTGTCCGTCTGTGGCAACTTGGCGCAAAGACTCCGGACTGTGTGTTGCAAATCTTCGACGTTGTCCGCTATGGCCGACGCCGATAACGTAATGGCGACCAACAGGACGAAGTAATAGGCCACCAACACCCCGAACACGCTGCCCAAAAAGTAGTTGCCGGCCTTCAAAAAGTCCAAAGTGTCCAGGGTGTAGAGTACCATCCTGTGCATCAAATCCGCGAACCACAGAGCCACCACGCCGGAATACAAATCATCAGCCTCCTTCACGATGGTCGAGAAAGTATCCCAAGTACTGATCAAGTACCTAATCGTGTCCGATTTGGTTTTAACGGCCTGAGATGTTTCCTTGTACAGCGCGATAATCTTTATCAATCTAAATTTCAATTGGAGACACAAAGACACGTACAGAACCATGGACAAACTGCACAGAAACCGACTCAGTCCGTACGCTACGAAAATGCCGATTCTCAAAGCGAAGTTTGCCCCTTTGTTGACGCTACCAGTTAGGTTGTTTAGAACTTCCGTGACCATGGTCTTGTCCACTTGGAAAACTCTGCAAACGGAGTAGCTGAGGAGGGTCAGATAATAAAACCAGGACATTGCGCATAGTACAGTGTTCCGTCTACGCACGGACACTAAATCCGTCACTCCGAAGGCTTCGGAGGTCCATATTCGTCTGAATATTTGAGTAATGTTGTGTTGGTTGGTTAGCAAGTGTCCTATGGTTCCCACGGCGACTATGATTTCGAATAAGTCGCTTATAGCGTCCGGGATTTTCGAAGGGCCGTAGAATTTGATCGTGTAATACACGCTAGTGGCGACCTTGACCATCAGCGCTACTAATAGGAATATCAGCAAGGTGATTCCGCGTACGGTGACCTTTCGACTTGGTTTATACGGTCGCTTGACCAGGCCGAAGATACGAAAATGACTCAGAATGGGCTCCATAGATTGAGTCCCGTGGTCCACTATGGCCGACACTGTTGTTTTGACGCATTTGTGTACGGTTGTTTTGCTACTTTCGACTCTGCTCATGGTTCAGTTCTTCGGGAATGAGGAACTAAGCGGTGACTTAAAGTGTATCAGGCACTTTCGTAAGTGTTTCGGTCCATTCGCTGGACATTTGTTAGTTTATGAGTGCAGATGATTTATTTCTCACGGTTCTTGTATGTTTTAAAGGCTCTTACAAGATTTGTTATTAAAACTCTTCTCTCGTTGGTGAGGTTCCGGTTAAAGAAATATTGATTCTTGGACGTATAATGGATGGAATTATATAAATAGATTGTGTTTTCAACCTAATAGATTTCATTGTTCAACGAGGGAGTTCTTGATACGGCGATCTTTGAGTGATGATTTTTTTATTCTATGGGCTGTCTTTCAATATTCGCTACATGGGAAACCGGACGGGGACAATGCCTTCCCTGGATGAGTCTATCCCTTCCCCTAGTCTTAGGCCAATGTCGTCTTAGACATTAACTGCACACTTCATGTGAAACCAGCGTTTCCAAACGCGTTCTCTAGTGTCAAAGATAAGAATTATATCTACTCTGGAGACACTTGATCAATTCTAAGCTATTGTAGCATCTGGGTCGTTTGTTTACTTGCAACAGTACATTTTCATAAATACATAAAAGCTTAAAACAACAAATAAAGTACTGCACACTTTATGTGAAACCCGTGTTTCCAAATGACAAGGAGTCAAACCCGTTCTCTAGTGTCAAAGATAAGAATTATATCTACTTTGGAGACACTTGATCAACTCTGAGCTTTTGTAGCATCTGGGTCGTTTGTTTACTTGCAACAGTACATTTTTATAAATACATAAAAGCTTAAAACAACAAATAAAGTACTGCAGACTTTATGTGAAACCCGCGTTTCCAAATGGCAAGGAGTCAAACCCGTCCTATGGTGCCAGAGATATGAAATAAATCTACTCTTGAGTCACGTGATCAGCTCAGAGGTTGTTGACGGTGCCGTAGCATTTTACGTCAACTAATTTATAACAGGACCTTGATAGCCTGTAGTCATAACATTGATAATTTATTTTTTATTATCTTCTAAATAAAAAATAAATTATCAATGTCACGTGTATAAATTACGTAATCTTTTTATGAGAATCGCGTTCTGTCAAACGTGTACTGTTCTAACGCTATTAAAAATGTAATTGTTTTATTTAGCTGTTTATATTCACGTATTCCACAAAATCTAACGTAAGTTAGGTGTCATAGTCAGGATTTTTCCTCCAAAGTTTTTGAATCTGAGACTTCTGCGTACATCAAACATTTTGGGATCCAATTATCTAATTTCCTGTAACTAATGTATGAAGATTAAAAATTGCAAAAACCACTTCTTGTACCATAAATAGTACAAGAAGTGGTTTTTGCAATATTTAATCTTCATTGGTTTATGTACAAGTGCCGTAAGTTACTTCTAATTCCTAGTAACTGTTTGTCCCGGTAGGAACGCGCTATTAGTACCAGATAGATGTGGTTTTTAGAACGGCACACATCATTATAATCATTATGATATTTGAAGGGCTACACCACGGTGTGTTGGGCACCGCTCATCTCATTGTGAGCGGATTTGTTATTATGAGCGAAAATGATCGGTAAAATATCTTTTTAAAAGAGCGCAAAACAAAAATGAGAGGAGCGAAAATTTTACCGCTCAAAAAAGAGCGGAAAAAAAGAGCGAAAAGAGAGGAGCGAAAATTTTACCGCTCAAAAAAGAGCGAAAGGGAGGAGCGAAAATTTTACCACTCAAAAAAAGAGCGAAAAGAGAGGAGCGAAAATTTTACCGCTCAAAAAAGACCGAAAAGGGAGGAGCGAAAATTTTACCCCTCAAAAAAAGAGCGAAAAGAGAGGAGCGAAAATTTTACCGCTCAAAAAAGACCGAAAAGGGAGGAGCGAAAATTTTACCCCTCAAAAAAAGAGCGAAAAGAGAGGAGCGAAAATTTTACCGCTCAAAAAAGACCGAAAAGGGAGGAGCGAAAATTTTACCCCTCAAAAAAAGAGCGAAAAGAGAGGAGCGAAAATTTTACCGCTCAAAAAAGACCGAAAAGGGAGGAGCGAAAATTTTACCCCTCAAAAAAAGAGCGAAAAGAGAGGAGCGAAAATTTTACCGCTCAAAAAAGACCGAAAAGGGAGGAGCGAAAATTTTACCCCTCAAAAAAAGAGCGAAAAGAGAGGAGCGCCTATTTAACCGCTCAAAAAAAAGAGTGGGAAAATGAGAGCGAAAATTTTACCGATCAAAAAAGAGTGGAAAGAGAGGAGCGAAAATTTTCCGCTTAAACTTCAGAAGTTTAAGCGGAAAACTCAGAAGACAGAATCTGTCTTCTGAGTGTCCGATTTCAAAATAATTAGCAATGGCGACGAGGGTTTTCGATACGTGAAACTAGTACACGACAATCGCTATACAGTGGCGTAACTAAACTTACGGTCACCCGGGGCGGAAGACAAAACCTTAGCCCCCTCTCATACAATTAATATTAATTAATTAATAATAATTTGAATGACTTCAAGTATTGATTAATTAATTGACGAATTAATTAATTATTATGGCAAATGAACTACAAATATTATTTGCTTTGGTAATAAATATTGAAATTAAACTAAGGACTTTACTGAAAGTCTGAAATACAAGGAATAAAAATGTACACGTGAAAATCTGCGACCGATCATTCAAAACGCGCCCTCCGCTCTTATAAGTTTGCACCTGGGGCCCCTTTCACCCTCCTGGTAGATACGCTACTGCCCCTACATACCTAGGGATTGTGTGTAGAAAGTAGATGAAGATGTAGTTATAGCTTCATAAGTTAATTGTATGCTAGAAATGAGCGCAATTATTATCGCTCAAAAAGAGCGAAGAGAGGAGCGAAAATTATACCGCTCAAAAAAGAGCGGAAAGAGAGGAGCGAATATTTTACCGCTCAAAAAAGAGCGAAGAGAGGAGCGAAAATTTTACCGCTCAAAAAAGAGCGAAAGGGAGGAGCGAAAATTTTACCACTCAAAAAAAGAGCGAAAAGAGAGGAGCGAAAATTTTACCGCTCAAAAAAGACCGAAAAGGGAGGAGCGAAAATTTTACCCCTCAAAAAAAGAGCGAAAAGAGAGGAGCGAAAATTTTACCGCTCAAAAAAGACCGAAAAGGGAGGAGCGAAAATTTTACCCCTCAAAAAAAGAGCGAAAAGAGAGGAGCGAAAATTTTACCGCTCAAAAAAGACCGAAAAGGGAGGAGCGAAAATTTTACCCCTCAAAAAAAGAGCGAAAAGAGAGGAGCGAAAATTTTACCGCTCAAAAAAGACCGAAAAGGGAGGAGCGAAAATTTTACCCCTCAAAAAAAGAGCGAAAAGAGAGGAGCGAAAATTTTACCGCTCAAAAAAGACCGAAAAGGGAGGAGCGAAAATTTTACCCCTCAAAAAAAGAGCGAAAAGAGAGGAGCGAAAATTTTACCGCTCAAAAAAGACCGAAAAGGGAGGAGCGAAAATTTTACCCCTCAAAAAAAGAGCGAAAAGAGAGGAGCGAAAATTTTACCGCTCAAAAAAGACCGAAAAGGGAGGAGCGAAAATTTTACCCCTCAAAAAAAGAGCGAAAAGAGAGGAGCGAAAATTTTACCGCTCAAAAAAGACCGAAAAGGGAGGAGCGAAAATTTTACCCCTCAAAAAAAGAGCGAAAAGAGAGGAGCGAAAATTTTACCGCTCAAAAAAGACCGAAAAGGGAGGAGCGAAAATTTTACCCCTCAAAAAAAGAGCGAAAAGAGAGGAGCGAAAATTTTACCGCTCAAAAAAGACCGAAAAGGGAGGAGCGAAAATTTTACCCCTCAAAAAAAGAGCGAAAAGAGAGGAGCGCCTATTTAACCGCTCAAAAAAAAGAGTGGGAAAATGAGAGCGAAAATTTTACCGATCAAAAAAGAGTGGAAAGAGAGGAGCGAAAATTTTCCGCTTAAACTTCAGAAGTTTAAGCGGAAAACTCAGAAGACAGAATCTGTTTTCTGAGTGTCCGATTTCAAAATAATTAGCAATGGCGACGAGGGTTTTCGATACGTGAAACTAGTACACGACAATCGCTATACAGTGGCGTAACTAAACTTACGGTCACCCGGGGCGGAAGACAAAACCTTAGCCCCCTCTCATACAATTAATATTAATTAATTAATAATAATTTGAATGACTTCAAGTATTGATTAATTAATTGACGAATTAATTAATTATTATGGCAAATGAACTACAAATATTATTTGCTTTGGTAATAAATATTGAAATTAAACTAAGGACTTTACTGAAAGTCTGAAATACAAGGAATAAAAATGTACACGTGAAAATCTGCGACCGATCATTCAAAACGCGCCCTCCGCTCTTATAAGTTTGCACCTGGGGCCCCTTTCACCCTCCTGGTAGATACGCTACTGCCCCTACATACCTAGGGATTGTGTGTAGAAAGTAGATGAAGATGTAGTTATAGCTTCATAAGTTAATTGTATGCTAGAAATGAGCGCAATTATTATCGCTCAAAAAGAGCGAAGAGAGGAGCGAAAATTATACCGCTCAAAAAAGAGCGGAAAGAGAGGAGCGAATATTTTACCGCTCAAAAAAGAGCGAAGAGAGGAGCGAAAATTATACCGCTCAAAAAAGAGCTGAAAGAGAGGAGCGAAAATTATACCGCTCAAAAAAGAGCGGAAAGAGAGGAGCGAATATTTTACCGCTCAAAATAGAGCGAAAAAAAAGAGCGAAAATTTTACCGCTCAAAAAAGAGCTGAAAGAGAGGAGCGAAAATTATACCGCTCAAAAAAGAGCGGAAAGAGAGGAGCGAAAATTATACCGCTCAAAAAAGAGCGGAAAGAGAGGAGCGAATATTTTACCGCTCAAAATAGAGCGAAAAAAAAGAGCGAAAATTTTACCGCTCAAAAAAGAGCGAAAAAAAACAGCGAAAATTATACCGCTCAAAAAAGAGCTGAAAGAGAGGAGCGAAAATTATACCGCTCAAAAAAGAGCGGAAAGAGAGGAGCGAATATTTTACCGCTCAAAAAAGAGCGAAGAGAGGAGCGAAAATTATACCGCTCAAAAAAGAGCTGAAAGAGAGGAGCGAAAATTATACCGCTCAAAAAAGAGCGGAAAGAGAGGAGCGAATATTTTACCGCTCAAAATAGAGCGAAAAAAAAGAGCGAAAATTTTACCGCTCAAAAAAGAGCTGAAAGAGAGGAGCGAAAATTATACCGCTCAAAAAAGAGCGGAAAGAGAGGAGCGAAAATTATACCGCTCAAAAAAGAGCGGAAAGAGAGGAGCGAATATTTTACCGCTCAAAATAGAGCGAAAAAAAAGAGTGAAAATTTTACCGCTCAAAAAAGAGCAAAAAAAAAGAGCGAAAATTATACCGCTCAAAAAAGAGCTGAAAGAGAGGAGCGAAAATTATACCGCTCAAAAAAGAGCGGAAAGAGAGGAGCGAATATTTTACCGCTCAAAATAGAGCGAAAAAAAAGAGCGAAAATTTTACCGCTCAAAAAAGAGCGAAAAAAAAGAGCGAAAATTTTACCGCTCAAAAAAGAGCGAAAAAAAAGAGCGAAAATTTTACCGCTCAAAAGAGAGCGAAAAAAAAAGAGCGAAAATTTTACCGCTCAAAAAAGAGCGAAAAAAAATAGCGAAAATTTTACCGTTCAAAAAAGAGGGAAAAAAAAGAGCGAAAATTTTACCGCTCAAAAAAGAGCGAAAGAAAAGAGCGAAAATTTTACCGCTCAAAAAAGAGCGAAAAAAAGAGCGAAAATTTTACCGCTCAAAAAAGAGCGAAAAAAAAGAGCGATAATTTTACCGCTCAAAAAAGAGCGAAAAAAAAGAGCGAACATTTTACCGCTCAAAAAAGAGCGAAAAAAAAGAGCATCAATTTCATAGCCAAATTTGGAAACCACGGGGGTCAATTTCGAAGCCAAATTTTTAAATAACGGGGGTCAATGCTAGAGCCAAATTTTTAATCTACGCGGGTCAATGTCAGAGCCAAATTTTTAAACCACGGGGGTCCATTTCAAAGCCAAAATTTTAAAAACCGTGGTTCAATTTCAAAGCCAAATATTTAAACCACAGGGGTCAATGTCAGAGCCAAATTTTTAAACCACGGGGGTCAATATCAAATTGGAACAAGATTTTGACTAGCAATGGTGACAACAATAGGACCTTATTCAAAATTCCCAATTTCAAATAGTTATCTTTACGAAACTAAGGATTTCTACAGAACTTGAGACGCTCTTTCACCTGGTTCAATCAAAGAGTATAAAAACTACGTAACCTAGAGATATAATGACGGTCGAAAGCAGTAAAGGAAGTTGTAGCAACCGGGGGGGAAGTCACTCAGTGAATTTGCACTTCAAATTTCGGTACCGCAGCGCCACTACGGCAGTTTTAAGTGGCAATCATTTTGATTTAGTTCAACATTCTTGAAAATTCCTTAAGGACTTGGCTACCTTTAGGACTTGGCAAGGTTAGAAAACAAACGCTTTATTCTTCAATTTTTGAAAATAAACACCGAAACAACGAATCCACAAATTCTAACAAAAAAAATCACGAAACAGTAACCAATTACTGTCACTTTTTTGAATTGACAGATATTAGACAATTAAATACCCAAAATGCCAAATTTAGCAACTCCGCAACACCGTAACTGCCATTTTTCTCCGGTATTATTATTTATTGTACTAAAAACTGTCGTAGTGGCGCTGAGGTACCGAAATTTGAAGTGCAAATTCACTGAGTGCCTCCCCCCCCCCTCCGGTTGCTACAACTTCCTTTACTGCTTTCGACCGTCATTATATCTCTAGGTTACGTAGTTTTTATACTCTTTGGTTCAATGTCGCCCAATCAGCAGCTTAAAGCCTAGGGGTCATCTCGGAAAATGGCGTGGGGTGGCGGAGTGGTTAGCAGCAGCCTCGCAGCAAAAGGAGCCGGGTTCGATCCCAGCTAGTGGCACTGGGTGAAAATCCGGAACCACTCCTTCTGCGTAGAGTTTGTAAGTTCTCTCCATACTGGTTAAAGGGGTTTTCCCTCGAGATCTTCGGTTTCCCCTTCCCATAAAACCTTCCTGAGGTTAACGGTAATAGTAAGTGTAGGGAGCTGACGGTTGGCTCGCGTGGCACGAAGGGCTTGCTACCACCCTCCTACGCATTGTAACCCGGCCACCTGTTACTTGATCACGCACAAGCAACATTGATTATGAGGTCGAAGGTGGTGCCTTGGGTATTAGCTCTATTTAAAAAAAAATACTTAGAACATCATAAGTCATAACGACCGCGTGTAATTTGATTCATAATTGTAATCCTTATTTAATAAAAAATAAAACTGAATTAATAAAATGACTGCATAAAGGAGATGTACTTGAAGCTAAAAACTGTATAAATCGAATCATGAATCATAAGTGGTCATTAATCATGATATTAATAAGTAAAATACTATTGAAATTTCATAAGTCTTTGTTGATTCGTCAAAATGGCTGGCATCCCAGGATTAATATTTATGGTAATTTACGAAACCGAATACAATGAAAAAAATTGCAATCGGAAATTATGAAATGTCACACTTAGACTATTAAGTTACTTATGCACGAATATATATTAATTTGAATGGGAAAAGCTATAATTCACATGGCATAAATAAATACTTCCTTTTCAACTATGACTCATTTCGATAGAGCTTCATTAAATTGCGTGTATAATTAATAATTAAATCTCATTTATAATTGATTTAATTGTAAATTTTTTTAAATGGAGTTAGTGTAGGGAGCTGGTGGCATGAAGGACTTGCCACCACCCTCCTACGCATTGTAACCCGTCCACCTGAATTAATGGCTTTAAAAGTCGCTTGATGACTTAGGCCTATGGTGGTGCCTTGGGTATTAGTCTAGCTGATTATTATTATTATTATTATTATTATTAAACAAATCAGTTATATTTTCGATATTTTATGAAATACAATTTTTGATTTTCTTTTGTTTGGTTTATAGTCATCAATTTTATTCTTGTCAAATTAAAATTAAATAGCTTACAACAATGGTTTTTGATAATTCAAAATTCCGTTTTAAATAAAAAAAAACACACATTTCGTTCTTTTTTAAGAAAACTAAACGTTGCCAACCCTAGTTGAGAGTTCATTGGAAAAACGTCTAAGAATGCAGCCCATGAACTTGATATTACGACCACACTATTCTTAAGTAATTAAAGGTCCTGTTTATTTATACGTTCGAGAGACGCACCTACCGATAACATCAATTGCACCTGGTGAGGCTCTTTTGGCATCTCTTCATTTTGACGGAAGGCCAAATCGAATTTCCAAAAAAGCGGTTACTGTGTTGCTGAGGGCCGATAAATTCAATTCACAATTTAACTAACACCATTTGAAGTCGATTGCTAAAATCAGGGATACCCAATTGGTTGATTTTTAGTAAATGGTGGTCCTGATAGGGAGTAGTGGTTATTGGGTATCGAGTACTTGATTAAAGGCCTAGGTTTTCTTCCGCCTGTCACCCTTTAAATTTGCTTTCCTTCCAAACAAATACCCTGGTGGTAGGCCAACGTGTTCTAAGGGTGGCCTACCACCCGGGTATTTGTTTGGAGGGAAAGTAAATTTAAAGGGTGACAGGCAGAAGAAAACCTAGGCCTTTAAGGGGAAATTTTTTCTTATTCGAGTCAAGTAATTCAGAAAAAACCTCGAGTAATATTTTCAACGAGTACTTGATTAGTGAGTATAAACTAACTTTCAATGCTGAAAAATATTTCTTTAATTTAAATGAACCACAGTTTCCACAACTTTAGCAACCTTAACCTAGTGGGATATAAAAGACTAGTATACTAGACGACTAGCCTAATTATAGTAATTAATAGTAAAATAACAATACAATACGCTTTTATTTTAATTATTATTGTACCGTCTGTCCGTATATTGCTTAGGAAGTTAAGACTCCTGAGTCCTAACTAGAGATCGGCGTTTGAATAAGAAATTATCCAATTGTTTATTTTTATTCATAACCGCAAATTATCCGAAAAATATACGAAACAAGACGTACGACGGTCAGAATACACACAATCCTCCTAATGTGTTAAGTTTGTTTGAGCTATTCACAGCAACCTGCAGCGCCGGTATCACAACCAAAATATATCCACGGTCACACATATATACAAATTTACACTTATTTGTTACTTCTAGTCATACTTTGAAAGCATCGAAGATTCCTTCGATCAGTGTCACTCTTATTTTTTACTTCTGATAACACTTATTGTTACTACTAGTCAGCCGTTGAGTGTCACACTTATTTCTTCTGGTTATACGACAAAGACTAGTTCGATTAGTTTCATACTTATTTGTTACTTCTTATCACACTTATTTGATACTTCGGATCACACTTATTTTATACTTCGGATCACACTTATTTTATACTTCTGATCACACTTATTTGTTACTTCGGATCACACTTATTTTATACTTCTGATCACACTTATTTGTTACTTCGGATCACACTTATTTTATACTTCTGATCACACTTATTTGTTACTTCGGATCACACTTATTTTATACTTCTGATCACACTTATTTGTTACTTCGGATCACACTTATTTTATACTTCTGATCACACTTATTTGTTGCTTCAGATCACACTTATTTTATACTTCTGATCACACTTATTTGTTACTTCGGATCACACTTATTTTATACTTCTGATCACACTTATTTGTTACTTCGGATCACACTTATTTTATACTTCTGATCACACTTATTTGTTACTTCTGATCACACTTATTTGTTACTTCGGATCACACTTATTTTATACTTCTGATCACACTTATTTGTTACTTCTTATCACACTTATTTTATACTTCTGATCACACTTATTTGTTACTTCTGATCACACTTATTTGTTACGTTGAGTGTCACACTTATTACTTCTGGTCATACGCCGAAGACTAGGTAGATCAGTGTCATACTTAATTGTTACTTCTGGTCATACGTTGAAAGCGCGGCCCACTCTGAACGGCCTTGAAAAACGCCAGAGGGAAACGGGCGCGTAGACCTCTATAAACACGCGGATTTACAATGTTGGAAATTGCGGGGTCCGTATACGCTGCCCAAAAAACCTTACTTAGAATTAAATTTAAGGGACGTATTTGCAATTCTAGGTTAAGTGTAAACCACAGCTATTCAAAAATATTACTCTCATGAAAATTGGACTTAAATATGTAGATTTTTAGGCGAAAATATTAAACCACCAAAATTGGGGTCCCGTAAATTACCCTGAAAACTATACTTAAATTTAATATTTACTGATATAACCGAAGTTGTAGGTCCGCTGAATCCTAACCTATCCAATAATATTTTTTTAACGTTATCGGACTTAATTTTAAACAAAATATCTACCACATAAAGGAAATCACCGAAAATAGTAAATTGGGCAAATTCCCAACTTCTTGGGCTCCGATTTGAAAACTTTATGAAAGGCTATCAATGGTAATGTCTGTACATCCGAACGAGATATCATTGACACGTCTAGCCCTAACCGTTGAAGAGGTATGCGTGACACGGCGCCATCGGCGGCAACGGCTACACTGTACTTGAGACTAATACACACAAATCCTTAGGATTGTGTGTAAAAACAGTTAACCAAACTTTTTATTGTTAATCGAAATTTTGCCGGTTAATTTATTCGTTCCGCCGACCTCTAGTCCTAACGGCGGCCGCCATCCGAACTCGTGAAGAGACATCAATGTGACACTCCAAACCAAAACTAAAACTTAATAATATAGTTTGAGGAAAAACCGCGCAAGCGCACTACGTATGGAAAACCGCGATCCGCCCCCAATGTCATTCAAGGCATTTGTTGTGTGTACGTCTTGTAGGTACCGGTTATTATTGCCACCCGAAAAAGTTGCAAAACCCCCTCTTTGAACTTAGAAGGAGACATCCCGAGGTGTTTGTCCCCGATTTTTTTTAAACTCGGGGGCTGAGTAGATCTTCATGTACTTTGAAAGCTCCTAAAGGGAAAAGTTTCAATGGCCATTGGTTTTGCCATAACAACCAAAAATATTTTTCACAACTCAAGCTTAAACTAAAATCGACGTATGTAAACCCTTACGATTTGACCGAATTGTTATTGATTTTACCCGACTTTATCAATTTTACCATAAGCCTATAACCTCTAAGTTTGGAACGCGCATAACGCCCTTTGTACCACCACTGGAAAAGAAGAAATCAGGCGATAGTATCGGCACCTGGTAGAGATAAATTGAAGCTTCTTCCTTCCCCCTTCCTCTCTCTACGCACCTCTCTCTTACTAAAGCAGCGGATATCATGCATTGCGGGACGCGTTACGTTTCTCTTTTCCGCCACCGGGTGGATTTAGCGCTGTACTTTCGACAGTCGTTAGCTTGAACCAACACTGCCTTTCGATTCAAACTTGATAGGCTTATGATTTTACCCAATTGTTTTGCCAAAATTTTATTTATTTTTTACTTTTTTTAAAATGGCAAAGGAGGGACCCTTACAATCAATGATTTTGCCATGCTATTTTAGGTAGAGAAAGTTTAAACTTGAGTTGTGAAAAATATTTTTGGTTGCCATGGTAAATGAATGGCCATTTAAACTTTTCCATTTAGGAGCTTTCAAGGTACATGCAGGTCTACTTAACCCCCGAGTTTAAAAAAAATCGGGAAAAAACACCTCGGGATGTCTGTTAATTGTTAGACCTTAGACCAAGAAAAACAGGGACGTCGCACGGTAGATATTTTGCGCCCGAAGCTTCGTTGCGGCTGCCTATTTCCTATTGATCTCGCGCTGTGTCGCTAGTAGCGAAGGCGAGTCAATTTTGATTGAATATTTGCGTCACGTGCACAGCCCTACAATCTGTCAGCACGTGCCTGCAACAGCGTGGCTCCAAAAAACGAAATTTCTGGTATGTTTTTTTAATATTTGTGTCCCTAAAATATTAAAAAAATATAAAATAATTTAAAAATATGTAACTCTTAGCTGATTATTTTTTTCAAGTTCTTTAAAAAACGTTATTTTTATCTCTCATAGATGGCGCCTATTGACTACCTGTATCACCTAACCCCCCTCTCCCCACCGCAGCCGCAACAAAGGCCCGCCGAAAAATAAAGCGTTGGGTAAGGTAAGCTATGAGCGAGACGTCCCTGTGTTTCTTGGTCTAAGGTTAGACCAAATTATTCGAGTAATCGAGTACCCGACTATGATGTTCGAGTACTCGCAGAGCCCTAGATCCTGACCTTCAGAAGGTTTATTTCTAACATATACTTAAATCTAAAATAAATAATTTCTATAAACCTGGCGATAATTGATAATGGCAATTACGACCTTCTTAATGGTTATCCTGACCTTCATAATTGTGATCTTGACCTTCATAATGGTGATTTTGACCTTCAACGTATTTATCTTTAAAATATACTCAAATCTTAGAATAAAAAATAACTTCTATAAACATGCCGATCTTGACCTTCAAAATGGTAATCTCGACCTTCAAAATGATGATCCTTTAAATTAGAAATATTGGCACCTCTTGTAACACTTTGATATTGATTACCCATTTAAACGAAAATTAAAAAATTCACGGTCAAATTCTGTTTCGTTTACTTAAAAGAAAAGTACATAAAAATGTTTCGATTTTGTTCAAACAGAACTATAGATCTTATCGGCTGAAGTGCTGTCACAAACTCACAATCAACGCTGCGAGCCAAATGTTAAACAAATCATAAACGTCGATATATTCAATACAAGGGCTATACTGCATACCACTTCACCATATACTGTTCTCAAAAGCATACGCGATCTTCCCATTGACACTGTAAATGGGTGATTCAGTCCCACGTGACGCCAGCAATTGCCAAAGTAACGGAATTAAACTACTCTCTTTGCGTATAAAAACTTACCGTAGGTAATAGCATAAGTAACATAATAACAGTATGACAAAGTTTATTTCGGCCCAGAGCCTCTAGTCTTTAAATATTTCCAAGGCACAATTAATGAAATTACCGAAAACATGTCTCGTTTTATTTAAAATAATTATATAAAGTCATTACAATTAATTAATCTGCAACCGCCGTTGACCCAAGGATTCAAATCTTATGAATCAATATACTACTCAGTTTGGTTGCGAGCATGGTTGGACATAAGGCACTAGTCGCGGCATTTGAATGCTCCGACTACTAAAATTGATAGAAATCTGGGGGCTCACTAGTCAATTTGACCAGGGAAAAATTTACCTAAATATTCATAAATAATGGCGAATCCCATATTATTTTAAAAAATCACAGCATTCTTGTAGAACTTGTAGAAAAGCAAGAGCCCAGAGAGTCCACTGCACCTCATGCAAGTTCTGATTCAGAATGTCTATCTCATATTAATGCGTCATTTGATCATATTATCAATGAAAATATTTTAAACTAGTCAAAGACTCTAACAAGGAGACATCCCGAAGTGTAACCCACCGATTTTGTTCAAAGTTTCAAACTCGGGGGATTGGTAGACCTTCATGTATCATGAACTAAAGGGAATTTATTCAATGGGCAACCGTTTTGCCATGGCAACGATAAATGTTTTTGACAACACAAAATATTAAATTTTGCCATTGAAAATAACATGGGATTTTGACCTCAAATGGATCAAAAGTTGATAAATTTTGATGTTTTTTTTATTAATTTTTATCAATTTTTAAAATTTTGGGCATTTTCGAAATTTTTAAATTTGTTATGTTATTTTCAATGGGAATATTTCAATTTGTTGTTGTCAAAACCATTTTTCGTTGCCATGGCAAAACGGTTGCCCATTGAATAAATTCCCTTTAGGATTTTTAAAGTTACTCGAAGGTTTACCAATCCCCCGAGTTTGAACAAAATTCGGGATGTCTCCTTGTAAGTGTCGTGAAAAATTGTGATCAGCCAAAGTCATGTAACTCAAGTGATAATAAATTTTAATTCTGACGGGTAAAGCTAAGTGTTGGCTGTCTTTCTTGTTTTCATACCCCCATTTTTACACCCACTAGTCAGGCTGACCACTAAAAAAAATATCCTTATGTCCAACCCTGGTTGCGAGTCCAAGTCGAAGATGGACTACTGAGTGTCAGTCCGGTAAGAAAATTTGCAATAAAACAACAGGAAGTATCATACTTATTATTTTAAGATTACTTATGGTAGTAGGCGCGAAGCTTATGGTAAAAAATATGCTCAAACCGGACGGTGTATCCATCAATACGTAGGAAAAAAAAAGAGACCAACATTATTTATTTGCTACTAAACGCATTCGATAACACCTTGAAAAGCTTCTATCGATTAATTTAGGTAAATATGAAAGTAAAAATATAAAAAAAGCCCATAAAAAACGCCCTTCGTTTAGATCCGTTTAAAACGGTAATATAAGTATATTTCTGATATCCACTACGTTCTGGTGAGTTCGTATAAAATATCTGGGTTTATTTGGTGCGTTTTAAGCTCGAGTAACTTGGTAATAATGTCCTTAAGGAGATCCAGAGTCCGTGAGAACTCGACATCTGCGACGCAATAAAAACATAACCCCGTCTCAACCCTTGGGCGTCGATTTTTGCGTTCCCGCAAAGAACCATTTTCTACCCAAATAAAATGTGTATTTGGAGTTAGTAAGCTAATGGAGAACCTAGCGGCCGTTAATCGTACTATTAGCAGCCTACAACACCTGGTTTCGCGCGCTTATAGATAAGTGTTACGTATAGTTTGCGAGTCGAAACGTATTGAAATATATCAGGTGACTATAGGGACAAGAATGAATAACGTGGAACGAAAGCGGATTCCCAAAGACGTTCGGTCATTCAGTTGTAGCGCCATGTCCGTGAGGTACGCCGAGGATACCGATGGTCGCAACGTGGTGGGTAAGCACCACGTCGACGACGTAATTGGACGCAAGAATGTCATTCACGTGATGAATGACGACGTCCCGTCCGTGACCATGACGTCCGCCATGCAACCCGTACTGGGACATTATCAATTTCTGGGACTATGGAAGACGAAACCCGTTGAGTGGCAGTTAGAGGTCAGGAAACCTTGGAAGAATCTCGGAGTACGTTGCTGGGTATTGCTAACCACTCTTTGCTTACTGATGGTGTTCAAAACGGCCACTTCGTTGGGGATGAGTTTAGCCTACGGCATCAAATCGGTTCCTACAGCCATAAGCGACGTCTTCGAAGTGGTCGTTGGGTTCGGTACCACTTTCCACCTGCTTAAGAACCAATCCAGGATAACCCAGTCGTTCGACGTCAATTGGAAGACCGTGCGACCTTTTCCCAGATCGAGAATCGTCACGTTGAAACGCAAAGCGATTTTCCTGGTCATTCTAGCCTGGATTTACTTCAGTCTTCTGGTTGGACAATCCATCTTCATAGTGTGGATCACCCCGCCTTCGATGATGAAGTACTATTTCGGGAAAGCTTGCGAGTCGTGTCCGACTTTGATGGGGTACATCTTGCGCGTCTCTCGCGGTGTGGCTTATTCCTTGGTACGGTTCATCTGCGCTCTTAATATCATCCTATTCATCGTACTGTGTCTTCAAATCAAAGCCACCTTGAAACAATTGTTCGTCTTCTACCACGATGTTTCCAATAAGGATCAAATCAACTCCAGCGACGTCGGGGAACTGATGGCGTTGTGGGACGAGTTCTGTTCTTCGGTGAAGGACGTGGACGACACCTACTCCGCCGTGGTGTTTCTGTGGTACGGCGACTTGTTGCATCGCATTGTTCACTATTTCCCCACCGCCATTGACTTCTTCGCCGTTCGCAACTATTTCGACGGAGTTTTCTTAATCATTTTGGCCGTCTTCTACGCGTTTTTATTCGTCTCCATGACCATTTCCGCTTCCGGCATCGCGGACTGCAGCGAGGACGTGTTACATTTGGTTCGTAGGATGTCGTACAAGTTGCAACCGCAGGATCCGTACGTCTACCAGAATATGGTGATCTTGATGACCACTCTCAATTATCGGAACGTCTACTTGACTGGTTGGAATTGTTTCGTGATTCGAAAGTACATTATACTGACCGTTATCGGTATGGTTTTGACCTATATCGTATTAATCAATCAAATCATTAGTAATTAATTATGATTAAGGTTAACGGTAATAGTGAGTGTAGGGAGCTCTTGGCTCGCGTGGCACGAAGGGCTTGCCACCACCCTCCTACGCAATGTAACCCGGCCACCTGAATTAATGGCTTCAAAAGTCGCTTGATGACTTAGGCCTATGGTGGTGCCTTGGGTATTAGCCTAGCCTAGCTGATTCTTAGTTTTGGTGTTTAAAAGACCAGCAATAGAGATCTGTTAGATGTTGTAAGTTTTATCGTCTATTATTGGAATTTCGATTAATATTTATTAGTTATTATTATTACTGCCTACGTGGTCCGTCTATTTGACGTTAATTAATTCGCAATTAAAAGAAGCTTTCCAAAGGTAACTTCTTCGCTTCCTATAACGATACATTAATTAATCTAGTATTTGTTAAGTTATAGACCAAATATATAAATGTAGAATTTATAAAAGTCGAGTAACGTTAAACTACCATTTAATTTATTTTGTAATTTGAAAACATCTACTCTGTATTTGTAAAACTAACTCCCATCCATACAAACATGATTGTTCACCTCGAAGCTGTATTTTGTTAATTGTATGGCCAAACAGGCAATCATTCATGTACTTCAAAACAAGACAGCTGTTTTATATCATATCAAAAATGTATTTATTTAATTCATCAATATTATGTTTTTACTAGTTGCAAATTGAGAAGTTCAAAAAGTATTTAGTAAAATTTAAATTATAGTTTTAACTGGAGTAATAATATTTAAACGCAACATAAATGCGAACTTTTATTTTTTATGAATACAATATTAATTTCAATTAATATTGCCATAAGTAACATAAAACGTAAGTATGACTCTGAACGATTGTGGTGCGATTCAACAATTCATCATCATTTTCTCAAAGTAAACGTTATTTTTAATGGGAAAAACGAAGAATTTATTTATTCGCCATTATTTATGAATATTTAGGTACATTTTCCACTAGTCAAATTGACAAGTGAGCCCCCAGATTTCGATGAATTTTAGTAGTCAGAGCATTTATTTTAGTAGTCAAATGGCGGGACTATTGCCTTATGTCCAACTCTGGTCTTGGTTGGCTTTAAAAAAAATCGCCCGCTAGCATAGAAGCCAGTAAATCAACGTAAGAAGTTCCCTTCGTCTGCTAAGCAATGGCTTTGAGATTTATCCACCGCTTAGCGGACAAAAACCAGCAGTTTATGAACTAATAATAATAATAATAATAATAAAAATCAGCTATTCTAATACTCTTGGCACCACCTTAGACACAAGTCATCTAGCGACTTTTGATATCATAATTCAGGTGGCCGGGTTATATTTCTCACGTTCGCCGCTATGTGGCTATATTTAAACTGAAAAAGCTGATCGTATATTGCTAAAAAATACCCTCTCCAAATGTACACAGTCCGTCAAAAAAATTAATCAAATCGAGGTAACCAGCGTAAAAAAGTAAACCTAAACAGTATTTAAAGTCCCTGCTGCTTGGTTTTGCGCTCGTTGCAGCCTACTTCCAGGGGCTAGTAGACCACACTTTGTAGCTCTCTGGCGCTCGTTTAAATTAAAGTTTTCTCTTCTAATACCATGCCGTTTTCTCTGAATTAAACATAATTTCTAAAAAATAATGTAGTTAGATACTTCTCAGCGTAGGAGGTTAATTATATACTTTTGATTCCACGTACGTTTAGGGTCAATTTGTCATATGAATCCAGTTTAAACTAGACATAGTATAGCCGTTGTTCATGGGAGAGTTTTAATTGTAGTATTACGTGGTGAAATGTAGCGGTGCACTACAGCTGTTTCGACATCAAACATTATAAGGAACTATTATCAATAAAGTTCCGACATAAATGAATTCTGCCAAATCGTTGATCCTATAGCGTTACCCGATAGCTGCTTATCAAGTTATTTAAATCCGCCAAAATAAGTGATTAAAGAAATGAACTTTTAACTCTCGTCGACAAATCTGATATATTTTGGGACAAGGAATTTTGGGACAAGAAACTTTGGAAATCACGACGCCATGAACTTTAGTAATATTACGGATTTTAACGATACCTTGTCTCTTGAAAAACGCCAAGTTAACGCACCCCTGATCAAATTAATTCACGATGTACTCATCATATCTTTGTTGTTACTTATCATGTTCTCCATGGGATGTCTCATCACGGTGACAGAGGTAACACTTTGACCATTTTATCACTCTTATAGGGCTTACCGCGTTAATATTACTTGTTTGTTTTAAAATAAATACCACTTTGGGCGTTTAAGTAAAAATGTTTTATTTTAAAATTTAGGAATTGAAAAATTTCGGCCAAAATAGGGTGCCTTAGATGTCGTCAGTGTTGCCAATGTGTGGGATAAATCCCACATTGTGGGATTTTTGGCGATTTTTTAGGCTGTGTGGGATAAAGGGATTTTTAAGCGAAAATCGTTGATTTGGTGGGATTTTTGGCCTGAATTTTTGAAAAAGCACTATTTCCAGAAATGCATAAACCGAAAATATCAGACTTCTATAATCACAATAACCATAATATTAAATATCTTGCAATTTTAAAAAATACTGCTTATTTAAGCGTACGTTTCAATCAAAGAAGATGGTAAAATGACTTAACAAAATTATTTCCTAAAGGTTTTTTTTTATAAAAATTATTAGTAATTTTTATTTAGTTTTTTTCCCGCACTGGCCTACGAAACTTGAAAATATTTCTCATGTTTTCCTCTGAGTTTTGGGAGGGGGCGTGGCTAAAAACGTGTAGGGGGTTTGGCTGGAAATTTTGGAACTGGACTGTGGGACTTTCGCTCGTCAAACATTGGCAACACTGGATGTCGTAGCCTAGCCTCCTAGGATGCACCTATGCCCTTAATCGCCATTGTGGTTAATATTTTATTAGAAAGCTTTTGTTTATTCAGTGCATGTCAATAATGTTACAAAAGGGATAAAAAATAGCTAACCTCGATTCTCCATAGTTTATTGTTGGCGCAGATAGTCCCTAGCTGAACTTGCAACCCATTTTTAATAGCCTAAATAAAGTTTAATAAAATGCTTGGCCAAGGGTAAAGTTTTACTTTCATATCGTAGGCTCGTAGCATGTGTTTCCTATGACCCCAATCTCGAGAGAATGTTTTATGCCTCGCTTCCTGGTTTAAATTGATTTCGCGTTTGTAGTATTTTATATTGCAAATTACAACAGCCCATGCAATGAAATCTAAGAACGTATTTAGACAATAGCATTTGCTTTGCCACCACCGAATATTTCGTACCCAAAGCAGTGCTGCCAATGTCTGAAAGTCAAAATTACCATAGCTGGATAGTAAATTTCCCACGAATTCCCACACCCTTATTTAGCCCCGCCCCCAACGAAAATCAACGGAAAACATGCCATAATTTTTAAAACCTTTGGAAAATTAACTTTTTAAAATGAAATTTTATTGAAATTACAATTTTTAAACATTTTGATTGTTGGGCCTATACATCGTTTGATTGAAGTATTGGGAGGCGCCTCCGTTATATTATTTCTAAAATCGCAAGGTTCACGAAAATACACGGCTCTAGATAATTTGAGCTTTCTATTGATAGTCAAATTTAAAAAACCTTGGATAAAAACCCGCAGATATGAAAATTCCCACAAAATCAACATTTATGAAAACAAATTTCCTGAAAGTTCGTCTGCTTCTTTTATCAGAAAGCGCAGTGTTGCCAGATCTATTGAAATTTTGACCACGTAAGAAACGAGAACTGGTAGAGGTTAACGGTAATAGTTAGTGTAGGGCAGGAGCAACAAACACAGCACCCCACACAAGGAGAACGCAATACGTCAAAAGCCGTGCATTTTCTTGCGTACATTTTTCATTGGTTAGACGCTTTAGCGCCCGCTGCCGTCGGAAGAGGAAAATTCGGAAATTATCTTCCCCCTCCCGTATAAGCCAATAAACAAAATGCTAAAATTGATCGCATTTGAAAATAAATACAGTTGATTATGGTAATTTAAAATAGAATACACATGGCGGAATTTTTTAAAATTAAAAACCTTTATTAAGGTTGTTTTAAAATTACAGGAGCTTTCGAGTTGATAAAAAGCCTCGAGCTCGATAGCTCCTATGATTTTAAAACAACCTCAATAAAGGTTTTTAATTTTTAAAAATACCGCCATGTGTAATTCTTCTATTTTTATATTACCATAATTACAATTTTAACCATGGATATTAACAAATTTTGCATATAAATACAGTTAATATTTAACCGATAATAAGGTTTTTGTCGAAATAAATACCAAATTAACAAGCTGGGAAATAGTATATTATTTCCCAGCTAAACGTCTAGTGTAAAATGTTTTACAGCAGTAAACTCTAATGGTATGGAAATAAGGGGAAAAGTTTTATCCGTGTTAGTCGTTCCTAATAAATGGAGCAAACTAAACTGTTTTTATACTCGAAATGAAAATAATACTTTGGTAGATTAATGCCTGTGACCAGTGTTGGGTAGTATTTGAAATACCATTTTAAATACATATTCAGTATTTTAAATACTATTTTAAATTCATATTCAGTATTTTAAATACTATTTTAAATTCATATTCAGTATTTTAAATACTATTTTAAATTCATATTCAGTATTTTAAATACTATTTTAAATACATATTCAGTATTTTAAATACATATTCAGTATTTTAAATACATATTCAGTATTTTAAATACATATTCAGTATTTTAAATACATATTCAGTATTTTAAATACATATTCAGTATTTTAAATACATATTCAGTATTTTAAATACATATTCAGTATTTTAAATACCTTTTCAGTATTTTAAATACATATTCAGTATTTTAAATACATATTCAGTATTTTAAATACATATTCAGTATTTTAAATACATATTCAGTATTTTAAATACATATTCAGTATTTTAAATACATATTCAGTATTTTAAATACATATTCAGTATTTTAAATACATATTCAGTATTTTAAATACATATTCAGTATTTTAAATACATATTCAGTATTTTAAATACATATTCAGTATTTTAAATACATATTCAGTATTTTAAATACATATTCAGTATTTTAAATACATATTCAGTATTTTAAATACCTTTTCAGTTTTTTAAATACATATTCAGTATTTTAAATACCTATTCAGTATTTTAAATACCTATTCAGTATTTTAAATACCTATTCAGTATTTTAAATACATATTCAGTATTTTAAATACATATTCAGTATTTTAAATACCTTTTCAGTTTTTTAAATACATATTCAGTATTTTAAATACATATTCAGTATTTTAAATACATATTCAGTATTTTAAATACATATTCAGTATTTTAAATACATATTCAGTATTTTAAATACATATTCAGTATTTTAAATACCTTTTCAGTATTTTAAATACATATTCAGTATTTTAAATACCTTTTCAGTATTTTAAATACATATTCAGTATTTTAAATACCTATTCAGTATTTTAAATACATATTCAGTATTTTAAATACATATTCAGTATTTTAAATACATATTCAGTATTTTAAATACATATTCAGTATTTTAAATACATATTCAGTATTTTAAATACATATTCAGTATTTTAAATACATATTCAGTATTTTAAATACATATTCAGTATTTTAAATACATATTCAGTATTTTAAATACATATTCAGTATTTTAAATACATATTCAGTATTTTAAATACATATTCAGTATTTTAAATACATATTCAGTATTTTAAATACATATTCAGTATTTTAAATACATATTCAGTATTTTAAATACATATTCAGTATTTTAAATACATATTCAGTATTTTAAATACATATTCAGTATTTTAAATACATATTCAGTATTTTAAATACATATTCAGTATTTTAAATACATATTCAGTATTTTAAATACATATTCAGTATTTTAAATACATATTCAGTATTTTAAATACATAATCAGTATTTTAAATACCTTTTCAGTATTTTAAATACATATTCAGTATTTTAAATACCTTTTCAGTATTTTAAATACATATTCAGTATTTTAAATACCTTTTCAGTATTTTAAATACATATTCAGTATTTTAAATACCTATTCAGTATTTTAAATACCTATTCAGTATTTTAAATACATATTCAGTATTTTAAATACATATTCAGTATTTTAAATACATATTCAGTATTTTAAATACATATTCAGTATTTTAAATACATATTCAGTATTTTAAATACATATTCAGTATTTTAAATACATATTCAGTATTTTAAATACATATTCAGTATTTTAAATACATATTCAGTATTTTAAATACATATTCAGTATTTTAAATACATATTCAGTATTTTAAATACATATTCAGTATTTTAAATACATATTCAGTATTTTAAATACATATTCAGTATTTTAAATACTATTTTAAATACATATTCGGTATTTCAAATACTTTTTCAGTAATCTAAATACTATTTTAAATGCATTTTTAGTATTCTAAATACTATTTTAAATACATTTTTAGTATTTTAAATACTATTTTTAATACACATTCAGTATTTGAAATACTATTTCGTAGTATTTTGTTGCAAAATACGAAATTTAAAAATAAAATACTTTTAACAATAATCATATTACAATCTGACGGTATTTATGCCGAGGGGTAAGACACTCTGCGAACTCGGTGTACACTGCCGTACCTTTGACAGTGCTAAATGGAACTCGCGAACTCTTGAAAATATGTACCTTTAACAGTGCTAAATGCACGAACTCGGTGTACAGATTATCTGAGACTGTCTTACCCCTCGATTTATGCGACTCTTTCCCATTTTGTTGTTGTGGATTTCAAATGATTTAAAATAGGCAGCAGTACGAGAACAAGCGCGTAATTCCGGTGAGTTGTCAAACCATTCCGTGCCGAATAAAGCGGCTTTGTGTTTCTAGCCCTTGCTTTTAGAAGAGGATGTTCTTTGTTTGCCATTTCAGCAGTTTAATCTATTATGTTAAAATGGATTCATCTCCCCGAGAGTCAGATAATATTAATTTTCCTAAACTTTTAAATATATGTTTTGTTCCAGTACTACTCTATCGGCTCAAACGAATGCAAAATTTTAAAAATTCTAAATTATTGATGATTTCGTATATGGTAATATTAAGCATATGCTGCTTAATAATCACTCATTCATACTTTAAAGAGAAATTGACTGACAGATAATAATTTCGATAAATTATTGTTACTTAAAGCAAATGTTCCTGAATAGAGTATTTTGCAATTTAAAAAACTAAAATAAGTATTTTATTTTAAATACTTTTCTAAAGAGTATTTAGTATCTTATTTTAAAAACTTACTACAGCAAGTATTTAGTATTTTATTTTAAATACTGAGAACGAAGTATTTTATCCAACACTATCGTATTAATCAATCAAATCATTAGTTATTAATTAAGATTAAGGTTAACGGTAATAGTTAGTGTAGGGAGCTCTTGGCTCGCGTGGCATGAAGGGCTTGCCACCACCCTCCTACGCATTGTAACCCGGCCACCCGAATTAATGGCTTCAAAAGTCGCTTGATGACTTGGGCCTATGGTGGTGCCTTGGGTATTAGCCTAGCTGATTATTATTATTATAAATTACAGTCGCTACTTATAAACCAAAAATATTTACAACCAAAGGCAGATATTTTAATAAATGTGCAAATGAACAGGATGTTTTTAATAAATTAATAAAAACCATACCTACAAAACAAGTAATTATACAGGGTGTTCACTAAAATCAAAAATGATAAATAACTGGAAATTTTTCAAAAACTATTTCGAGAACCCTCAGGTTTAGGTATTTGGTTCCAATTAGAAAGTTGTTGCTCGCCATATTATTAGTTCAAATAACTTTGATTTGACCGAATTTGACTAATCAGAATCCGATAAATTTAAGGTTAATGAATTTAGTGTTTGAAAATAATATAATCTGATTAGTTTTAATGTGACTAAATCAAATAAATACTGAATAGTTTACAACGGTTCAATTATTCTAAAACTTGTTGTCAAAACTTCTTACAGAAATCACATTCAATGATAATGGCGCGGCCGAAGTAGCTATCAATAAACTTCTTCGAGACATTGGTGTCGCACGTAAATCGGACATAATATTTAATCAACTCCGTCCCCTCGTTGATAAACCCTCTACCCACCAGCGTGTTAGTCCTATAAAACTAATTTTCCCAACTGTTGAACTAAAACTAATTCTGGTCCTGCTCACTCGCATGTAAATACTGTGAATATAAAAAACATTGTTATTCCTTCTGTCTCTCTGAATCCACTTGTCATTTCGTTCCTTTCACCCGCGTCTGCTCACTTCAATGACTGCTCTTTGGCCCCTTCGACTACCTCTTCCCCCTCGTACTCACAACCATTTCTACCATGACCACCTATAAAACTGCTGAGCTTGCGTCTATATCGTTCAGGATATTGTAGCTATCACAGAGACGGGTCTTAAACCAAAAATTCTAAGATGTGAGTTTCGGCTATACCTCAGTTCACCATCTTTCGTCAAGACCGATGTGACCCCCAAAAAGGCGATGGTGCAGCGATGGTTTTTCCCTCTGACTTCACAACGAACCAGGTTTAAATACTCCTTACAAAAGTCTCAGATCTCCTTTTCGAAGCTCGATGGCTTAGAACTTTTAACTCTGAAATGTGTACTCTCAAACGTGATTCTCCTCTTTTGTCTAGTATTCCGTTCTCCCACTTTCGAGAACCATAATGAATTAGCTACAGTAGTGGAAACGTTTTTACAGTTCTGTACTAAAACTAACGCTGAACTAATCCTACTGGGAACATTAATTGACCATTGAGTCAGGTACTTCCCTCACCTGACGAGAATACCTTCCTTGACACTGTACATAACCAGAACCTGATCCAGCACGTTTATAATTATGCACGCGTGGGTTACCTCTTCCAAGGCCCCAGTATCTTGGATATAATCTTTACGGTCGAAGACCATCTAGTCTACGACGTTAGACAACGCGCACCACTAGGAAAGAGCAACCATAACATTATCTGTTTCTCTCGGGACTGGCCACCTCAGAATACACTCCAACGTCCAACTCGGAACTGTAAGGACTTTTTCGTTGGTGATTACGAAACATTTAGATTGGGAGGTTGCGCTCCATGATGAAGATTTGAAATCCTGCTGGTTTGAAGATTTGAAATCCTGCTGGTTTGAAGATTTGAAATCCTGCTGGTTTGAAGATTTGAAATCCTGCTGGTTTGAAGATTTGAAATCCTGCTGGTTTAAAGATTTGAAATCCTGTTGGTTTGAAGATTTGGAATCCGGCTGGTTTGAAGATTTGAAATCCTGCTGGTTTGAAGATTTGAAATCCTGCTGGTTTAAAGATTTGAAATCCTGCGGGTTTGAAGATTTGAAATCCTGCTGGTTTAAAGATTTGAAATCCTGCTGGTTTGAAGATTTGAAATCCTGCTGGTTTGAAGATTTGAAATCCTGCGGGTTTGAAGATTTGGAATCCTGCTGGTTTGAAGATTTGAAATCCTGCTGGTTTGAAGATTTGAAATCCTGCTGGTTTGAAGATTTGGAATCCTGTTGGTTTGAAGATTTGGAATCCAGCTGGTTTGAAAATTTGAAATCTTGTTGGTTTGAGGATTTGAAATGTTTTGGAAATCATAAACTCTTCGTTCCTCTTCGGACTAAACGTCCACCCCGTCTAACGCACTTCTCATCCCGATTCCTAAAGTCTCGCGAATACACATCTGTTGCATGGCGGCGGTATGTCCGCTCCAAAACTAGGTGTTCCTCACCAGCCCAAATCGATACTGCTTATTTGGCTTATAAGAAAGCTAAATATGCGACCACCAATGCTTCGAGAAATTTTAAAAGGAAGTTCAAATACGGTCTTGAGAGTCAGGTCGCTAAAAGTCGCTAGGTGGTTTACGGACACGTCCACAGTCTCAGCAAATCCTAATTCACAATATCGGAAATTAGGCTCCAGAGGGTCATCTAATCAACAATCCTGGCTCTATGGCAAAGATCTTGAAGTGTCCTCCAATACGGTTGTGTACGGGAACTCTACAAACCCACATCTCTCCAACGCCGTAAATACTGATCCCAAGCTGACTACCTTTAGTTGCACTAGCGCCACCGTCTACAAAAAACTCCTTATAAATCAGTATTAAGCTCCGAGTCCAGATGGACAACACCCCCTTATTGAAATTGCATTGGAATAAATAAATACTTGGAATAAATACATTCTTGGAATAAATACATACTTGGAGCAAATACATTTTTGGAATAGATAAATATATTCTTGGAATATATAAATATATTCTTGGAATAGACAAATATATTCTTGGAATAGATAAATATATTCTTGGAATAGATTAATACATTCTTGGAATAGATAAATATATTCTTGGAAGAGATAAATATATTCTTGGAATAGATAAATATATTCTTGGAATAGATAAATATATTCTTGGAAGAGATAAATATATTCTTGGAATAGATAAATATATTCTTGGAATAGATAAATATATTCTTGGAATAGATAAAAATATACTTGGAATAGATAAATACATTCTTGGAATAGATAAATATATTCTTGGAATAGATAAATATATTCTTGGAGCCAATATAGTCTTGGAAGAGATAAATATATTCTTGGAATAGATAAATATATTCTTGGAGCCAATATATTCTTGGAATAGATAAATATATTCTTGGAGCCAATATATTCTTGGAAGAGATAAATACGTTCTTGGAATAGATAAATATATTCTTGGAATAGATAAATATATTCTTGGAATAGATAAATATATTCTTGGAATAGATAAATACATTCTTGGAAGAGATAAATATATTCTTGGAGCCAATATATTCTTGGAGCCAATATATTCTTGGAATAGATAAATATATTCTTGGAATAGATAAATATATTCTTGGAATAGATAAATATATTCTTGGAATAGATAAATATATTCTTGGAATAGATAAATATATTCTTGGAATAGATAAATACATTCTTGTAATAAATAAATTCTTGTAATAGATTAATACATTATTGGAAGAGATAAATATATTCTTGGAATATATAAATATATTCTTGGAATAGATAAATACATTCTTGGAATAGATAAATATATTATTTGAATAGATAAATATATTCTTGGGATAGATAAATATATTCTTGGAATAGATAAATATATTCTTGGAATAGATAAATACATTCTTGGAATAGATATATATATTCTTGGAATAGATAAATATATTCTTGGAATAGATAAATATATTCTTGGAATAGATAAATATATTCTTGGAATAGATAAATATATTCTTGGAATAGATAAATATATTCTTGGAATAGATAAATATATTCTTGGAGCCAATATATTCTTGGAAGAGATAAATACATTCTTGGAATAGATAAATATATTCTTGGAATAGATAAATACATTCTTGGAATAGATAAATATATTCTTGGAAGAGATTAATACATTCTTGGAATAGATAAATATATTCTTGGAAGAGATAAATATATTCTTGGAAGAGATAAATATATTCTTGGAATAGATAAATATATTCTTGGAATAGATAAATACATTCTTGGAATAGATAAATATATTCTTGGAATAGATAAATATATTCTTGGAATAGATAAATATATTCTTGGAATAGATAAATACATTCTTGGAATAGATAAATATATTCTTGGAATAGATAAATACATTCTTGGAATAGATAAATATATTCTTGGAAGAGATTAATACATTCTTGGAATAGATAAATATATTCTTGGAATAGATAAATATATTCTTGGAATAGATTAATACATTCTTGGAATAGATAAATATATTCTTGGAAGAGATAAATATATTCTTGGAATAGATAAATATATTCTTGGAATAGATAAATATATTCTTGGAAGAGATAAATATATTCTTGGAATAGATAAATATATTCTTGGAATAGATAAATATATTCTTGGAATAGATAAAAATATACTTGGAATAGATAAATACATTCTTGGAATAGATAAATATATTCTTGGAATAGATAAATATATTCTTGGAGCCAATATAGTCTTGGAAGAGATAAATATATTCTTGGAATAGATAAATATATTCTTGGAGCCAATATATTCTTGGAATAGATAAATATATTCTTGGAGCCAATATATTCTTGGAAGAGATAAATACGTTCTTGGAATAGATAAATATATTCTTGGAATAGATAAATATATTCTTGGAATAGATAAATATATTCTTGGAATAGATAAATACATTCTTGGAAGAGATAAATATATTCTTGGAGCCAATATATTCTTGGAGCCAATATATTCTTGGAGCCAATATATTCTTGGAATAGATAAATATATTCTTGGAATAGATAAATATATTCTTGGAATAGATAAATATATTCTTGGAATAGATAAATATATTCTTGGAATAGATAAATATATTCTTGGAATAGATAAATACATTCTTGTAATAAATAAATTCTTGTAATAGATTAATACATTATTGGAAGAGATAAATATATTCTTGGAATATATAAATATATTCTTGGAATAGATAAATACATTCTTGGAATAGATAAATATATTATTTGAATAGATAAATATATTCTTGGGATAGATAAATATATTCTTGGAATAGATAAATATATTCTTGGAATAGATAAATACATTCTTGGAATAGATATATATATTCTTGGAATAGATAAATATATTCTTGGAATAGATAAATATATTCTTGGAATAGATAAATATATTCTTGGAATAGATAAATATATTCTTGGAATAGATAAATATATTCTTGGAATAGATAAATATATTCTTGGAGCCAATATATTCTTGGAAGAGATAAATACATTCTTGGAATAGATAAATATATTCTTGGAATAGATAAATACATTCTTGGAATAGATAAATATATTCTTGGAAGAGATTAATACATTCTTGGAATAGATAAATATATTCTTGGAAGAGATAAATATATTCTTGGAAGAGATAAATATATTCTTGGAATAGATAAATATATTCTTGGAATAGATAAATACATTCTTGGAATAGATAAATATATTCTTGGAATAGATAAATATATTCTTGGAATAGATAAATATATTCTTGGAATAGATAAATACATTCTTGGAATAGATAAATATATTCTTGGAATAGATAAATACATTCTTGGAATAGATAAATATATTCTTGGAAGAGATTAATACATTCTTGGAATAGATAAATATATTCTTGGAAGAGATAAATATATTCTTGGAAGAGATTAATACATTCTTGGAATAGATAAATATATTCTTGGAAGAGATAAATATATTCTTGGAAGAGATAAATATATTCTTGGAAGAGATAAATATATTCTTGGAATAGATAAATATATTCTTGGAATAGATAAATATATTCTTGGAATAGATAAATATATTCTTGGAATAGATAAATATATTCTTGGAATAGATAAATATATTCTTGGAATAGATAAATATATTCTTGGAATAGATAAATACATTCTTGTAATAAATAAATTCTTGTAATAGATTAATACATTATTGGAATAAATAAATAAATAAATAAATAAATAAATTCTTGGAATAGATTAATACATTATTGGAATAAATAAACAAATAAATAAATTCTTGGAATAGATGAATACATTAAATAAATAACTAAATTCTCGGAATAGATAATTACATTCTTGGGGATATATAAAAGTAGAAATAAACACAATCTTGGATTAAATAATAGTAGAAATAAACATTATTTTGAGAGATAAATACATTCTTGATATAAGTATTAATTTTAATGTAAATAAACGTACCAAATTGAATAGACACCTGTTTGTTTGTGTAGATTTGGGTGCACCTTCGTCGTCCGATTGGAGTGGGCATTGGCATGCTGAGCCAGTTCGTGGTGTTGCCGCTAACCGCCTTCGGCCTGGTCAACGTTTTCCAGTTGAACCCACTGCAGGGCACCGGCGTTCTCATTTTGGCCACCTCGCCAGGGGGAGTTACTTCCAACGTCTTCACCTATTTCTCGGACGGTGATGTCTCCTTAAGGTCAGTATTTAGTCCCAAACCCATTTAATCCTTAATCAATTTAGTCCTTAAACCCATTTAGTCTCTAACCCATTTAGTCCCTAACCCATTTAGTCCTTAACCCATTTAGTCCTTAACCCATTTAGTCCCTAACCCATTTAGCCTCTAACCCATTTAGTCCCTAACCCATTTAGCCTCTAACCCTTTATTTCTACAATGATGTATTTTATTTCCAGTGTTTCCATGACGACATGTTCGACAGTGCTGGCTTTGGGCATGATGCCAGCTAATCTATGGATATACGGCCAACACCTGGAAAACCGTGGTCGCATAGTGATACCTTATGCCAAAATCGGCATCTCCCTGATATCCGTGACGACGCCGGTTGCCTTGGGCATGTTGGTCAAATGGAAAAAACCCCGGTTTGCCGAAATTTGTTCCAAGGTAAACGTTTGACCAGAAGTTAATAATATATATATATAATAGAAGTTACCGTCTATTAAAATGAAAAGTGTGCCTCCGTGGAATTTCCTGTACACCGTATCACGGTTCCAAAATTACGCACTATATGACTCTGCCTAACGATGTAAAATGTAAAAATTGTAGTGCGTAGGGATATGTTCATAGCAACCCATTATATGATGTGTTTCGCGCGGCACTATTGTATCTTCGCAAATTGTCTTTTTAAGCATATAGCGGGAATATCATAAGTAACATAACAATATAAGTATGACAATTAACAAAAGTTAACACCGAACTGCTTTTAAGAGTTATTGTGCAATCAAGTTGTAGAAAATATGCCTAAGCATAAATATAATCAGCTAGGCTAGGCTAATACCCAAGGCACCACCTTAGGCCTAAGTCATCATGCGACTTTTGAAGCCTTAATTCAGGCGGCCGGGTTATAATGCGTAGGAGGGTGGTGGCAAGCCCTGCATGCCACGAGATCGAGCCAACAGCTCCCTACACTCACTATTACCGTTAACCTAAGCAAGTTTTTATGGAAGGGGAAACCGAAGAACTCGGGGGAAAACCCCTTAAACCAGTGGGGAGAGAACTTGCAAACTTAACGCGGAAGGAGTTGTTCCGAGTTTTCACCCAGTGCCACAAGCTGGGATCGAACCCGGCTCCTCTTGCTGCGAGGCAAAAGTGCTAACCACTCCGCCACCCCACCTTTTACTACTACCAAGGACGATATCATGCTAGTCAGTTTGGTTGCATATACTATACTAGAAAGGACGATAATCTACCAGTCAGTTTGGTTGCATATACTACTAACACGGACGATAATCTTCTAGTCAGTTTGGTTGCATATCCGAATTGGATTGTCAATGTCGAAAAAAGATCTGTCGGAAAATTTGCATTACGACAATAAAATGTGTCATACTTACGTGTATTACGTTACTTATGTTCTATCGTAAGAGATATATCAGGTGGTTTCTTTTCGCTTGTTCCGGGATTTCGGAGTACGATAAGAAGAGTAAGGCTATGACGTCATTTTACTCCGCTTCTGTGGTGGCGAATAGTTCGAGTCGGAGTAAAAATGTTTTTCCAATATGGCTGCCTGTGGACTTTTTAGCGGATAAATTCTAGCCAGAAGACTACAAAATCCGAATTACTCTCTTTACACCTCCTTTTCAGAAGGAGTAAAAAGAGTAGCCCTAATACTCCGGAACAAGCGAATAGTTTATGGGCCGGAGTAATTATCATCCCCGGAGCAGGCGAATAAAACATTTAGGGTAAAAAGAGTACACTTTTAGTCCGAGAACAGGCGAAAAGAAACTACCTATAATAAACATCTTTATAACCCAATCAAAAACCAATTTACGTAAGGGAGGAACTAGATCTGCAGCCTATAGCACCGGTGTTACGCTGTCATACCGACGCCCCGCCCCCTTTTAGGATCCATCTTGACTATTGGTCTAGAGCGCCATCTTTTAAACGGAATACGATACATTATTCATAACTATTATTATATTAATTATTATAAATATATCATTTTTATAAATACGCTATATTTAGCATTATTAATTTATAGCCTATTCATTACATTTAATTCAAATTATTTTGTTGTTTATATTTTTATATACTAGGTATCATTTTGAGCACGGAAAGGGTGGTTTTAGAAAATGTATTATAGGTACAGTTTTAAAATATGTAGGATATACGTATAAATAGAGCATAGCGCCGAACCGATTTTCGACGGCGGCGGCGGGAACGATAATTAATTCGGCGGCGGCGTGGCGCGCCGATTTGCAGAAAATAATCGGCGGCGTTGAAAGAAATCGGCGGCGGCGGCGCCTAAGGGGGAAAACTGCCCCCCCCCCCGAAATAGCGCCAGCCTTTAAATAGACCGCTAGAACTTAAACTGTTAAACACATTTTAAAAAATTCATGTTTAATAGAATGTATTTTATTAAAATAGGAACCACTTGTTTCCAAAACGAAGAAGAGGTAACTTTGGTTACATACTATCATATGTAACTTATTTATCATAAGTGTGCCAGAAATAACTTTTTCATAATGAGTCCTTGTTGCAAGGATATGACGTCATTGACGTCACTTCCCAGTCGATGACGGTTTTATCGTCATCAAAACTAGTTCTGGCGGAGGGGGGGAAGGAAGTTAAAACCAGTTTTGTGCGACGTTAGTGCTGTATTTTCTTTGGGGGCTCATTTAAATTTTTAATACAGAGATGTTAAACAGAGGCACACTTATGAGTAACTATGTTACATATGATACTATTAAACTAAAACATTTACGCTAGTAATAACAATACTGTACTTATTTACTACCTTTTCACTAGTATTATTACCTATACACTCTTTTTAGAAACTTTTACTGGGCGCCGCCATTATTGTACAGACAACCAACGAGCCAGCCCTCTACCGCAGAAATTTCATCCCCCCCAAAACCGGTTTTTTCACCACGCATTTAAGTCTATTATCACAAATTATTTTATCTTTGTATCAAAGGAATTTTTAAAATGTAATAGACTACTTATTGGTGAATGCAGCTGATCCGTTTCTGTACTTATTACAAAATACGAGGCGAGGCAACTCCAAAGCCGTTTTCGTTTCTCTCTCTCCGATCCCAGCTATCTGCTGCAGAAAATCTTGGTGCGCGCGGTGCAGTGGTGAAAGATCTTTTGGAAATTATTAATTATTTTCAATTTTATAACGCGAGTACGGTGCACCCAACAGCCTAGAAATCGTAGCACTACCAAATTAAAAATCTATGTAGTTCGAATTTAGATCTCAAAACGCAAATATTATACTTTAATAATGGAAATTAATTCGGCGGCGAAATGAAAATGTTTCGGCGGCGGCGGCGGCGCCGCCGATATTAAATTTATCGGCGGCGGCGTTTCGGCGTTATCTAAATAATCGGCGGCGGCGGCGTTCGATCGGCGGTGCTATCCTCTACGGTATAAAGCCGTAAACTAGCGAAAAAAAATTTCAGAAAAATTTAAAAAGATTTGCATGTTTTTCAAAAATGTGTTTTGACCGGTAGGTGATAGACGAAAACTTTCAACGATAAAGTTGTAGAGCATACTTAAACACTTACAAATAAAGTTGTTTCACTTGAAAAAGACCGAGTTATCAGGTGATGAAAAATGTTGGAAATTTACTTGGTGTGTGCCTATTTTGTCGCTTTTCAGCATAGCACATTTCAGTAGTCTTGTATGAAATAAAATATTTTTTACACTCATCAGCCAATTTACAGAAATTCTTCAATAATATCCCCGTTTGCCGTGATATAGGTTCCCGCACGGTGCAGCACTGCTCGAAATCAGCACTGGATCATATCTGAACTGACCAATTGGAAAGCTTCAACCACTCTTTGCCGTAGCGCATCAATGCTTGCCACGGGCGTCTGGTATTGAGGGGTGGTCTGGTGACCTTGAAGGCCATCTCACGGGACCGTTCTTCACAATCCAACGCTGAGGGAACTCAATGTTAAGATATTCCGCAACAAGACGAGCTTGATGTGCTGGGGCACCGTCATGCTGGAACCGAAGGCGTCTGTAATTAGCCAAAGGAATGTCGTTTTGAAGGAAGACCAAGTACCAAGTTCATTGATGCGATTAGGAAGAAAAAACAGGCCAATTACACGATCACCAACCAAACCTACCCAGACGTTTAGTCTTAAGTTGCAAGTGGCGGTGATGCGGAAATCCCCAGTGAGGATTTACGAACGGACACTACGAACTGATTGAGAAAATCGGCGTTTCCGTTACACATGATTCTAAGCCAGTTGCAAAAATCAAATGATATCTTCATCATGACGAGCTTGATGGACGGATGCCGAAGAATTCTCCAGACATGGTCCCTTGTTACACCCAGGTCCTCGCGTGCGCTTTTAGCGCTCGCTTGAGGGTGTACTACAAATTAAGCTCATGTCGTTGCTGTGATGACCTTGAGCGCGGGATCTGGGATTGACATTTCCATTGTCGTTGAAGTCACGAACAGCTCTGAGCACGGCGTTCGCTGTGTTTACGATTCCGTTAACCGAAAAATAATTCGACCATTAGAGTGCGCTCAGGGTCACTGTAAATAGGCATACCTGATTGAAATGAGAGACTGATGACAGTTAACATCAGTGTCGCTTTAAATACTAAATTGAAAACCGACCTTTGTACAAATCATTACGATTTATTATGTAAAATCGAGTTCTAATTAGTATACCATAAACGTTTTTACAAATTAGAAAATGTTATCATACGAGACTAATGAAATGTGTTTTGCTGCAAAGCTACAAGATAGAGTAATATCGGCGTGACGTATGTCGACGTAACCCATGCTTTTTCCTATAGATAAAAAACTGCCCTCAAAATGGCGGCCATTAAAGTAAATTTCCAAAATTTTTGCATATGGCTACTGCCTCCTACACACAGAAAAACATTATTGTAAATTTTACTGTAAGCTGCGGTCAGCATAGATGCCAGCAGAATGCTGCTAATTTCACAACCAACTCTGACAGTTTTATTGTCATGCTTCCTGTTAAATTTACTGGACACTCTGCTGTTTAAAAATACAGCAAGATAAAGTTATATTTATAGAGTATTGCTGTTTATTTAACCTTCATTCCAGACGTATTTAACATGGTAAATGCGGGCAGTTTTTACAGTAAAATCCAATGTTTGTAAAATTCCAGTGTTTGCCGTAGTTTTAGTTATCAAACGTATTTAGTACAGAACCTATTCCCGACCTTAAAATTTCATCAAAAATTTTACGGACCAAACCATTATCATATTGGTTTAATTAAAAATTTTCAAATATTTAATTAATTAATTATTGATAGAAATATATAAAAAATTTATCAATTATTGAAGTTATTATAACAATAATCACTACAACTCTAGTTGATCATGTTGCGCTCGAGCCTTTGTACTTTAGAGTTATATGACCAACTTGTTATTTTTCATGACCTTATATCTTTTTGAAATATCGGTCTTTTAAACTGAACCAGCTTTATTGGTACGTTTTCAAGTATGCTCTACAACTTTCTCATTGAAAGTTTTAGTCTATCACCTACCGGTAAAAACATACATTTTTTTAAAATCTTTCGGTTTCAGTTACTTGTGCAAAAATACTGAGTAAAATTAAGAAAACAACGATAGTTAAAAGTGCACAAAAATATTTTTATTATTAAAAGTTTAAGCCCGACTAGTTTCGGTCGAGTTATTACGCCGTCATAACTCGACCGAAACTAGTCGGGCTTAAACTTTTAATAATAAAAATATTTTTGTGCACTTTTAACTATCGTTGTTTTCTTAATTTTACTTAGCATAATCGTTACAATATATTTAGAAGTAGTTAAAAAATTTAAAAATTTTGTGTTGCCATAATAAATACTTTCGGCTTCGGTCAATAGATGGCGGCATCTAAGTCTTACGAACATAACTGAACCTTACGTAAATCGGTTCTTGATCCAATGATAACGTAAGCAATGGTCATAGGAGCGTTAATTTTAATGATAATGTTCTGTGTAATCAATCAAGCTGGGAGCCTACAGCGGATTCGCCTTGATTGTCCTCTCGCAGATATTGGAGTTCATCATCTACCCGGACATCTTCTCGACGGTGACCTGGCACTTGTACGCCACCTTGTGCGTCCTGCCAGGGGTCAGTTTGAGTTTGGGCTACCTGCTGGCTTTCGCCTTTCGCCAACCATCCAAGATACGTCGTACCATCGCCATGGAGTGCAGTTTGCAGAACATAGGGATTGCCTTGACGCTCATCTCCTTGTCCTTTGCTTTTGACGTTAGTTCTTCATTGTTTTTTAGATTGGTTATGCGCCGTGTTTTCTGGAATAGGCTTCGAGCTTACAAAAGATAGCGCCATCTACTTTAATACCTGAACACTAAATGTGTGAGGAAATAGCAGACGTCTTTTGAATATTAATGTTCATCGAGATAATTTTGAATGAGCAGACAGCTTTCACATATTAGATTTAAAACTCAGTCGGTAGGAGGCGATAATTCAGACTACGCGTGAAGCCTATAGTTGGGAACTTGTAATAGGTAATCATCGCGTTGCTTAGATCGTTTGTAAATTGGTCAATATCATAAATTACAGCAATTATAAACAATATTATAGGATTAAGTCCATTAAAATGACTACATTATGATTTGGCAATTTCAAATTTTATCTTCCTTTGCCATAAATAGATGGCACCACGCTCTCGAGTAAAGTCACGTTTTCGAAGAATCGGATAGATTCATGGGGAGAGTTTCGTTTGGCCGACCACAAAATACACGTTACGCCGACTGTCCATTTGGACGACTGCTCATTGGGCCAACTGCTCATTTGGCCGATTTCACAGTCGGACAAATCTGCAGTCGGTCAAATGAGCAGTTGGCCAAACGAGCAGTCGTCCGAACGAGCAATCGGCCGAATGAACAGTCGACAAAATGCATTATCCATTTGGCCGACTGCCCATTTGTCCGACTTCTCAGTCGGACAAATGGGCAGTCGGCCAAACGAGCAGTCGGCCAAACGAGCAGTCGGCCAAACGAGCAGTCGGCCAAACGAGCAGTCGGCCAAACGAGCAGTTGGCCAAATGGACAGTCGGCGTAACGTGTATTTTGTGGTCGGCCAAACGAAAATATCTCCTAAAAACAGAGGCCATTTCATAATATAGGCAATTAATGGCCAAGGAAGCTAAAATTCAAAATAGCGAAACAATAACGTCGTCAGAGAACTATTGCAGAGTATTATAATTAGACAACTTATATTCTGCTTAGTGGATTTAAACCTAAATTATATAGCCGATGTAAAAAATATTGTTTAAAATTACTGTAATTTATGTTATTGACCAATTTACAAACGGTTCAATCAACGCGAGGGGTACCTATAAGTACCCGCCTTTTGGGTCAAAATGTAGTTTAACTGTCTTGTTTTTATTACGACGATAGCGACATCTGTTGAAAAAAGAACTACTTGACGTCGAGCCGACACTTGCTTTATGCTAATTTGTGGTTTTAATTTTTTTTTTTTTTTTTGAGATACACAAACATCAGTGTCGACCCGAGGCCTTAGACACCAGCACACACACAATAACTGATTAATCAGGGTGAGATATGTGTAACGGCCACGCCAACGGGGGGATACTTGGGGACAGGGGTGGGGACACCCGTGGCGGAAGCATCCCGACCACCCGTTGGGGGATTGGTAGTCGTCCTCACACGGCCTTCCACAAACTCTGCCTCCCGGACGCCTGGGATTACAGGAGGGAGCCACTACTCCCGGCTTTGTGGTTTTAATAAGAATGTAATTATTTCTACTATCGGGAGAATGACTATGTTGACCAATGAGATAACGGTCTGATTTGATATTTTTTAAGGGGAAGAAGCTTACAATTAGAGCATAGAGGGGGATCGGGAGCCACGCTAAAAATTGTCTCAATGTAGTCATTCTTCCATAGCATAAATAAATACATTATTGGTAGAATCATACTATTGTATGATGAGTAAGTTCAAATAATTCATTTTTTTCGTTCCGGTATAAGACGTCACATTTTTAAATATTTTAAATAGAATTATTACGTTTAAACCATTTTGGTGCCAAATGCTAACGTGACACCATAAGTCTATAATTAAGTTCCATAAGTGAGGTTAGAAGAAACCACCTATGGACTGTGAGAAAGATGATAAAATACGCGAAAAAGTAGATTAGTCCATAATTAAAAGGGATAATATAGCTAAATCCTAAACAAATTTGAAGAAATTAAAAAATTTACTACTAACTCGTACCCAATAGGTCTTCGAGCAAAAAACGCGAAACTCGGTACGAGTTTGTAGTAAATTTTTTAATTTCTTCAAATTTGTTTAGGATTTAGCTATATTATCCCTTTTAATTATGGACTAATCTACTTTTTCGCGTATTTTATCAAGTTCCATAAGTGGGTTAGTTAGGCGAAGCAATTACTACGTGTGGAGAGTGACGTAAATTGGACGTCATGTCTAAAAACGATAAGCGCCTCTAGCGATGAAAATACCCATCCCAAAAACAAATCATCACGTGCCTGTCCTACGCCTGGACACGGCCATAACGACGATGAGACAAAGAGTACCTATTAAGCCTGATAACATAGTCTGAAACCTACGATTAATGTGCGACATTTTTAGAAACGGCTCTCAGTAAAAATTAAACACGTGAAAGTTGGAATGCGAATAATGCGGAAAATAAATAAAATGATCTTAAAGTAGTTTCCATTCCGCATAGGTACCGTTCCACCTAAGAGCAACAAACACAAGGAGAACGCAGCTAGCCTTTAAACACGCTAACGAAGGGTTGTGTACGAATTTCATTGGACGAGCGTCACGAGCCTGTACGCTGAACGTTTTACGGGCGGGGGGGAGACAATTTCCGAATTTTCCCCTTCCGACGGCAGCAGGCGCTTAAGCGTCTAGCCAATGAAAAATGTACGCAAGAAAATCCACGACTTTTGACGGGTTGCGTTCTCCTTGTGTGGGGTGCTGTGTTTGTTGCTCCTAGGTTCCACCTTCTTCATATTATTCCAATCAGATAAATTTTTTTTTTAAATCGATCTTGAGCTTCCATTTTTGAATCTAGTCGGCGCCACCGTCGCGATTCGACGCGCTAAAACCGGCTAGAACTAAAGCAAAAACACGAGAACCACCAATGGTCTAGAGAGTGAGGAGTAAAAACGCGAACAAGTAAAGAGACCAAGAAGTGGGGGAGAAAACTAAGCTTTATTGCGGTACTGCGGCCGATAGAACTAAGTTTAACTTTCACCTAAGAAGGATCTATCACTAGCAGCTTTACTCTGTGCAAGTTTTTATCATTTAACTATTCTGGTTTTTTCTTTGAGTAAACACGATAAAGAAATTCTTTACGCCCAGGAACTAGCATTATGTAAAAATATTTTCGTTTAAAGAAGGCTCGTTCCAGGGCCATGTACCTGGACAGTGTGCCTCAGCGTTGCCAGACGTACGATAATTATCGCACAGTGCGATAATTTAATCAAAATTTTTAGGGCGTACTATAATTTTCATGTCGTACGATATCGTACCATTATTTCGATAATTCTGCCTCAACGTACTATAATGTACGATAATCTTTAGATTTTTTTAAAAACCTACGAACGATTTATATTTTATTATAAATTTATATAACTTTTCTACTTAAAATGAATGATATAAATTTTCTGTACGCGTAGTCCAGAGTGTGAGTTTATTACTCCTAGCTATTACCGCATTTTTTAAAACATTTTTAAACATATTAAGTTCAGTTAATAATGATAATAGACATTTTGTTTATTTCCCTGAATTAAAATTCCTGTAGTGCTTTAAAAAATCATCTAAATTCAACGCATTTATGTATGAATTAAAATTTATCGCCAAAAAGAAATGTACGATAATTTTCCAGGAAAATCGATAATTTTTTGGCCTAGATACGATAATTTCAGATTTTCGATCTGGCAACGCTGGTGTGCCTTTAAAGACGTAGGTTTTTTTCTGCCGGTCCGCCTTTAAATTAACTTAGTGGATCACAAATACCCTGGTGGTAGGCCAACCGCTTAACATGTTGGCCTAATTTAAAGGGGGACAGGCAGAAGAAAACCTAGGCCTTTAAAGGCAGGAACGCTATTTCAAGATTATTCAGGAGGAGGCAGAACTTGAATGCCCCGGGGGTCTGGGAAAACAGGGTTTTTTTTGAAAGGCCAAAACGCGTGAAATTTAATATTTTTTTAATTTTTAATCGAAGTAGTTATTGCATAATTTATTATAATAGACAGAACAAAACATGGTCCCACCGATTTCACAGAGTTCTTTTCCACTTAATTTTATTTATTTTTTACGTTATTCGCATTTCAACTTTTTCGAAATCCAACGGATGAAAGAGAAATCCCCACTTACGTAACTATCAACTTATGGTGACACGCTCTAAATACCTCGCACGCCGCCTTTACTTAATTCTTATACGTTATAATTATTGTATTTTGCATGACGTCACTGCAAAGCACGCAACTGGTTTTCATGACGTCACTGCACTGCCGTGATTTGCACAAAGGCATTAACGACCAAAACGTCATTTTAAGAAAAACTCAGTTTTGTTGCTTTTTTTTATCAATCAAAAACTTTCCCTCAGAATTTTCTGGAAAATATCCTATCTAGTAGTATTTTTTCTGCTCTTTTTAAATTTATAGTTCCTGATTGAAACTAGCGGTTCCTTTATCCCGCTTTTTAAGTTAAATTCCGATGTGCATGGTATTTTTTGAGTTTTAAATGTTCACAAAGGCAATAATGCTTTTGCGCAAATTATTTAAAGGTAATCTCATATTACTTAAATTATTCGCGCAAAAGCATTTAATGCTGATTGGATAAACCCATAAAATGCTTTTGTGCTAAGTAAAGGATGGCGCTTAATGCCTATTTGCGAAGTAGTTCCGTGAAAGTACCGAAATAATGCTTTTGTGACAAGCGTATATCTTAAAACCTAAGAGGGCTAGAAACAAACTAATTTCAGATTCAGAATCAGCACCACCAACTTACCCAGATAAAACTAAAACATTAAAATGTCAAAAATGGTCGTTAATGCCTTTGTGCAAATCACGGCAGTGCAAGCGCGTAACTTGTTTTCATGACGTATCAAAACGTGTAATGAAGCGTTGAATTTACTTTCGTAGGAGCAAAAAGCCGTCATAGCCTTCTCGTACCTCTATCACGTCCCGATGCTACTTAGCGCCACTGTCGCCGTGGGGATATTCCGAATATATAAGAAATATTTCACCAAAACAGATAAAGGGTCTGATAAGGAAAATGAAACCAACGGTACGATATAAACGTCGATGCTATTTTCTAGAGATGTGCAAAATATTTCGTTTCGCCAAATAATTCGATCAAATACCAAATCGAATATTCGATAAAATACCAAATCGAATATTCGATGGAATACCAAATCGAATATTCGATGGAATACCAAATCGAACATTTGAAACCAAATCGAATACCACATCGAATACCAAATCGAATATTTGATCGAATACAAAATTGAATATTTGAAACCAAATCGAATATTCGATAGACTACCAAAATGAATATTCGAAACCAAATCGAATATTCGATGGAATACCAAATCGAATATTCGATGGAATACCAAATCGAATATTCGATGGAATACCAAATCGAATATTCGATGGAATACCAAATCGAATATTCGATGGAATACCAAATCGAACATTTGAAACCCAATCGAATATTCGAAACCAAATCGAATATTCGATCGAATACAAAATCGAATACCAAATCGAATGTTCGATCGAATACAAAATTGAATACAAAATCGAATACCAAATCGAATGTTCGATCGAATACAAAATTGAATACAAAATCGAATACCAAATCGAATATTCGATCGAATACAAAACCGAATACGAAATTGAATACCAAATCGAATATTCGATCGAATACAAAATCGAATACGAAATTGAATACCAAATCGAATATTTGATCGAATACGAAATCGAATACCAAATCGAATATTTGATCGAATACAAAATCGAATACCAAAATCGAATACCAAATCGAATACGAAATCGAATACCAAATCGAATACAAAATCGAATACGAAATCGAATACAAAATCGAATATTTGATCGAATACCAAATCGAACATTTGATCGAATACAAAATCGAATATTTGAAACCAAGTCGGAAAATATTCCGCGGAAAATGACAGAGCCTTTTTTCCGGACAATTTTCCGTATTTTTCCGCAAAAAATAAAAAATGTTTTAATTCCATGATTTGTCTAATATATTGTTTTTAAATTGAAATAAAGCGGCATTTTCGCTTCATATTTTTCGAATCTAAAAGTAAAACTAAACCTCTAAACTAGTTTAAACTGATTAACAATGTAACACTATTAATGTATTGTGGTATGTTTACTGATATTAGACATTTTATATCGAAAAAAGTTAAAAACATTAAAAACCCTTAAAAAGAAATTTATGTTTCAATTTTTTATATTTCCGATTTCTGGAAAATTTTCCGCATTATATTTTTCCGGAAAATTATCAACACTATTCGAAACCAAATCGAATATTCGATCGAATACCAAATCGATTATTTGAAACCAAATCGAATATTCGATCGTATACAAAATCTAATACCAAATTGAAAATTCGATCGAATGTAAACTCGAATATTCAATTAGTCGAATTGAATATACCTTTCAAAGTATTAGCGAATATCTGAGTAGTCGAATAGAATAGACCTTGAAATTGTTTTTTTTTTCCTAATCAAATACTGGGATATTCGAAAAGGGGGTAGAACATATTTGGTATTTCAAATAGTTTGAAAAATTGGTCTAATAACCGCTTGGGTTTTTTCATGATTTCGGGCCATCAAAGAAGAACGCGATGGAATTTCCCAGCGATCCTCTAATTCCTTTATTTTCCTATCATTTCATTTCATATTTCCTATATTGTTAGCATATTCGGTTAAATTGAAACTGATATAATTTGAAAAGATTAACGTACGCCAACAAGAAATATATCTAATTTGTAATTTTTCTCGAAGGAGCTGATTCTAGAAGATTTTGAGTTTTATTTTCTGATATATCTTACATTGTTAAGAGTCTTTTTAAATACGCGCTATAAAACTTCCGTATTTATATAATTTAACCTACTAAAACTACTTTAAATTGGTAATTAACCTTATATTTATCCTATACTTTATAAAATTTTATCCTTGAAATCTTACAAAGTTTGGAGCATTATTGTCTGGGAGCATGGTGTGGCGCTGCAATCACCATGATTATAGTCCTTGTAAGTGCACTCAATCAGCTGTTAGCAAAGTAGAACTAAAACCAAGACCAAGACAGGAAAAATACGTCCGATTATTTGGTATTTGATCAGTTAACGTCAAATTATTTGGTATTCGAAATACTATTTGGTATTTGGTCAGTTAACGTCAAATTATTTGGTATTCGAAATATTATTTTATATTTGACCAGTTAACGTCAAATTATTTAATATTTGATCAGTTAAGGTAAAATTATTTGTTATTCGAAAAAACTTTTTGGTATTTGATAAGTTAAGTTAAACTTATTTGGTATTTGATCAGTTAAGGTAAAATTATTTGGTATACGAAATACTATTTGGTATACGAAATACTATTTGGTATTTGATCATTTAAAAGTGACTGTTTTTCATACAAAAATATTCGATCAAACTATTCGACGTTTTAAACATTTGATTTGGTATTTGACGTGGCTAGTAAAAGAATATTTGATATTTTGATTCGATCTCCAAAAAAATAGTATTTGCTTACCTCTACTATTTATACGCCATATTCCTAAAATCATGATTTTCTTTTCAGGTCATTTAATGGTTGAATATAAATTGTGATTGTAACGATAAATAATTTAAGAGATAAAGATTTTACCATTTTATTTTATTTTTTTACGATTTCACGGAAAATATATCTGTATTAAATGTCAATCGATTTGAACTTAAGTTCATACAAAATAAGGTACTGACCAAGTCCTAGGTCGTGGTGAAGGCAAAATTTTGGAAATTCAAACTGTGAGTTTGTGACCATATATATTTGAGGTGAATATGTACATCTGGTAAATCAATGCTAATTCACGATTATCACGAGATAAAATAAAATAAATATTTTTATTATAATAAGAATAAATGTATTGTAATAAATGTCTAGTAATCAATTTGAATTAAATATTTAACATAACATAACATAACATTAAACGTTTCAAATGTGTTCTGTTATTTTAATATCAAAGTTTATCATATTAAATTAATTTTAATTTAAGTAGAGCACACAATATATATTGAATGATTTATATTTAAGTTTGAACAGAACAAATTTCAAGTAGGAAGAGTTACAGTTTGAATTTCGAAATTAATTTTTTCACCGGTGATATTTGAGGTCGAAGTTCAACGACTGAAATGTTTTTACCATAAGCTATGAATAAAGGGACTTCATTAAAAGGAATATAACCTCAGGTATTTGGTGTGGAACACCAACGTTGTAGCTCTGACCGCTCTTGCCTTTGGCTTTTAAAATGTTTGGCGCCACTGTACAGGGAAATTTGAAAAATTGAAGGGGTCTTCCATAAAGATTGCTTTGCAGGTTATATTCCCTTTAAGTAATGAAACGCTAGAGTTTGTCGACGCTAAACGTTGATGTAAGTGCGCTATGGAGGCTTGGTCAACAAATGCTCTCAATAAACATTTTGAAAGAAAAGATTATAAAGTGTCATACTTATTGAAGAATATTATAGACTTATGACACATGACAAATTAAGAATTAAGGGAACGGTTCTTATTTTCTAAAATATTATATTTCTTTAAATAATATTTCGTTGTTTATAAATTAAGATTTTTTAATATCAATAAAATAAATACAGGTATTTTTAAATTCTTAATTTGCTTTTAGTATTCTGAAACATAAATACAGTCAATTTCAAATTCTTAATTTGGTTTTAATATTCTGAAAAATAAATAACAGCTATTTTTATTTCTTAATTGGGTTTTAATATTCTGAAAAATAAATACAGTCAATTTTAAAATCCTAATTTGGTTTTAATATTCTGAAAAATAAATAACAGTTATTTTGAAATTTTTAGTTTGGTTTTATTATTCTGAAACATAAATACAGTCAATTTTAAATTCTTAACTTGGTTTTAATAGCAGCCTTAAACTACTTACAAGGAGAGTACCCGAGGTGTTTATTGCCGATTTAGTTCAAAGTCGGCCGTAATGTAGACCTATATGAGATATGAAATTTCCCAAAAGGAGACGTTGCACTACCCATTAGATTTGCCATGGCAACCGAAAATGTTTTTGACCACTTACAACCAAAATAAGATTTTTTCCTTATTTTACCCAAAATTTGTTACAAATTTACCCTAAAAATGTTTCAATTTACCCAAACTTTATGAAATTTACCTAAATGTGATCCAAATTACACATTTCGTGATTTTCAAAATTTTTCAAAATTTTCGTAGCTAGAACCCTGTGAAACCGAGAAAATCCCATGCTTTTTTAAATGGAGATTTTATTGTTTTAAGTGATCAAAAACATTTTCGGTTGCCATAGCAAATCGAATGGGTAGTGCAACGTCTCCTTTTGGGAAATTTCATATTTCATATAGGTCTACATTACGCCCGACTTTGAACAAAATCGGCAATAAACACCTCGGGTACTCTCCTTGTTAGTTCTTATGATATATTATTATATGATTTTCTTGACCCAAACCTTACATATATCACGAGTGAAACCGTCCTGTATTAATGGCTAGCTTGTTTTTGATCGTCACATTACAAGGTATCGTTCATAAATTTCGTAATGCAACGACTTTTCGACTCCCGCTTTACACCTCGTAACAAAAGCGAACAAAAACTGCACCATTAACAATAAAATTATTCAATTACATTCAAAAATTAGGTCAATTTTTATTGTTTTACATCTAAAAACCTAATAACACTATTATAAATGATAAAAACAAGTATTAAATTTCATAAAATAAAATAATAATAAAAATAAAAGTGTAAAATGTTTTTCACCGCGTCACGAGCTTAAAGAGGAACGGCCAAGCTTTTCCAAATATCACCTTATTTGCATATCAAAAGATCAAAAGACGTTCAATATACTTACATGTACCTTATTTTGTCTTGAAAAAATAGTTTTTGGCCTAAAAAGTTGAAACGTAAAATAACGCCAAGTATTTCGGTTTGAATTTTCGCCGCCATCTTAATTCGTATTGCCAGCGCCATGTTGTCAGAATTTATAGCCCGGTGTACCGGTAAGAAAAGAACCACACCACCGGAGGCCTATCATCAGAATGCCCTACGCCAGCGTCCACAAGCCCGGACAGGTGACAAAACCAGCATAGGTAGCAGAACCCCACTACTGATGGGCGCACCCTCGACGCAAGCCGCTCAACCCAGCAGAAGGTGCAACAATGGGATGACCAGCCCGCCACTTCGCACACAGCAGTGGGATAGAGAACGGATGCTCTAGCAACTCCGGCCGACACCCCACCCACAAAGGCTGGGAGCCAAGCCCTTTGGAGAGAGCTCCTAAAGGGGAACGGCGGGCACACAGCAGCCCAAGTAACCCGGCACAGCTGGCACCGGAGATCCCGGTGGGAGCCCAAAAGGCCGGGAGATGGGTCCGCCGTGCCCTCATACGGAGGCCCGCAGCCCCACAGCAGGCTACTCAATCCGCCGAGGCGGCCAGTTTGCCCGGCCCCTCTCCATCAGCCTGGGCCGAGGCCCAGTATCCAGCCCACACCTGACCGAAGTCGGAGGTTAGAGATAGGACCTTTTGGACGGAGCTAACATATCCCAGCGCGCCACCGCCCTTACGGGTTACAAGAGCCGGACCCCGACTCCCCGGTACAGCCGCCAGTTATTGCACACTCCGACCCCTTGAGGGCCTATTGCCAGCGCCAGCAGTACCTTAGTGAGAGATTTGCGAACTATCCTAACTTTTGAAATCGCGCAATTTTGGCTTAGGTCTCGTATTACTGGAACGCGCCGCGCGTGCGAAACAAATTTTTCGCGTCTTCAGCAGCGCGCGCTTTTATGTTGTTTTTCTGTCTCTCGGATTTCTCACCAGTTGTCGCGGCGGACGCGCGCTTTTCAATTTCCCGAAATTTCATTATTTTATTAAAAATTAACCACTCAATATTTTTTGATACGGTTTTCGCCATAAATTTTAGTTTTTAATGGGCTATAGGGCTATCTAACTGGTTAACGCTTGACCGTTCCGGTGACGTTTTTTAACCCCCCACCCCGCCCTGCCAGCGGGAAATTTAGTCCTTATCTCAAAGTAGAAAGAAATGCAACCTGAGTATTACCATAAGTAACATAATAACGATAAGTATCACACTTCCTATTATTTTAATGCTAATTGTTCTTTTATAAAGAAACGTGGTCTACTAAGTCTACTTGTTTAAATTTGGCTTTTACGCCACAGTCTCTTATTTTTGCTAGTCGACGAGCGCGCGCTACAGTCCACAGAGAAATATCGCTAGTGCGCAAAATACACTAATAAAGCCGTGTCTCGAGTCGTAAGAGCAACATTTTAACCAGTTGGGCAAGACCACTTTTATTTCATAAAATCAACTATTTCCTGACCGAACATTTTTTTCGACACTGACCCTCTCGAGAAGCTCCGACTTGGACTTGCACTCGACTTGAGGATCGTATGATCGTCCTTTTAGTTGCATATTTCGCCTTGGCCATATTTAGACGCTAGGGGGCTCTAAATTGCGCAATATCTCTGAAAATAATTTTGGTGATAATTTTTCCTAATTGACATACTTATTGGTATTATGTTACTTATGGTATTATGTTACTTATGGTATTAATAAAAACATTCTTAGTATAAATAAGTACAATATTAAAAATTAACAATTTAGGTCCTGGTATTGAATTGTGATATGTGATGTCGTCACTAGGCCTTAAGGTGTCCTAATAATCATGATTAATTGGTTAAAACTTTAATCACGATTTAATCATTTAATATATTTAATCTTGATTTATTTATTTATTTTATCATAATTTAATCATTTCAATCACGATTTATTTATTTCAATAATGATTTATTTATTTCAATAATGATTTATTCATTTTAATAATGATTTATTCATTTTAATCATGATTTATTCATTTCAATCATGATTTATTCATTTTAATCTTGATTTAGTCATGATTTAATCATGATTGAATCTGATTTAATCTTTTGAGGGTGTCCTAATAATCATGATAGTGACTTGCCCCTCATAAGTAACATATTTCTCTGAACCCCTGTAATATTAGTAACGGTTGTACGAAGCCCTCCACCTTGTTAGGGCATTACGTAATTTGTGAACGTCCCCTTAGTAATAGCTTTATTAGGCTAAGGTAATAGGTAGCGGAAAGATGTGACCAGAGATGAATACGGTTCTATTTTGGCATCATTTACGGTGATCCTCGGCATTTTGTTTCGTGTTTTCATCTAAACTCCGCTAAAAAGTTTATTTCTCCGGTGTATTTTGGAAGCGTTCCAGAAACAAAACAGGTATGGGAGATATTTTTCTTAGAGATGTTTCAAGGTCTAGGATAATCTGCCGTTCGTTCGTGAACTTTGGCATTATGGGAATGCTGCGTATTCAAAAGCGGAACACGCCCACTGACGTCGGAGACATTTTATTTAATACTTCTTATTCAATTTTATCAGATACAGACGGTTTCGTACAGTGGCGCAGCCCGGATTTTGGTGCGGGTGGGTGGGAAGCGAGTGAAAAAATACCAACGGCTAGCCAAGGTTAGTTTAGTTAGACGAAATTGCAGACGAGGATGGGTCTTTGACGTTATGCCTCAGCGTGACCTCGGTGACCTATGACGTCAACTTAGGCTTCTCTTTGTTGTAAAAAGTACCATCCTAATAGTTATTTTTAAAGCCGATAGATGGCGGTGCGGTTATTGAAACTCGCCTATTGAACTTTTAGGTATGCATCAAGATATTTTACTAGCTTTAGTAGGGCCCAAAAGCCTTCTTAGGGGTCCTAAAAACGATTTAGGGGGTCCCCTCCTATACCTCTACTACCTAACCCAAAAACGATATGTCTGTAGTCATAGCTGTTTATTGCGTTTATTCCCATTCGACCGAAATCCCATTCGACCGAAATAATTTTAAAATGTAGCCCAATTGGCGGGGTGATTTGGTATTTTATTTATAAGGTATGTACTATCGAAGATCCATGTTTAGGTTAGGTTAGGTTAGGTTAGGTTAGGTTAGGTTAGGTTAGGTTAGAGTTGGTTAAGTTTACTATTTCAGTTTTGGTTCAGTTACTTTTCTTGACTAGGTGAAGATAAAAATATAATTCATGCTCATTCCAAAAGCCAATTTATATAGCAGCGTTCGGTCGAATGGGACACATAAAAACCGCACGTTTCGGCGGAATTCGGTCGAATGGGACACCTCAAAAACCGCCTTCGGTCGAATGGGACTAAAGCGTGTATTGTGCTACGCGTAGATGGAAATTGTTCAAAAAAAGTATCAACATCTCTCGGAACTAAATTTTAAAATATGAAATACGTTAAATTCGAATTCCTAATTTTTTATTATAAAATTTGTTTACATTTTAATTTTCAATCCCTGATATTTTTAATTCTTCGAAACATTTTTTTGGGATAAATTTTGTGGGTGACGTAGTACTCGCGCTGAATGAAATAAAATTGTATATTGATAAATATTTTTGGTGAAGTAGTACTCGCGATGAACGAAATAAAATGTTAGATTAATTTGATGCGGGAATCCTTATAGCTCTAATTGGAATGCTTATCGCGGCAGATTTTCGTCTCGATGTGTCTGACGGGTTTTTTGACGTCACTACGTTAACTGAACAAACAACTACGTGAGAGGGGAGCGCGCGCAGAGGGGATTTTATCTCTCGTAGGCGGGGCCAAAGCCGTCAGAGTGATCTTACCATACGCGATACGCCAGGATAAGCATTCCGAGTAGAGGTATGGATTCCTGTTTAATGTAATTTACTTACCGTAATTTCTTACGGGTAAAAACATTTACGAAAAAATTATATTTTGTCTACCTTTCTTATTTTTCTCGATATATTTAATATTATCATTTAATCGTAAGGTGGGTGTCCAAAAGATGGATACCATAGGCAGCGCATTTCTTATTTTTCCAGGGTATATGACACTCGCGAATCTATTGCTATTTGCTAAGCCTAGTTTATCGTAGTATATTGGTCAATTTGGGGTAGTTCACTTTTAAAGAAAATATAACGCATTCTTTAAGGAAGGCCAACAATTTTAAAGATTACCCCAACAATTTTAAGGAAGATCCCAATAATTTTAAGGATAACCTCAATAATTTTAAGGATTACCATAACATTTTTAAGGTTAAGGATTACCCAACAACTTTAAGGATTACCCCAATAATTTTAAGGATTACCCCAACAATTTTAAGGATTACCCCAACAATTTTAAGGATTACCCCAGCAATTTTAAGGATTACCCCAACAATTTTAAGGATTACCCCAACAATTTTAAGGGAGATCCCAACAATTTTAAGGAAAATCCCAACAATTTTAAGGAAAATCCCAACATTTTAAGGATTACCCCAACAATTTTAAGGATTACCCCAACAATTTTAAGGGAGATCCCAACAATTTTAAGGAAAATCCCAACAATTTTAAGGAAAATCCCAACATTTTAAGGATTACCCCAACAATTTTAAGGTTAAGGATTACCCAACAACTTTAAGGATTACCCCAATAATTTTAAGGATTACCCCAACAATTTTAAGGATTACCCCAATAATTTTAAGGATTACCCCAACAATTTTAATTATTACCCCAAACATTTTAAGGATTACCCCAACAATTTTAAGGAAGATCCCAACAACTTTAAAGATAACCCCAACAATTTTAAGGAAAATCCCAACATTTTAAGGATTACCCCAACAATTTTAAGGATTACCCCAACAATTTTAAGGATTACCCCAACAATTTTAATTATTACCCCAAACATTTTAAGGATTACCCCAACAATTTTAAGGAAGATCCCAACAACTTTAAAGATAACCCCAACAATTTTAAGGAAAATCCCAACATTTTAAGGATTACCCCAACAATTTTAAGGATTACCCCAACAATTTTAATTATTACCCCAAACATTTTAAGGATTACCCCAACAATTTTAAGGATTACCCCAACAATTTTAAGGAAAATCCCAACATTTTAAGGATTACCCCAACAATTTTAAGGGAGATCCCAACATTTTAAGGATTATCCCAACAATTTTAAGTATTACCCCAACAAATTTAAGGAAGATCCCAACATTTTAAGATTATCCCAACAATTTTAAGGATTACCCCAACAATTTTAAGGATTACCCCAACAATTTTAAGGATTACCCCAACAATTTTAAGGATTACCCCAACAATTTTAAGGGAGATCCCAACAATTTTAAGGAAAATCCCAACAATTTTAAGGAAAATCCCAACATTTTAAGGATTACCCCAACAATTTTAAGGATTACCCCAACAATTTTAAGGAAAATCCCAACATTTTAAGGATTACCCCAACAATTTTAAGGGAGATCCCAACATTTTAAGGATTATCCCAACAATTTTAAGTATTACCCCAACAAATTTAAGGAAGATCCCAACATTTTAAGATTATCCCAACAATTTTAAGGATTACCCCAACAATTTTAAGGATTACCCCAACAATTTTAAGGATTACCCCAACAATTTTAAGGATTACCCCAACAATTTTAAGGATTACCCCAACAAATTTAAGGAAGATCCCAACATTTTAAGATTACCCCAACAATTTTAAGGATTACCTCAACAAATTTAAGGAAGATCCCAACATTTTAAGATTACCCCAACAATTTTAAGGATTACCCCAACATTTTAAGGATTACCCCAACAATTTTAAGGGAGATCCCAACAATTTTAAGGAAAATCCTAACAATTTTAAGGAAAATCCCAACATTTTAAGGATTACCCCAACATTTTAAGGATTACCCCAACAATTTTAAGGATTACCCCAACATTTTAAGGATTACCCCAACAATTTTAAGGGAGATCCCAACAATTTTAAGGAAAATCCCAACAATTTTAAGGAAAATCCCAACATTTAAAGGATTACCCCAACATTTTAAGGATTACCCCAACAATTTTAAGGATTACCCCAACAATTTTAAGGATTACCCCAACATTTTAAGGGAGATCCCAACAATTTTAAGGGAGATCCCAACAATTTTAAGGAAAATCCCAACAATTTTAAGGAAAATCCCAACATTTTAAGGATTACCCCAACAATTTTAAGGAAAATCCCAACATTTTAAGGATTACCCCAACAATTTTAAGATTACCCCAACAATTTTAAGGATTACCCCAACAATTTTAAGGATTACCCCAACAATTTTAAGGGAGATCCCAACAATTTTAAGGAAAATTCCAACAATTTTAAGGAAAATCCCAACATTTTAAGGATTACCCCAACAATTTTAAGGATTACCCCAACAATTTTAAGGAAGATCCCAACAATTTTAAGGATTACCCCAACAATTTTAAGGAAGATCCCAACAATTTTAAGGGAGATCCCAACATTTTAAGGATTATCCCAACAATTTTAAGGGAGATCCCAACATTTTAAGGAAAATCCCAACAATTTTAAGGATTACCCCTACAATTTTAAGGATTATCCCAACAATTTTAAGTATTACCCCAACAAATTTAAGGAAGATCCCAACATTTTAAGATTACCCCAACAATTTTAAGGATTACCCCAACAATTTTAAGGATTACCCCTACAATTTTAAGGATTATCCCAACAATTTTAAGTATTACCCCAACAAATTTAAGGAAGATCCCAACATTTTAAGATTACCCCAACAATTTTAAGGATTACCCCAACAATTTTAAGGATTACCCCAACAATTTTAAGGGAGATCCCAACAATTTTAAGGAAAATCCCAACAATTTTAAGGAAAATCCCAACATTTTAAGGATTACCCCAACAATTTTAAGGATTACCCCAGCAATTTTAAGGATTACCCCAACAATTTTAAGGATTACCCCAACAATTTTAAGGGAGATCCCAACAATTTTAAGGAAAATCCCAACAATTTTAAGGAAAATCCCAACATTTTAAGGATTACCCCAACAATTTTAAGGTTAAGGATTACCCAACAACTTTAAGGATTACCCCAATAATTTTAAGGATTACCCCAACAATTTTAAGGATTACCCCAATAATTTTAAGGATTACCCCAACAATTTTAATTATTACCCCAAACATTTTAAGGATTACCCCAACAATTTTAAGGTTAAGGATTACCCAACAACTTTAAGGATTACCCCAATAATTTTAAGGATTACCCCAACAATTTTAAGGATTACCCCAATAATTTTAAGGATTACCCCAACAATTTTAATTATTACCCCAAACATTTTAAGGATTACCCCAACAATTTTAAGGAAGATCCCAACAACTTTAAAGATAACCCCAACAATTTTAAGGAAAATCCCAACATTTTAAGGATTACCCCAACAATTTTAAGGATTACCCCAACAATTTTAAGGATTACCCCAACAATTTTAATTATTACCCCAAACATTTTAAGGATTACCCCAACAATTTTAAGGAAGATCCCAACAACTTTAAAGATAACCCCAACAATTTTAAGGAAAATCCCAACATTTTAAGGATTACCCCAACAATTTTAAGGATTACCCCAACAATTTTAATTATTACCCCAAACATTTTAAGGATTACCCCAACAATTTTAAGGATTACCCCAACAATTTTAAGGAAAATCCCAACATTTTAAGGATTACCCCAACAATTTTAAGGGAGATCCCAACATTTTAAGGATTATCCCAACAATTTTAAGTATTACCCCAACAAATTTAAGGAAGATCCCAACATTTTAAGATTATCCCAACAATTTTAAGGATTACCCCAACAATTTTAAGGATTACCCCAACAATTTTAAGGATTACCCCAACAATTTTAAGGATTACCCCAACAATTTTAAGGGAGATCCCAACAATTTTAAGGAAAATCCCAACAATTTTAAGGAAAATCCCAACAATTTTAAGGATTACCCCAACAATTTTAAGGGAGATCCCAACAATTTTAAGGAAAATCCCAACAATTTTAAGGAAAATCCCAACATTTTAAGGATTACCCCAACAATTTTAAGGATTACCCCAACAATTTTAAGGAAAATCCCAACATTTTAAGGATTACCCCAACAATTTTAAGGGAGATCCCAACATTTTAAGGATTATCCCAACAATTTTAAGTATTACCCCAACAAATTTAAGGAAGATCCCAACATTTTAAGATTATCCCAACAATTTTAAGGATTACCCCAACAATTTTAAGGATTACCCCAACAATTTTAAGGATTACCCCAACAATTTTAAGGATTACCCCAACAATTTTAAGGATTACCCCAACAAATTTAAGGAAGATCCCAACATTTTAAGATTACCCCAACAATTTTAAGGATTACCTCAACAAATTTAAGGAAGATCCCAACATTTTAAGATTACCCCAACAATTTTAAGGATTACCCCAACATTTTAAGGATTACCCCAACAATTTTAAGGGAGATCCCAACAATTTTAAGGAAAATCCTAACAATTTTAAGGAAAATCCCAACATTTTAAGGATTACCCCAACATTTTAAGGATTACCCCAACAATTTTAAGGATTACCCCAACATTTTAAGGATTACCCCAACAATTGTAAGGGAGATCCCAACAATTTTAAGGAAAATCCCAACAATTTTAAGGAAAATCCCAACATTTAAAGGATTACCCCAACATTTTAAGGATTACCCCAACAATTTTAAGGATTACCCCAACAATTTTAAGGATTACCCCAACATTTTAAGGGAGATCCCAACAATTTTAAGGGAGATCCCAACAATTTTAAGGAAAATCCCAACAATTTTAAGGAAAATCCCAACATTTTAAGGATTACCCCAACAATTTTAAGGAAAATCCCAACATTTTAAGGATTACCCCAACAATTTTAAGATTACCCCAACAATTTTAAGGATTACCCCAACAATTTTAAGGATTACCCCAACAATTTTAAGGGAGATCCCAACAATTTTAAGGAAAATTCCAACAATTTTAAGGAAAATCCCAACATTTTAAGGATTACCCCAACAATTTTAAGGATTACCCCAACAATTTTAAGGAAGATCCCAACAATTTTAAGGATTACCCCAACAATTTTAAGGAAGATCCCAACAATTTTAAGGGAGATCCCAACATTTTAAGGATTATCCCAACAATTTTAAGGGAGATCCCAACATTTTAAGGATTATCCCAACAATTTTAAGGGAGATCCCAACATTTTAAGGATTACCCCAACAATTTTAAGGATTACCCCAACAATTTTAAGGGAGATCCCAACAATTTTAAGGCAAATCCCAACAATTTTAAGGAAAATCCCAACATTTTAAGGATTACCCCAACAATATTAAGGATTACCGCAACAATTTTAAGGATTACCCCAACAATTTTAAGGATTACCCCAACAATTTTAAGGGAGATCCCAACAATTTTAAGGAAAATCCCAACATTTTAAGGATTACCCCAACAATTTTAAGGATTACCCCAACAATTTTAAGGAAGATCCCAACAATTTTAAGGATTATCCCAACAATTTTAAGTATTACCCCAACAAATTTAAGGAAAATCCCAACATTTTAAGGATTACCCCAACAATTTTAAGGGAGATCCCAACATTTTAAGGATTATCCCAACAATTTTAAGTATTACCCCAACAAATTTAAGGAAGATCCCAACATTTTAAGATTACCCCAACAATTTTAAGGATTACCCCAACAATTTTAAGGGAGATCCCAACAATTTTAAGGGAGATCCCAACAATTTTAAGGTAAATCCCAACAATTTTAAGGAAAATCCCAACATTTTAAGGATTACCCCAACAATTTTAAGGATTACCCCAACAATTTTAAGGAAGATCCCAACAATTTTAAGGATTACCCCTACAATTTTAAGGATTACCCCAACAATTTTAAGGATTACCCCAACAATTTTAAGGGAGATCCCAACAATTTTAAGGAAAATCCCAACAATTTTAAGGAAAATCCCAACATTTTAAGGATTACCCCAACAATTTTAAGGATTACCCCAGCAATTTTAAGGATTACCCCAACAATTTTAAGGATTACCCCAACAATTTTAAGGGAGATCCCAACAATTTTAAGGAAAATCCCAACAATTTTAAGGAAAATCCCAGCATTTTAAGGATTACCCCAACAATTTTAAGGGAGATCCCAACATTTTAAGGATTATCCCAACAATTTTAAGTATTACCCCAACAAATTTAAGGAAGATCCCAACATTTTAAGATTATCCCAACAATTTTAAGGATTACCCCAACAATTTTAAGGATTACCCCAACAATTTTAAGGATTACCCCAACAATTTTAAGGATTACCCCAACAATTTTAAGGGAGATCCCAACAATTTTAAGGAAAATCCCAACAATTTTAAGGAAAATCCCAACATTTTAAGGATTACCCCAACAATTTTAAGGATTACCCCAACAATTTTAAGGGAGATCCCAACATTTTAAGGATTATCCCAACAATTTTAAGTATTACCCCAACAAATTTAAGGAAGATCCCAACATTTTAAGATTATCCCAACAATTTTAAGGATTACCCCAACAATTTTAAGGATTACCCCAACAATTTTAAGGATTACCCCAACAATTTTAAGGATTACCCCAACAATTTAAGGATTACCCCAACAATTTTAAGGATTACCCCAACAAATTTAAGGAAGATCCCAACATTTTAAGATTACCCCAACAATTTTAAGGATTACCTCAACATTTTAAGGATTACCCCAACAATTTTAAGGGAGATCCCAACAATTTTAAGGAAAATCCCAACAATTTTAAGGAAAATCCCAACATTTTAAGGATTACCCCAACAATTTTAAGGAAGATCCCAACAATTTTAAGGATTACCCCAACATTTTAAGGATTACCCCAACAATTTTAAGGGAGATCCCAACAATTTTAAGGAAAATCCCAACAATTTTAAGGAAAATCCCAACATTTTAAGGATTACCCCAACATTTTAAGGATTACCCCAACAATTTTAAGGATTACCCCAACATTTTAAGGATTACCCCAACAATTTTAAGGGAGATCCCAACAATTTTAAGGAAAATCCCAACAATTTTAAGGAAAATCCCAACATTTTAAGGATTACCCCAACAATTTTAAGGATTACCCCAACAATTTTAAGGGAGATCCCAACATTTTAAGGATTATCCCAACAATTTTAAGTATTACCCCAACAAATTTAAGGAAGATCCCAACATTTTAAGATTATCCCAACAATTTTAAGGATTACCCCAACAATTTTAAGGATTACCCCAACAATTTTAAGGATTACCCCAACAATTTTAAGGATTACCCCAACAATTTAAGGATTACCCCAACAATTTTAAGGATTACCCCAACAAATTTAAGGAAGATCCCAACATTTTAAGATTACCCCAACAATTTTAAGGATTACCTCAACAAATTTAAGGAAGATCCCAACATTTTAAGATTACCCCAACAATTTTAAGGATTACCCCAACAAATTTAAGGAAGATCCCAACATTTTAAGATTACCCCAACAATTTTAAGGATTACCTCAACAAATTTAAGGAAGATCCCAACATTTTAAGATTACCCCAACAATTTTAAGGATTACCCCAACATTTTAAGGATTACCCCAACAATTTTAAGGGAGATCCCAACAATTTTAAGGAAAATCCCAACAATTTTAAGGAAAATCCCAACATTTTAAGGATTACCCCAACATTTTAAGGATTACCCCAACAATTTTAAGGATTACCCCAACATTTTAAGGATTACCCCAACAATTTTAAGGGAGATCCCAACAATTTTAAGGAAAATCCCAACAATTTTAAGGAAAATCCCAACATTTTAAGGATTACCCCAACATTTTAAGGATTACCCCAACAATTTTAAGGATTACCCCAACAATTTTAAGGATTACCCCAACATTTTAAGGGAGATCCCAACAATTTTAAGGGAGATCCCAACAATTTTAAGGAAAATCCCAACAATTTTAAGGAAAATCCCAACATTTTAAGGATTACCCCAACATTTTAAGGATTACCCCAACAATTTTAAGGATTACCCCAACAATTTTAAGGATTACCCCAACATTTTAAGGGAGATCCCAACATTTTAAGGATTATCCCAACAATTTTAAGTATTACCCCAACAAATTTAAGGAAGATCCCAACATTTTAAGATTACCCCAACAATTTTAAGGATTACCCCAACAATTTTAAGGATTACCCCAACAATTTTAAGGATTACCCCAACAATTTTAAGGATTACCCCAACAAATTTAAGGAAGATCCCAACATTTTAAGATTACCCCAACAATTTTAAGGATTACCCCAACAATTTTAAGGATTACCCCAACAATTTTAAGGGAGATCCCAACAATTTTAAGGAAAATCCCAACAATTTTAAGGAAAATCCCAACATTTTAAGGATTACCCCAACAATTTTAAGGATTACCCCAACAATTTTAAGGAAGATCCCAACAATTTTAAGGATTACCCCAACAATTTTAAGGAAGATCCCAACAATTTTAAGGGAGATCCCAACATTTTAAGGATTATCCCAACAATTTTAAGGGAGATCCCAACATTTTAAGGATTATCCCAACAATTTTAAGGGAGATCCCAACATTTTAAGGATTACCCCAACAATTTTAAGGATTACCCCAACAATTTTAAGGGAGATCCCAACAATTTTAAGGCAAATCCCAACAATTTTAAGGAAAATCCCAACATTTTAAGGATTACCCCAACAATATTAAGGATTACCGCAACAATTTTAAGGATTACCCCAACAATTTTAAGGATTACCCCAACAATTTTAAGGGAGATCCCAACAATTTTAAGGAAAATCCCAACATTTTAAGGAAAATCCCAACATTTTAAGGATTACCCCAACAATTTTAAGGATTACCCCAACAATTTTAAGGATTACCCCAACATTTTAAGGATTACCCCAACAATTTTAAGGGAGAACCCAACAATTTTAAGGAAAATCCCAACAATTTTAAGGAAAATCCCAACATTTTAAGGATTACCCCAACAATTTTAAGGATTACCCCAACAATTTTAAGGATTACCCCAACAATTTTAAGGATTACCCCAACAATTTTAAGGATTATCCCAACAATTTTAAGTATTACCCCAACAAATTTAAGGAAGATCCCAACATTTTAAGATTACCCCAACAATTTTAAGGATTACCCCAACAATTTTAAGGATTACCCCAACATTTTAAGGATTACCCCAACAATTTTAAGGGAGATCCCAACAATTTTAAGGAAAATCCCAACAATTTTAAGGAAAATCCCAACATTTTAAGGATTACCCCAACAATTTTAAGGGAGATCCCAACATTTTAAGGATTATCCCAACAATTTTAAGTATTACCCCAACAAATTTAAGGAAGATCCCAACATTTTAAGATTACCCCAACAATTTTAAGGATTACCCCAACAATTTTAAGGATTACCCCAACAATTTTAAGGGAGATCCCAACATTTTAAGGATTATCCCAACAATTTTAAGGGAGATCCCAACATTTTAAGGATTATCCCAACAATTTTAAGGGAGATCCCAACATTTTAAGGATTACCCCAACAATTTTAAGGATTACCCCAACAATTTTAAGGGAGATCCCAACATTTTAAGGATTATCCCAACAATTTTAAGTATTACCCCAACAATTTTAAGGGAGATCCCAACATTTTAAGGATTATCCCAACAATTTTAAGGGAGATCCCAACAATTTTAAGGAAAATCCCAACATTTTAAGGATTACCCCAACAATTTTAAGGGAGATCCCAACATTTTAAGGATTATCCCAACAATTTTAAGTATTACCCCAACAATTTTAAGGAAAATCCCAACATTTTAAGGATTACCCCAACAATTTTAAGATTACCCCAACAATTTTAAGGATTACCCCAACAATTTTAAGGATTACCCCAACAATTTTAAGGGAGATCCCAACAATTTTAAGGAAAATTCCAACAATTTTAAGGAAAATCCCAACATTTTAAGGATTACCCCAACAATTTTAAGGATTACCCCAACAATTTTAAGGAAGATCCCAACAATTTTAAGGATTACCCCAACAATTTTAAGGAAGATCCCAACAATTTTAAGGGAGATCCCAACATTTTAAGGATTATCCCAACAATTTTAAGGGAGATCCCAACATTTTAAGGATTATCCCAACAATTTTAAGGGAGATCCCAACATTTTAAGGATTACCCCAACAATTTTAAGGATTACCCCAACAATTTTAAGGGAGATCCCAACAATTTTAAGGCAAATCCCAACAATTTTAAGGAAAATCCCAACATTTTAAGGATTACCCCAACAATATTAAGGATTACCCCAACAATTTTAAGGGAGATCCCAACAATTTTAAGGAAAATCCCAACAATTTTAAGGAAAATCCCAACATTTTAAGGATTACCCCAACAATTTTAAGGGAGATCCCAACATTTTAAGGATTATCCCAACAATTTTAAGTATTACCCCAACAAATTTAAGGAAGATCCCAACATTTTAAGATTACCCCAACAATTTTAAGGATTACCCCAACAATTTTAAGGATTACCCCAACAATTTTAAGGATTACCCCAACAATTTTAAGGATTACCCCAACAATTTTAAGGATTACCCCAACAAATTTAAGGAAGATCCCAACATTTTAAGATTACCCCAACAATTTTAAGGATTACCCCAACAATTTTAAGGATTACCCCAACAATTTTAAGGGAGATCCCAACAATTTTAAGGAAAATCCCAACAATTTTAAGGAAAATCCCAACATTTTAAGGATTACCCCAACAATTTTAAGGATTACCCCAACAATTTTAAGGAAGATCCCAACAATTTTAAGGAAGATCCCAACAATTTTAAGGATTACCCCAACAATTTTAAGGAAGATCCCAACAATTTTAAGGGAGATCCCAACATTTTAAGGATTATCCCAACAATTTTAAGGGAGATCCCAACATTTTAAGGATTACCCCAACAATTTTAAGGATTACCCCAACAATTTTAAGGGAGATCCCAACAATTTTAAGGCAAATCCCAACAATTTTAAGGAAAATCCCAACATTTTAAGGATTACCCCAACAATATTAAGGATTACCGCAACAATTTTAAGGATAACCCCAACAATTTTAAGGATTACCCCAACAATTTTAAGGGAGATCCCAACAATTTTAAGGAAAATCCCAACATTTTAAGGATTACCCCAACAATTTTAAGGATTACCCCAACAATTTTAAGGATTACCCCAACAATTTTAAGGATTATCCCAACAATTTTAAGTATTACCCCAACAAATTTAAGGAAGATCCCAACATTTTAAGATTACCCCAACAATTTTAAGGATTACCCCAACAATTTTAAGGATTACCCCAACATTTTAAGGATTACCCCAACAATTTTAAGGGAGATCCCAACAATTTTAAGGAAAATCCCAACAATTTTAAGGAAAATCCCAACATTTTAAGGATTACCCCAACAATTTTAAGGGAGATCCCAACATTTTAAGGATTATCCCAACAATTTTAAGTATTACCCCAACAAATTTAAGGAAGATCCCAACATTTTAAGATTACCCCAACAATTTTAAGGATTACCCCAACAATTTTAAGGATTACCCCAACAATTTTAAGGGAGATCCCAACATTTTAAGGATTATCCCAACAATTTTAAGGGAGATCCCAACATTTTAAGGATTATCCCAACAATTTTAAGGGAGATCCCAACATTTTAAGGATTACCCCAACAATTTTAAGGATTACCCCAACAATTTTAAGGGAGATCCCAACATTTTAAGGATTATCCCAACAATTTTAAGTATTACCCCAACAATTTTAAGGGAGATCCCAACATTTTAAGGATTATCCCAACAATTTTAAGGGAGATCCCAACATTTTAAGGATTACCCCAACAATTTTAAGGGAGATCCCAACATTTTAAGGATTATCCCAACAATTTTAAGGATTACCCCAACAATTTTAAGGGAGTTCCCAACATTTTAAGGATTACCCCAACAATTTTAAGGGAGATCCCAACATTTTAAGGATTACCCCAACAATTTTAAGGATTACCGCAACAATTTTAAGGATTACCCCAACAATTTTAAGGATTACCCCAACAATTTTAAGGGAGATCCCAACATTTTAAGGATTATCCCAACAATTTTAAGGGAGATCCCAACATTTTAAGGATTATCCCAACAATTTTAAGGGAGATCCCAACATTTTAAGGATTACCCCAACAATTTTAAGGATTACCCCAACAATTTTAAGGGAGATCCCAACATTTTAAGGATTATCCCAACAATTTTAAGTATTACCCCAACAATTTTAAGGGAGATCCCAACATTTTAAGGATTATCCCAACAATTTTAAGGGAGATCCCAACATTTTAAGGATTACCCCAACAATTTTAAGGGAGATCCCAACATTTTAAGGATTATCCCAACAATTTTAAGGATTACCCCAACAATTTTAAGGGAGTTCCCAACATTTTAAGGATTACCCCAACAATTTTAAGGGAGATCCCAACATTTTAAGGATTATCCCAACAATTTTAAATATTACCCCAACAAATTTAAGGAAGATCCCAACATTTTAAGGATTACCCCAACAATTTTAAGGATTACCCCAACAATTTTAAGGGAGATCCCAACAATTTTAAGGAAAATCCCAACAATTTTAAGGAAAATCCCAACATTTTAAGGATTACCCCAACAATTTTAAGGATTACCGCAACAATTTTAAGGATTACCCCAACAATTTTAAGGAAGATCCCAACAATTTTAAGGATTACCCCAACAATTTTAAGGAAGATCCCAACAATTTTAAGGAAAATCCCAACATTTTAAGGATTACCCCAACAATTTTAAGGGAGATCCCAACATTTTAAGGATTATCCCAACAATTTTAAGTATTACCCCAACAAATTTAAGGAAGATCCCAACATTTTAAGATTACCCCAACAATTTTAAGGATTACCCCAACATTTTAAGGATTACCCCAACAATTTTAAGGATTACCCCAACAATTTTAAGGATTACCCCAACATTTTAAGGGAGATCCCAACAATTTTAAGGGAGATCCCAACAATTTTAAGGAAAATCCCAACAATTTTAAGGAAAATCCCAACATTTTAAGGATTACCCCAACAATTTTAAGGAAAATCCCAACATTTTAAGGATTACCCCAACAATTTTAAGATTACCCCAACAATTTTAAGGATTACCCCAACAATTTTAAGGATTACCCCAACAATTTTAAGGGAGATCCCAACAATTTTAAGGAAAATTCCAACAATTTTAAGGAAAATCCCAACATTTTAAGGATTACCCCAACAATTTTAAGGATTACCCCAACAATTTTAAGGAAGATCCCAACAATTTTAAGGATTACCCCAACAATTTTAAGGAAGATCCCAACAATTTTAAGGGAGATCCCAACATTTTAAGGATTATCCCAACAATTTTAAGGGAGATCCCAACATTTTAAGGATTATCCCAACAATTTTAAGGGAGATCCCAACATTTTAAGGATTACCCCAACAATTTTAAGGATTACCCCAACAATTTTAAGGGAGATCCAAACAATTTTAAGGCAAATCCCAACAATTTTAAGGAAAATCCCAACATTTTAAGGATTACCCCAACAATTTTAAGGATTATCCCAACAATTTTAAGGGAGATCCCAACATTTTAAGGATTATCCCAACAATTTTAAGGGAGATCCCAACATTTTAAGGATTACCCCAACAATTTTAAGGATTACCCCAACAATTTTAAGGGAGATCCCAACATTTTAAGGATTATCCCAACAATTTTAAGTATTACCCCAACAATTTTAAGGGAGATCCCAACATTTTAAGGATTATCCCAACAATTTTAAGGGAGATCCCAACATTTTAAGGATTACCCCAACAATTTTAAGGGAGATCCCAACATTTTAAGGATTATCCCAACAATTTTAAGGATTACCCCAACAATTTTAAGGGAGTTCCCAACATTTTAAGGATTACCCCAACAATTTTAAGGGAGATCCCAACATTTTAAGGATTATCCCAACAATTTTAAGTATTACCCCAACAAATTTAAGGAAGATCCCAACATTTTAAGGATTACCCCAACAATTTTAAGGATTACCCCAACAATTTTAAGGGAGATCCCAACAATTTTAAGGAAAATCCCAACAATTTTAAGGAAAATCCCAACATTTTAAGGATTACCCCAACAATTTTAAGGATTACCGCAACAATTTTAAGGATTACCCCAACAATTTTAAGGAAGATCCCAACAATTTTAAGGATTACCCCAACAATTTTAAAGAAGATCCCAACAATTTTAAGGAAAATCCCAACATTTTAAGGATTACCCCAACAATTTTAAGGGAGATCCCAACATTTTAAGGATTATCCCAACAATTTTAAGTATTACCCCAACAAATTTAAGGAAGATCCCAACATTTTAAGATTACCCCAACAATTTTAAGGATTACCCCAACATTTTAAGGATTACCCCAACAATTTTAAGGATTACCCCAACAATTTTAAGGATTACCCCAACATTTTAAGGGAGATCCCAACAATTTTAAGGGAGATCCCAACAATTTTAAGGAAAATCCCAACAATTTTAAGGAAAATCCCAACATTTTAAGGATTACCCCAACAATTTTAAGGATTACCCCAACAATTTTAAGGAAGATCCCAACAATTTTAAGGATTACCCCAACAATTTTAAGGAAGATCCCAACAATTTTAAGGGAGATCCCAACATTTTAAGGATTATCCCAACAATTTTAAGGGAGATCCCAACATTTTAAGGATTATCCCAACAATTTTAAGGGAGATCCCAACATTTTAAGGATTACCCCAACAATTTTAAGGATTACCCCAACAATTTTAAGGGAGATCCAAACAATTTTAAGGCAAATCCCAACAATTTTAAGGAAAATCCCAACATTTTAAGGATTACCCCAACAATATTAAGGATTACCGCAACAATTTTAAGGATTACCCCAACAATTTTAAGGATTACCCCAACAATTTTAAGGATTACCCCAACATTTTAAGGATTACCCCAACAATTTTAAGGGAGATCCCAACAATTTTAAGGAAAATCCCAACAATTTTAAGGAAAATCCCAACATTTTAAGGATTACCCCAACAATTTTAAGGATTACCCCAACAATTTTAAGGATTACCCCAACAATTTTAAGGATTATCCCAACAATTTTAAGTATTACCCCAACAAATTTAAGGAAGATCCCAACATTTTAAGATTACCCCAACAATTTTAAGGATTACCCCAACATTTTAAGGATTACCCCAACAATTTTAAGGAAGATCCCAACAACTTTAAAGATAACCCCAACAATTTTAAGGAAAATCCCAACATTTTAAGGATTACCCCAACAATTTTAAGGATTACCCCAACAATTTTAAGGAAGATCCCAACAATTTTAAGGATTACCCCAACAATTTTAAGGAAGATCCCAACAATTTTAAGGAAAATCCCAACATTTTAAGGATTACCCCAACAATTTTAAGGGAGATCCCAACATTTTAAGGATTATTGCAACAATTTTAAGTATTACCCCAACAAATTTAAGGAAGATCCCAACATTTTAAGATTACCCCAACAATTTTAAGGATTACCCCAACAATTTTAAGGGAGATCCCAAAAATTTTAAGGGAGATCCCAACAATTTTAAGGTAAATCCCAACAATTTTAAGGAAAATCCCAACATTTTAAGGATTACCCCAACAATTTTAAGGATTACCCCAACAATTTTAAGGGAGATCCCAACAATTTTAAGGAAAATCCCAACAATTTTAAGGAAAATCCCAACATTTTAAGGATTACCCCAACAATTTTAAGGAAAATCCCAACATTTTAAGGATTACCCCAACAATTTTAAGATTACCCCAACAATTTTAAGGATTACCCCAACAATTTTAAGGATTACCCCAACAATTTTAAGGGAGATCCCAACAATTTTAAGGAAAATTCCAACAATTTTAAGGAAAATCCCAACATTTTAAGGATTACCCCAACAATTTTAAGGATTACCCCAACAATTTTAAGGAAGATCCCAACAATTTTAAGGATTACCCCAACAATTTTAAGGAAGATCCCAACAATTTTAAGGGAGATCCCAACATTTTAAGGATTATCCCAACAATTTTAAGGGAGATCCCAACAATTTTAAGGGAGATCCCAACAATTTTAAGGCAAATCCCAACAATTTTAAGGAAAATCCCAACATTTTAAGGATTACCCCAACAATATTAAGGATTACCGCAACAATTTTAAGGATTACCCCAACAATTTTAAGGATTACCCCAACAATTTTAAGGGAGATCCCAACAATTTTAAGGAAAATCCCAACATTTTAAGGAAAATCCCAACATTTTAAGGATTACCCCAACAATTTTAAGGATTACCCCAACAATTTTAAGGATTACCCCAACATTTTAAGGATTACCCCAACAATTTTAAGGGAGATCCCAACAATTTTAAGGAAAATCCCAACAATTTTAAGGAAAATCCCAACATTTTAAGGATTACCCCAACAATTTTAAGGATTACCCCAACAATTTTAAGGATTACCCCAACAATTTTAAGGATTATCCCAACAATTTTAAGTATTACCCCAACAAATTTAAGGAAGATCCCAACATTTTTAGATTACCCCAACAATTTTAAGGATTACCCCAACATTTTAAGGATTACCCCAACAATTTTAAGGAAGATCCCAACAATTTTAAGGATTACCCCAACAATTTTAAGGAAGATCCCAACAATTTTAAGGATTACCCCAACAATTTTAAGGAAGATCCCAACAATTTTAAGGAAAATCCCAACATTTTAAGGATTACCCCAACAATTTTAAGGGAGATCCCAACATTTTAAGGATTATCCCAACAATTTTAAGTATTACCCCAACAAATTTAAGGAAGATCCCAACATTTTAAGATTACCCCAACAATTTTAAGGATTACCCCAACAATTTTAAGGGAGATCCCAACAATTTTAAGGGAGATCCCAACAATTTTAAGGTAAATCCCAACAATTTTAAGGAAGATCCCAACAATTTTAAGGATTACCCCAACAATTTTAAGGAAGATCCCAACAATTTTAAGGATTACCCCTACAATTTTAAGGATTATCCCAACAATTTTAAGTATTACCCCAACAAATTTAAGGAAGATCCCAACATTTTAAGATTACCCCAACAATTTTAAGGATTACCCCAACAATTTTAAGGATTACCCCAACAATTTTAAGGGAGATCCCAACAATTTTAAGGAAAATCCCAACATTTTAAGGATTACCCCAACAATTTTAAGGATTACCCCAGCAATTTTAAGGATTACCCCAACAATTTTAAGGATTACCCCAACAATTTTAAGGGAGATCCCAACAATTTTAAGGAAAATCCCAACAATTTTAAGGAAAATCCCAACATTTTAAGGATTACCCCAACAATTTTAAGGATTACCCCAACAATTTTAAGGGAGATCCCAACAATTTTAAGGAAAATCCCAACAATTTTAAGGAAAATCCCAACATTTTAAGGATTACCCCAACAATTTTAAGGATTACCCCAACAATTTTAAGGGAGATCCCAACAATTTTAAGGAAAATCCCAACAATTTTAAGGAAAATCCCAACATTTTAAGGATTACCCCAACAATTTTAAGGATTACCCCAACAATTTTAAGGAAAATCCCAACATTTTAAGGATTACCCCAACAATTTTAAGGGAGATCCCAACATTTTAAGGATTATCCCAACAATTTTAAGTATTACCCCAACAAATTTAAGGAAGATTCCAACATTTTAAGATTATCCCAACAATTTTAAGGATTACCCCAACAATTTTAAGGATTACCCCAACAATTTTAAGGATTACCCCAACAATTTTAAGGATTACCCCAACAATTTTAAGGGAGATCCCAACAATTTTAAGGAAAATCCCAACATTTTAAGGATTACCCCAACAATTTTAAGGATTACCCCAACAATTTTAAGGGAGATCCCAACAATTTTAAGGAAAATCCCAACAATTTTAAGGAAAATCCCAACAATTTTAAGGAAAATCCCAACATTTTAAGGATTACCCCAACAATTTTAAGGATTACCCCAACAATTTTAAGGAAAATCCCAACATTTTAAGGATTACCCCAACAATTTTAAGGGAGATCCCAACATTTTAAGGATTATCCCAACAATTTTAAGTATTACCCCAACAAATTTAAGGAAGATCCCAACATTTTAAGATTATCCCAACAATTTTAAGGATTACCCCAACAATTTTAAGGATTACCCCAACAATTTTAAGGATTACCCCAACAATTTTAAGGATTACCCCAAACAATTTTAAGGATTACCCCAACAAATTTAAGGAAGATCCCAACATTTTAAGATTACCCCAACAATTTTAAGGATTACCCCAACAATTTTAAGGATTACCCCAACAAATTTAAGGAAGATCCCAACATTTTAAGATTACCCCAACAATTTTAAGGATTACCTCAACAAATTTAAGGAAGATCCCAACATTTTAAGATTACCCCAACAATTTTAAGGATTACCCCAACATTTTAAGGATTACCCCAACAATTTTAAGGGAGATCCCAACAATTTTAAGGAAAATCCCAACAATTTTAAGGAAAATCCCAACATTTTAAGGATTACCCCAACATTTTAAGGATTACCCCAACAATTTTAAGGATTACCCCAACATTTTAAGGATTACCCCAACAATTTTAAGGGAGATCCCAACAATTTTAAGGAAAATCCCAACAATTTTAAGGAAAATCCCAACATTTTAAGGATTACCCCAACATTTTAAGGATTACCCCAACAATTTTAAGGATTACCCCAACAATTTTAAGGATTACCCCAACATTTTAAGGGAGATCCCAACAATTTTAAGGGAGATCCCAACAATTTTAAGGAAAATCCCAACAATTTTAAGGAAAATCCCAACATTTTAAGGATTACCCCAACAATTTTAAGGGAGATCCCAACATTTTAAGGATTATCCCAACAATTTTAAGGATTACCCCAACAAATTTAAGGAAGATCCCAACATTTTAAGATTACCCCAACAATTTTAAGGGAGATCCCAACATTTTAAGGATTACCCCAACAATTTTAAGGATTACCCCAACAATTTTAAGGGAGATCCCAACAATTTTAAGGAAAATCCCAACAATTTTAAGGAAAATCCCAACATTTTAAGGATTACCCCAACAATTTTAAGGATTACCCCAACAATTTTAAGGAAGATCCCAACAATTTTAAGGATTACCCCAACAATTTTAAGGAAGATCCCAACAATTTTAAGGGAGATCCCAACATTTTAAGGATTACCCCAACAATTTTAAGGATTACCCCAACAATTTTAAGGATTACCCCAACATTTTAAGGATTACCCCAACAATTTTAAGGGAGATCCCAACAATTTTAAGGAAAATCCCAACAATTTTAAGGAAAATCCCAACATTTTAAGGATTACCCCAACAATTTTAAGGATTACCCCAACAATTTTAAGGATTACCCCAACAATTTTAAGGGAGATCCCAACAATTTTAAGGAAAATCCCAACATTTTAAGGATTACCCCAACAATTTTAAGGATTACCCCAACAATTTTAAGGATTACCCCAACAATTTTAAGGATTATCCCAACAATTTTAAGTATTACCCCAACAAATTTAAGGAAGATCCCAACATTTTAAGATGACCCCAACAATTTTAAGGATTACCCCAACAATTTTAAGGATTACCCCAACATTTTAAGGATTACCCCAACAATTTTAAGGGAGATCCCAACAATTTTAAGGAAAATCCCAACAATTTTAAGGAAAATCCCAACATTTTAAGGATTACCCCAACAATTTTAAGGGAGATCCCAACATTTTAAGGATTATCCCAACAATTTTAAGTATTACCCCAACAAATTTAAGGAAGATCCCAACATTTTAAGATTACCCCAACAATTTTAAGGATTACCCCAACAATTTTAAGGATTACCCCAACAATTTTAAGGGAGATCCCAACATTTTAAGGATTATCCCAACAATTTTAAGGGAGATCCCAACATTTTAAGGATTATCCCAACAATTTTAAGGGAGATCCCAACATTTTAAGGATTACCCCAACAATTTTAAGGATTACCTTAACAATTTTAAGGGAGATCCCAACATTTTAAGGATTATCCCAACAATTTTAAGTATTACCCCAACAATTTTAAGGGAGATCCCAACATTTTAAGGATTATCCCAACAATTTTAAGGGAGATCCCAACATTTTAAGGATTACCCCAACAATTTTAAGGGAGATCCCAACATTTTAAGGATTATCCCAACAATTTTAAGGATTACCCCAACAATTTTAAGGGAGTTCCCAACATTTTAAGGATTACCCCAACAATTTTAAGGGAGATCCCAACATTTTAAGGATTATCCCAACAATTTTAAGTATTACCCCAACAAATTTAAGGAAGATCCCAACATTTTAAGGATTACCCCAACAATTTTAAGGATTACCCCAACAATTTTAAGGGAGATCCCAACAATTTTAAGGAAAATCCCAACAATTTTAAGGAAAATCCCAACATTTTAAGGATTACCCCAACAATTTTAAGGATTACCGCAACAATTTTAAGGATTACCCCAACAATTTTAAGGAAGATCCCAACAATTTTAAGGATTACCCCAACAATTTTAAGGAAGATCCCAACAATTTTAAGGAAGATCCCAACATTTTAAGATTACCCCAACAATTTTAAGGATTACCCCAACAATTTTAAGGATTACCCCAACAATTTTAAGGGAGATCCCAACAATTTTAAGGAAAATCCCAACAATTTTAAGGAAAATCCCAACATTTTAAGGTTTACCCCAACAATTTTAAGGATTACCCCAACAATTTTAAGGAAGATCCCAACAATTTTAAGGATTACCCCAACAATTTTAAGGAAGATCCCAACAATTTTAAGGGAGATCCCAACATTTTAAGGATTACCCCAACAATTTTAAGGATTACCCCAACAATTTTAAGGAAGATCCCAACATTTTAAGGATTATACCAACAATTTTAAGTATTACCCCAACAAATTTAAGGAAGATCCCAACATTTTAAGATTACCCCAACAATTTTAAGGATTACCCCAAGAATTTTAAGGATTACCCCAACAATTTTAAGGGAGATCCCAACATTTTAAGGATCACCCCAACAATTTTAAGGGAGATCCCAACATTTTAAGGATTATCCCAACAATTTTAAGTATTACCCCAACAAATTTAAGGAAGATCCCAACATTTTAAGATTACCCCGACAATTTTAAGGATTACCCCAACAATTTTAAGGATTACCCCAACAATTTTAAGGGAGATCCCAACATTTTAAGGATTATCCCAACAATTTTAAGTATTACCCCAACAAATTTAAGGAAGATCCCAACATTTTAAGATTACCCCAACAATTTTAAGGATTACCCCAACAATTTTAAGGGAGATCCCAACATTTTAAGGAAGATCCCAACATTTTAAGATTACCCCAACAATTTTAAGGATTACCCCAACAATTTTAAGGGAGATCCCAACATTTTAAGGATTATCCCAACAATTTTAAGTATTACCCCAACAAATTTAAGGAAGATCCCAACATTTTAAGATTACCCCAACAATTTTAAGGATTACCCCAACAATTTTAAGGAATACCCCAACAATTTTAAGGATTACCCCAACAATTTTAAGGATTACCCCAACAATTTTAAGGATTACCCCAACAATTTTAAGGATTACCCCAACAATTTTAAGGATTACCCCAACACTTTTAAGGATTATCCCAACAATTTTAAGTATTACCCCAACAAATTTAAGGAAGATCCCAACATTTTAAGATTACCCCAACAATTTTAAGGATTACCCCAACAATTTTAAGGATTACCCCAACAATTTTAAGGGAGATCCCAACATTTTAAGGATTATCCCAACAATTTTAAGTATTACCCCAACAAATTTAAGGAAGATCCCAACATTTTAAGATTACCCCAACAATTTTAAGGATTACCCCAACAATTTTAAGGATTACCCCAACAATTTTAAGGGAGATCCCAACATTTTAAGGAAGATCCCAACATTTTAAGATTACCCCAACAATTTTAAGGATTACCCCAACAATTTTAAGGATTACCCCAACAATTTTAAGGATTACCCCAACAATTTTAAGGATTACCCCAACAATTTTAAGGAAGATCCCAACAATTTTAAGGAAGATCCCAACAATTTTAAGGATTACCCCAACACTTAATATATTAAACAAGTTAAGCCAGCACCACAAAACGGCAATAAAGACTTGTAACGGGGGACTTGTAGGTGGTGCAGGCTGTAGAGCCAAAGTTACGTCTACACTCCTACAAGTTGCATCTACACCTATTCGGCCACTGGCTTATTTTTTCTATTTATTCTGAGGTGTACACCGATTAGACATATTAATCTCTGAACCTTTGGTAATGATACATCTGTAATCAATTGCGTAATCACTTTAGTACAAGCGTGTACACCGATTACAGGAAATGTGTGTTTAGTCACGCATCTTTTAACAGTCATTCAGATTGATTTGGGATTCACCTTCAACATTTTTTCAAAGCTTCGAATTTTTGGACTCAAAATATTTTTGGCTTTAATTTTAAACATCTTGCCGTGTGTTTAGTAACGGACTTTTTGGCAAGGGGGCGAGGTCTACGTAAGCGTTATTAAAATAAACCACACCGTCCTCTCAAATTTGCCTTTTCAAAGATTCTTTCAAAGACTGCCGATAAACCATATAAATAGAAAATAAAAGTTATTTTTTTATCTTTTTCGAGAATCAGATTTTTATTTTTAAACTAACAAAAGCACGGGAAAAACATTCGCAGATTTCGAAGGCAAAAACTTTAAAAATAATTTGTTACAATTTTCAAAAAAACCTTCGAAACAAGTAAATTTAACTTATATCCAGGGTTGTCGGATTTGAAACAAGTGATTTTTTAAAAAAATCATTGTTTTAAATCACAATTTAAACAAATGTAGGCTATAATTATAGGTCTATCATTACATTGAAAACTAACTTAAATTTAGTTTTTAATTTGGAATTAAATTTAAATAAGATTAATTTACATTACAGAATAATCAATTGGTCAAGACAAAGAGGCATGAACCGTTAAAAAATGTATAAAATCAAAAAATCTATAAAATCAAAAATCTTTAAAATCAAAAATCTATAAAATCAAAAAATCTATAAAATCAAAAATCAAAAAATCTATAAAATCAAAAAATCTATAAAATCAAAATATCTATAAAAATCAAAAAATCTATATAATCAAAATATCTATAAAATAAAAATATCTATAAAATCAAAAATCTATCAAATCAAAAATCTATAAAATCAAAAAAACTATAAAATCACAAATCTTTAAAATCAAAATATCTATAAAATCAAAATATCTATAAAATCAAAATATCTATAAAATCAAAAAAACTATAAAATCAAAAAATTTATAAAATCAAAAATCTATAAAATCAAAAAATCTATCAATTCAAAAAATCTATAAAATCAAAAAATCTATTAAAATAAATAAAAAATCCGATTCAAATCCAATAAATTAAACAAAAATCAACACCCTTGCTTATCTCTGAAAACCTAACAATCAAATTAAATTAAAGTTAGTTCTAACTTAAATATATTTTTAAGACCAATAAATCCGTTTCATATAGTTTTATTTTAGGTGTTCGTAAAGAACTTAACAACATACGTGCATAAGATAAGCCATAATTAGGGCGGGTTAAGAACCCGACGTTATCAACGCGCAGACTTGTGGAGAAATTACGACAAGCTAACATGGCTCAGTTGTCAATGCCCAGAAGCGACATTCATACACAGGTAATGATCATCAAAATGTCAAGTTTACAGTTAAATTTATTGATGGCTAGCAGCCAGATATTATCGATAATTTTTAATAGTGGTATTACAGATATACTTGCCAGAAATCTCGGGCTGTCGCACTTAAGGTCAGTGTGATATTCCTGGAGTTGTTAACTTTGATTTGCTAAATTAAATAAAGTTTATATACCAAATAATAAATTAGTAATAAAAATAAAAGTAAACAATTACAATAATTATAAAGTCGGTAATTAACTGCATTAAATGAAAATTTACAACAATTTAAGAATTTTATCAAATAAGTGAATTAGTAGTTTATAAAAATAGTGAATTAGTAGTTTACAAAAATAGTTAATTAGTAATTTACAAAATAGTGAATTAGTAGTTTATAAAAATAGTGAATTAGTAGTTTACAAAAATAGTTAATTAGTAATTTACAAAATAGTGAATTAGTAGTTTATAAAAATAGTGAACTAGTAATTTACAAAAATAGTGAATTAGCAATTTACAAAAATAGCAAATTAGAAGTTTACAAACATAGTAAACTAGTAATGTGCATAATAAGCAATATTAGTAAAAGTAATACACAAAATAGTAAAATAGAAGTTTATAAAATTAGTAATTTACAAAAATAGTAAAATAGAAGTTTATAAAATTAGTAATTTACAAAAATAGTAAAATAGAAGTTTATAAAATTAGTAATTTACAAAAATAGTAAAATAGAAGTTTATAAAATTAGTAATTTACAAAAAAAGTAAAATAGAAGTTTATAAAATTAGTAATTTACAAAAATAGTAAAATAAAAGTTTATAAAATTAGTAATTTACAAAAATAGTAAAATAGAAGTTTATAAAATTATTAATTTACAAAATTAGTAAATGATAAGTTTATGAAAATAGGGAATTAGAATTTTAGAAAAAGAGTGAATTATTAATAAGCAATATAAGCAATTGGTAATTTACACAATTAGTAATTTAGCAATTTACAAAATTAGTAAATAAGGCATTTACAAAACTAGTAAATAAGCCATTTACAGAACTAGTAAATAAGCCATTTACAAAACTAGTAAATAAACAATTTACAAAAATAGTAATTTTATGATTAACGTAGTACACCATTTCAGTAAAACTCTGAGCAAGCGCAGTAGCTGACTATAGTACGCCACCTACAATCAGAAAAGAGAAATGCGTAGAATGTAATTTCATTTCCTAACATTTCTACAATTTTTAAATAACATTTGTTCTCGAAACCAATCCGTAGATGGCGCCACTCGGATCTTACGTCGTCTTCATTTTGCGTCTCCGTGAAAGAGAGCGATTTTTTTTCACCCTATTACTAAAACTACGACGTAACACTTCGAGAATAGATCTTAGTCAAAACAACTTCAAAGATGGTCATACTTATATAAAAAACACACTTATGATAGCCGTTGATTCGGATTAAGAAACGCGCGTATTTTCGTCGAGAATCTCAGAATGCCCCCACTACCGACTCTACCGAGAATCTGGTCGCGCCGTTGTCGTCCATCCAAGGCCTAGTGAATCTCTTGGCGCCTTGACTTTAACACGCGGAAGTCTAGTTGAAGGTTGGCAGTAGCCGAGTAGGGAGCTCTGCTTTTGCGAAAACGGCGCGCTACCTAAAAATATTGTACATCTACTGACTCTCTCTCTCTCTCGCTCGCTCGGTTTCTAGTCGCTTGTTGTTTTTCGCTCACGTTAATATTCAGTTTAGAACAAGTTTATTTTTAAAAGCAGTTCGGTTTTCTGCCCGTAGTCACTGTTATTGCGGTGGTTTCGGTTTTTTGCGTCCGACTTTTAATAATATAGGTTTCTGGAACCGCGTCTTTGAACTTTTATTCGTGTTAACGCGATGTTTTAGTTCGTGGTCGGGTTAAAAAGTAAAAGATTCGTTTTTTTTCGAAGTTTCCGATTTTTTTCGGGTAAGTTTTTTTAGGTTTGGTATTTGAAATGAGTTAAAAGAAGTATTTTTAAAATGGCGGATAAAAGTTATTTAAAGGTTTCTATCCAGTGACGTACTGTGTCTGCGTAGGTCTTAAGCCCCATTTTCATGCTCGCTGGTAGCGGGTAAAAATCGACAAAATCCGCTTCCGCTACACACTTTTTCACTTTCCGCGTCGATCTGTTTTAAACAGATATTTTAGATTAATTTTCACGCTTGCGAGTGGCGGATGCGAATTTTGACGATTTTTATCCGCTACTAGCGAGCATGAAAATGGGCCTTAATTCTTGAATGGAGTCCCATTTTTGCGTAAAACATTATTTGAAGCAAATTTTACCTGGTCGTCGACCACATTTTGGTACCCCTCTGACAGTGAGGCCCTGTTCAAGTTGCCCGCCCCCTCCCTCGTGTTGGTACGCTTCTGAATTGATTTCACTAACGAAAAAAAACCAAATAAATTATATTTTACATAAAATGTTTCTTGTTTATAACTTTATCGTTCTAAAAAATATGGCGTGGGTTGTGAAATAGTGATTAGGAGCGCTTATATTGAAAATGATTTCCCTTTTGCAGACATACCCTATTATTTGAACAGGCTTGCATAGTAATTGGATTGGAAACACCTCATTACTGGAAACGTCTTCCTTATAATCAAATTACAAGCACTTTATTGTTGCAGAGGCATTAGCCACAGTACCCATTTATTTAAAAAAGCCTTCCTCGCAGTACCCAATTATTAAAAAAGCATTCCTCACAGTACCTAATTATTTAAAAAGCCTTCCTCACAGTATCCAATTATTTAAAAAGCCTTCCTCACAGTATCCAATTATTTAAAAAGCCTTCCTCACAGTATCCAATTATTTAAAAAGCCTTCCTCATAATCAAAATACAAGCGCTTTACTTTTGCAAAGGCTTTAACCACAGTACCCAATTATGTGAAAAAGTCTTCCTTATAATCCAAATTCTAAGAACTTTATAGTTGCAGAGTTATTAGCCACAGTGCCCAATTATGTGAAAAAGCCTTCCTTATAATCCAAATTCCAAGCACTTTATAGTGACAAAGACCTTCCCCAGAATCAAATTTAAGACACAGGACATGAGATACTAACTCGAAGTTTTAACAACTGCACATTTGATCGAGGAGCTGATCACTTCCCCTATAATAGCCGCGTTAGAATGTCCCTTTGACTGTTGTAAATGTCACTTTGACTGTAGTAAATGGATTACTTATATAACTTATTACAAATTTAACCCATTGGTGGCTTTGCAGTTTTTACTGCTTTGTAGGGTTTGGCCGTGTTGTTTAACTTGATAAGTTGATAAACTGCTGAATTTCCGTCTGCTAAGCAGACTATTTTCTATTATAAAATAGAATACCAGAAAAAACCCCCAGCAGATTATGAGCCCTGTTAGTAAACATAAAAGGATAATAGAAAATAGTTTGTTTTTCTCAAAATATAGTAAAAAGGGGCCCTGAGAATCGCTCCCTGTTTCTGGCCCCTTCCAACCCTTAGGCCGGGCCTGCGTTTTGTTGCAATTATCAAACGATATAATAGACCAATTAATCAAATTATTTAATGTACAACAATTAATATAATGGCTATCTATAGAAATTCTCTTCGCGGAACCGCTGATAGGGGGGTCCGGTTTCCAGAACCTTGACACAAATTTCTGGAATTAATTACGACTCAACTTCAAAATAAAACTTTTTATTTTATTTTTTTTCACTTCTTCCTTTACGAGAAAGGTATTTTTGAAGCGAAGATATTTGAGTAATGCGGGTTTCTCGGTCGCTCCGATTAGCTTTCAGAATTAAGTCGAAGTTTCTGGGATGGCGTTTTAGTTTTATGCTAAATATCGCGCATTCTTCGGGGGGCTAAAGTTTGGCGCCTGCTGTATTCCTGCCTATGTCCATGGATTTGGAAACTTGCCCGTTATTTTTTATTTGTTTTCATCCTGTATCGTTGAAAAATAGGAATTTCCTTTCAGCAGTTGCAACTGGTGTTTTTATTGCGTTACGTTTTAAATTTATTTAGAATGGAAACTTTATCTCATTATTAATAAATATATTTTTTAAAATAGGTGAATTTTTATTAGGTTTTTAAATACTTTTAATACGTTAGTTTTTAAGTGTATTTGGAATTTGTAAATTTAATCTCATTCTTATGGAGTGTGTTTTTAAAATTGGTAAATTTTAATAAGGTTTATGGTTGGTTTTTTAATTTATTTATTTACGGAATTTGGAAATTAATTTTCATTCTTACGTTTTTATTTAAATCGGTAAATTTTAATTAGGTTAATATTTTTATCGGGTTAGTTTTTTAATTCGTTTGTAATTTGTAAAATTAAACTGGTTTTTATAAATTGTATTTTCTTTAAATCGGTAAAATTTAATTAGTTATTTAAATATTTTTATTGCGTTAGTTTTTTCATTTATTTGGAATTGGTAAATTTAATCTAATTCTTACGGAGTGTGTTTTTAAAATTGGTAAATTTTAATTAGGTTTATCGTTTTTTTTTACGTTAATTTATTTCAGAATTGGAAATTTAACCACAGTTTTATAAAAATCGATAAAATTTAATTTTGATTTATTTTTTTAATAATAATGGGTACCGTTGATACAGCAATTATATATTCGAACCATTATTTATTTCAATTTATACATTATTAAAAATATTAAATCATATACTAATTATTTAACATTTTACGAAATAGTAAATATTTGGGTTATATAATTACGTACTTACATTTAAATTGAACACTTAAATTAGTAGTTCTTTTACAAAAATTTTCCCAGGAAAATTCTACATATTTAACCTAACTTTAGTAGAGTTCTTTAGAATAGCTATTGCATGGGACATTGATTTCTAAAGGTATTTACTTTAGAAAATTAGAACACCTTTAGAATATATTTAGAAGAATCATACCCACTATAAGAATCGTTTAGAATAATTCTAATGTGATCTCTTTAAAGAATTTTCTTTAGAAATATCGATAGAATGCTGTTTAGTCTATAGGTCAATTTTACGTCTCCATGTAGATAATTCTTTACAAACCATAGACAAAGATTGTACTAACAACAAATTTAGAATACGCTATAGACAAACTCAAAAATGGATAAAATAATTATGGAATTCTTTAGAATTAAAGTCTATAATGAATTCATTGCAGGTCATAGACTTGTAAAGATTATACTGGGATTTATATAGTATAAAGAACTAAAAACCAGAGTCTACAAACATAATATATATATAGCCGTTGAATTTTTTAGAATATCGATAGTGGTTTTTCTAAAGAAAATTTATACCACATTTAGAAAATCTTCAGAGCCATTATTTAAAATTAACTTAGACATTATCAAAAATAAATAATATTACATACAATAGTATGTAATATTATTTATTTTTGGTATTATCTATAGCAAACTTTTAGAACAATTTTAGAAGTTAAAATAATTTTACTCCATAAATATAAATAGAATATTAGGTGGTTTTCGCCTGTTTTGGGTTTTTTGAGCAGGTTAAAAAGTGTAGCCATATGACGTCATTTTACTTCAATTTTGTCTTGACGAAAGAAACGAGTTGGAGTAAGAAGGGAGTAGTTAAAGGTTAAAGGTTATTTATAAAAAGCTTGCCCGTCATGTTTTCGTGAAACGAAATTTAAGCAGACGACAGAGCTAGATTACGCCCTCTATATACACCTCCTTTCGAGGATGAGTAAAAAGTGTAACCTTAGAGCTCTGGAACAAGCGAACAAAATTCAGGACAGGGTAAATCTTACCCCGAGAACAGGCGAATAAAACGTTTTAGGGTAAAAAGTTTACACTTTTTGTCCCCGGACAAGCGAAAAAAAAAACACCTACTGTTAAGTCTAAAGATACCTATAATGACCCTTTTAGATTATTATTTAAAAAATTCTACGTTTCAAATAGTGCATTTAATTGGAAAATATTAATATTTGCATAAAGTATAAAGGCAGTATCAAAACAATTTTATTAATGTTTGTGAATAGCTAACTGGAAACGTTATAAACTGTAACGGCACATTCTTCGTTCTCGAATTCAGTCCCCATTAAGTATTATATCAAAATTCGAGCACGTATTCAACGTTAATAAATTCACGCACATCCTGTTTTAACCTCTCTTGAAAAATATTACACGTCGCCTAAGTGCCTCTAATACCAATTTTCATTCCCGAACACGTTCCAAAAAAAAAATGCAACGACTTATAGAAAGAAAAATCCGTGGTTTAATATTAGTTCAACTGTTAAAAAATCGATATTTGGCAAATTTTCACGTACACCAAAATACACGTGTCATTGGCTGACAATTTAAAATATTTCTCTTTGTTGTCGAGGTAAAATTTTGGTTACTCTACTAAATTTAAACGGAGTTATTCAAATTTTATTTTTCCAAATCTTTTGAAACAAGGCCAAATTCTATTTTGAAATTTTATTGGCAGGCTTTTGACGTCAGATTTATGATTTTAAATTTAATATGGGAAAGAAAAATTACAAATTGAAAATGGATTTAGTTTTTATAGTTCGGTGGTAGCTCGTGATAGTTTTCATAAATACACTCTTTTACAAAGTCGGCCATTTCATTACAGGCCTAATTTGAAATAGTACAGGCAAGGGCGCCTGCGCGTGCTCATCAGCTCGAGACGTCGCGTGCACTTGACCGCGTGAAGCGGCCTTGCATGCGCTATTTGAAATCAGACCTGTAATCAAATGGCAGCTCTCACAAATAAGGATATAAAAGAGTGTATAGGAATAGGTGTTTACAAAAAATACGGGAGGTCACGTGACAATGTTTTGTCTACGTCACTTAGCTGTAGCTCTTGAAGGTAGAGAGCACGCGCTGCCGTCGCGAGACCTTTCGGAATCTGAAACCCGCGTGCAAAACTCGCGTGCAAGTAAAGAATTAAAAACGCAAATAAAAACGTTTTATACGTAGAATTTGTTATTGTTTTATTTTTTGTAAACACCTAATTACGATTAGGATATTGTAGAATTCTTACAATTAATTTCGTGAAGTTTTCAGTTTATTAACCAACATGTATATTAATCAATTAAGTTCAAATTAATTAAGCCCCTTGTTAAAAGCTCTTTTCATTACAATTAACTATTGCATGGAATGTTGTACAACCATCTAATATTTCGTTTCATAACGTGGTGATGTAGTTTTGATCTCCATGATGTAATTCCGCCAACTTTAATCCTGACATTTGTTTTCTCGAAAGAAATTGGTTTCATGTTTTCTATGTGTGTTAAAAATTAAATTACTTTTTGATTCTTCTGTTTAAGGGGGAAGACTACAGTGGCCATTGTCTACTTTCGCGCTATTTCAAGCTGAACTCTTTTAATTTTGTATTTTAACTTATAAAATTAATATTTAAGTGTAGAAGAGCCTCTTGTTTAGTGACTAAAATAATTTTGACAATTTTAAATTTAAAAGTAATTAAGTTATTACGTTTTAATTCGGACCCCCGGAACTAAACAAGTTGGGCAAGCGCCCACACTACCCTTTAGTTAGGACCTTATATCTCGTTAACTATTAATATTAGAATTATCAAAATTATTTTAAGCACTAGAGGAAGGTTCAGCCTAATAAGAAAAATATAATTCAATTATGTAATTGTTAAAACAGAAACGTTCAGCTTGAACGAAAAAGGGGCTTTTACTGTATTCTTACCCCTTAATTATTATTTTTAATATTTTAAATATTGATATTTATTTATTTTACATTTTTATGTATTTAATATTATACATTATATTAATATTATAAATAAATTTTATATTTTATATTAAATTAAAATATCTTAATATGTTTTCTATTTTTTTACAGTGCAATGGCATATTTAATCTTGGACTAAAAATGCTTCTTAAATTACGTCAAATTTAATTTAAAATTTATATAATCCTAGCCGGTAAGGTTAAGCTTCCATTATTACTCACCGGTGGAGCGACTGTCTGGAACGGAGTAAATATTAAATAGATAAAAATCTTAAATAAATAAAAATATGAAATAAATAAAAATATGAAATAAATAAAAATATGAAATAAATAAAAATATGAAATAAATAAAAATATGAAATAAATAAAAATATGAAATAAATAAAAATATGAAATAAATAAAAATATGAAATAAATAAAAATATGAAATAAATAAAAATATGAAATAAATAAAAATATGAAATAAATAAAAATGTTAAATAAATAAAAATATTAAATTAATAAAAATATGAAATAAATAAAAAATATGAAATAAATAAAAATATGAAATAAATAAAAATATTAAATAAATAAAAATATTAAATAAATTAAAATATTAAATAAATAAAAATAATAAATAAATAAAAATATTAAATAAATAAAAATGTTAAATAAATAAAAATATGAAATAAATAAAAATGTTAAATAAATAAAAATATGAAATTAATAAAAATATGAAATTAATAAAAATATGAAATAAATAAAAATATGAAATAAATAAAAATATGAAATAAATAAAAATATTAAATAAATAAAAATATTAAATAAATAAAAATATTAAATAAATAAAAATATTAAATAAATAAAAATATTAAATAAATAAAAATATGAAATAAATAAAAATAATAAATAAATAAAAATATTAAATAAATAAAATATGAAATAAGTAAAAATATTAAATAAATAAAAATATTAAATAAATAAATATTTCAAGTAATAAGAAACATAGAAGAACCAACAAAAAATAGTAACACACAAAGCTTCCCAGTTAGGATTATACTTAATTTAATATATATTTTTTAAATTCAATATTGAGAATTATGTTAAAACTTCCGGTTAATAAAAAAAAGGAATTTGTTGAATAGCAGATAAATCATCCATTTTCCGGGTGACATTGTGAAATATCGTTATCTTCTTTATTTCCGTTCCTGCATTTCTCGTCAGGATTTATTTGGTACGTAACAGACGATAACCCCAGAGGCACTCATTAGATAGTCTATTATCAGTTATCGGCGGATTAGCGACTGATTAACTTCATATATTGAGGCGTTTCAAATTGCGCTTCTCCCGCATCATATTAAGCGCATCATTTGCGCTTAAACGAACAATTTTTTATCAGTGGTATTCTATTAAATTTTGTTTCTTTCTTGCATAATTTCCAAGTAGTTTCGTATTAAATGTAACGATTAATCTGTTTACACCCATCTGTGTCTCAATAGATTATAATATTTGGTAACAATAACGAGATAAACTTGAACTTTATTGATTCAATTATTGACCTAATCTTTATTGGATAGGCCTTTCTATAAAACAAGCTACGCTTGCTGAACTTGTTTTTATCGAGGGGTAAGACACTCAAGAACTCAGGTGTACATTTGCTATTGGAACTCTTATGAACTCCCCTGATCTCTCGAGAACTCTCCCGAACTCACCAATGAACTCTCTGGAACTCACCCTTGAACTCTCAAGAACTCTCGAGAACTCTCCCGAACTCACCCTTGAACTCTCAAGAACTCTCGAGAACTCTTCCGAACTCTCGAGAACTCACCCTTGAACTCTCTGGAACTCACCCTTGAACTCTCTGGAACTCACCCTTGAACTCTCAAGAACTCTCGAGAACTCTCCCGAACTCACCCTTGAACTCTCAAGAACTCTCGAGAACTCACCTTTGAACTCTCTGGAACTCACCCTTGAACTCTCTGGAACTCACCCTTGAACTCTCAAGAACTCTCGAGAACTCTCCCGAACTCTCGAGAACTCTTCCGAACTCTCGAGAACTCACCCTTGAACTCTCTGGAACTCACCCTTGAACTCTCTGGAACTCACCCTTGAACTCTCTGGAACTCACCCTTGAACTCTCTGGAACTCTTCCGAACTCTCAAGAACTCACCAATAAACTCTCTGGAACTCACCCTTGAACTCTCAAGAACTCTCACGAACTCTCGCGAACTCTCGTGAACTCTCGAGAACTCTGCAGAGTTCGAACTCCCGGTTTACACAAAAATCCTAAGTGTCTTACCCCTCGGTTTTTATATAGCTCACGAAATACGTAGAAGTTCAGTTGAGTTTATGTTTAAAAACCGGGTGCATTGTCGAATTTACTCTTACGTCCGGGGCTTTTCGTTGTAAAACGTCATCGATACGTCACTCGTGACGCAGCAGCTACATCAAAACAAGAAGGTCAATGTTACTTTATAAAAAGGCCTACAATCGAAGGTTTTTTTTACCCTGAGGAGTTAAATTAATAATTATTTATTTATTATTATTATTATAAATAATTAATTAATTAATAATAATTTCTAGGCAATGAACAAATACCACTCATTCTAAAAAACGCCTTTTGTAGATAAAATTAAGCTTTTATTATGTTCGTGGCCTTCTGGTTTTAATGCATATTTGACGACACTGTGTCGTTTTTAGCGCGCGTGCTAAGAGTGTTTATATGAATTTCGAACTTTCAGGCATTTTTTTGGAATTATTTTAGGACCAGTACATTTTTGTCATTTTTTAATCCTTCATTGAAATACGTAATTTGTTATTTAAATCAATAACTTTTTCAAAATAACTGGATTTAAATAAAACTGATAAAAATCTTGATTTAGATAAAATTGATAAAAATCTTGATTTAGATAAAATTTATACAAATCTTAATTTAGATAAGTCAATATTTAAAGCAAGTGTCGGCTCGACGTGAAGTAGCTCTTTTTCAACAGATGTCGCTAGCGTCGAAATCAAAACAAGATGCTTAAGCTAAATTTTGACAGAAAAGGCGGGACATAAAAGTACCCCTCACGTTGATTGGCTCGTTTGTAAATTTGACGATGACTTAAATTATAGTAATTTTTTACAATATATTTTATATGAGGGGCTAACCACTTCCAGTAATCGGTGTACACCCTAACTATAATGATTACGTAATCTTCTGTAATCTATTATACTCATTCGTAATCCCGTAATCATTTGTAATCTTCGTACTCATCTGTAATCACCCGTAATCACTTGTAATAGCGCGTAATCATCTGTAATCAAGCGTATTCATTGGAATTCTCCCGTACTCAATTACTCATCTGTAACAATTTTAAAGTTTTGGGTTGACTGTGTACTCATCGTAATCATTCTGTACTCATCGTAACCATTCTGTGCTCATCGTAATCATTATGTACTCATCGTAATCATTCTGTACTCATCGTAATCATTCTGTACTCATCGTAATCATTCTGTGCTCATCGTAATCATTCTGTACTCATCGTAATCATTCTTTACTCATCGTAATCATTCTGTACTCATCGTAATCATTCTGTACTCATCGTAATCATTCTGTACTCATCGTAATCATTCTGTACTCATCGTAATCATTCTGTACTCATCGTAATCATTCTTTACTCATCGTAATCATTCTGTACTCATCGTAATCATTCTGTACTCATCGTAATTATTCTGTACTCATCGTAATCATGTGTTCTCATCGTAATTATTCTGTATTCATCGTAATTATTCTGTACTCATCGTAATCATTCTGTACTCATCGTAATCATTCTGTACTCATCGTAATCATTCTGTACTCATCGTAATCATTCTTTACTCATCGTAATCATTCTGTACTCATCGTAATCATTCTGTACTCATCGTAATTATTCTGTACTCATCGTAATCATTCTGTACTCATCGTAATCATTCTGTACTCATCGTAATCATTCTGTACTCATCGTAATCATTATGTACTCATCGTAATCATTCTTTACTCATCGTAATCATTCTGTACTCATCGTAATCATTCTGTACTCATCGTAATTATTCTGTACTCATCGTAATCATGTGTTCTCATCGTAATTATTCTGTATTCATCGTAATTATTCTGTACTCATCGTAATCATTCTGTACTCATCATAATCATTCTGTACTCATCGTAATCATTCTGTACTCATCGTAATCATTCTTTACTCATCGTAATCATTCTGTACTCATCGTAATTATTCTGTACTCATCGTAATCATGTGTTCTCATCGTAATTATTCTGTATTCATCGTAATTATTCTGTACTCATCGTAATCATTCTGTACTCATCATAATCATTCTGTACTCATCGTAATAATTCTGTACTCATCGTAATTATTCTGTACTCATCGTAATCATGTGTTCTCATCGTAATTATTCTGTACTCATCGTAATCATGTGTTCTCATCGTAATTATTCTGTACTCATCGTAATCATGTGTTCTCATCGTAATTATTCTGTATTCATCGTAATTATTCTGTACTCATCGTAATCATTCTGTACTCATCATAATCATTCTGTACTCATCGTAATCATTCTGTACTCATCGTAATCATTCTTTACTCATCGTAATCATTCTGTACTCATCGTAATCATTCTGTACTCATCGTAATTATTCTGTACTCATCGTAATCATGTGTTCTCATCGTAATTATTCTGTATTCATCGTAATTATTCTGTACTCATCGTAATCATTCTGTACTCATCATAATCATTCTGTACTCATCGTAATCATTCTGTACTCATCGTAATTATTCTGTACTCATCGTAATCATGTGTTCTCATCGTAATTATTCTGTACTCATCGTAATCATGTGTTCTCATCGTAATTATTCTGTACTCATCGTAATCATGCGTTCTCATCGTAATTATTCTGTACTCATCGTAATCATGTGTTCTCATCGTAATTATTCTGTATTCATCGTAATTATTCTGTACTCATCGTAATCATTCTGTACTCATCATAATCATTCTGTACTCATCGTAATCATTCTGTACTCATCGTAATCATTCTTTACTCATCGTAATCATTCTGTACTCATCGTAATCATTCTGTACTCATCGTAATTATTCTGTACTCATCGTAATCATGTGTTCTCATCGTAATTATTCTGTATTCATCGTAATTATTCTGTACTCATCGTAATCATTCTGTACTCATCATAATCATTCTGTACTCATCGTAATAATTCTGTACTCATCGTAATTATTCTGTACTCATCGTAATCATGTGTTCTCATCGTAATTATTCTGTACTCATCGTAATCATGTGTTCTCATCGTAATTATTCTGTACTCATCGTAATCATGTGTTCTCATCGTAATTATTCTGTATTCATCGTAATTATTCTGTACTCATCGTAATCATTCTGTACTCATCATAATCATTCTGTACTCATCGTAATCATTCTGTACTCATCGTAATCATTCTTTACTCATCGTAATCATTCTGTACTCATCGTAATCATTCTGTACTCATCGTAATTATTCTGTACTCATCGTAATCATGTGTTCTCATCGTAATTATTCTGTATTCATCGTAATTATTCTGTACTCATCGTAATCATTCTGTACTCATCATAATCATTCTGTACTCATCGTAATCATTCTGTACTCATCGTAATTATTCTGTACTCATCGTAATCATGTGTTCTCATCGTAATTATTCTGTACTCATCGTAATCATGTGTTCTCATCGTAATTATTCTGTACTCATCGTAATCATGTGTTCTCATCGTAATCATCTGTACTCATTGCGTAATCATGTGTACTGGCAAATTCTTACTGGTTAGCTCCTCGATTTTATATTGGATATATAATTTAGATTAAATTCCACTAACAATTGTAAGTAGAGCATAAGTGGTCTAATTAAAATACTCTGCAATGGTTCTCTGACGACGTTATTGTTTCGCTATTTTGAATTTTAGCTTCCTTTGACATTAATAGATGGCACCAAGGTAAATGTTTCCATTATTATCAACAAGCACTATATATACAATACTTACAGGTCCTGGCTATCAGAAATATTACTTCTTGGCGATATCCTTGAAGGATGTTTTATTGAAGCGTCTATTGTTCTGGGGTAGATGTACGCGCAAATCTAGTTGGACGCCATCCAAACCGGCGGCCCATTATCAACGCTAATGAAAACGCGGGTTAGAAAAACCAAACGCTTAGAAATCACGTTTTCCTGAGACGAGTGATTAAATTATACCGTAACAAGACTACATTTATATATTTTTAAGGCGTAAATGTGTCTTATCTTCATGTAGAAACGCGTTTTAGCGAAAAAATATATACGGGGTGTTTCAAAAAGTTATGCAAAAATTTTTAGTAGTTGTAGGGGTGGGTTGAGAAGTATGCCTGTTTTTTTCCCCATTTTCCTACGATGAGTTAAAAGAGCGCCAGAGAGCTTCCAAGTGTGGCCTACTAGCCCCGGGAAGTAGGCTGCAACAAGCACCAAACCAAGCAGCAGGGAAACGCGAACATTAAGGTTTGGGCTCGTGTGATAGGTACAAAAGGACTTTGTAAACAAATCGAGGTAACCAGCGTAAAAAAGTAAACTTAAACAGTATTTTAAGTCCCTGCTGCTTGGTTTTGCGTTGGTTGCAGTTACTTCCAGGGGCTAGTAGGCCACACTTTGAAGCTCTCTGGCGCTCTTTTCACTCATCCAGATTTCGAGATTTTGGAATTAGATTTGAAGATTTTTAAAATAATTTTTCTCTAGAGTGTACGGGATGAAACAAAATCAAATCAGCGCGGTATATAATTTATTCCCTAAAACCATAAGTCTATAAAATTGTTCCATAAGTTTGTCACTTTGGGGAATATTTCACTGAGAGCTAGTAACGGAGTGACGTCATCACAAGAAGAAAATATCCCCCTAGCGAGGCGCTGTCAAATTCTACGTGTGACGCGTTAGCAAGCGGACGCAAAACGGCGACGAAGCCCGTAATGCAGTCTGCTTTGCGAATAGCTCTCAGTAAATCTTTTGCATGTGAAGAATAGAAAGTGTCACACTTATGTAGCAATATTATACACTTATGCTAAATCTGAAGGTCTTCCGACGCGATTGAAGCAGATGCCGGTGACTTTTTGCTCCCCCCCCCCTCTCCTGGCAGGGGTTAATTCAACCTACTCATTCTGAGTTCAAGTTCCTAAGCATAAATAAATTCATTTTCGGTGAAACTAAAGTAGGCTTTAAGGGCGAAGACTACAGTGGTCATTGTCTACTTTCGCGCTATTTCAAGCTGAACTCTTTTAATTTTGTATTTTAACTTATAAAATTAATATTTCAGTGTAGAACAGCCTATTGTTTAGTGCTTAAAATAATTTTGACAATTTTAAATTTAAAAGTAATTAAGTTATGACGTTTTAATTAGGACCCCAGGAGCTAAACAAGTTGGGCAAGCGCCCAAACTACCCTTTAGTTAGGACCTTATATCTCGTTAACTATTGATATTAGAATTATCAAAATTATTTCAAACGCTAGAGGAAGGTTCAGCCTAATAATTCAATTATGTATTTGTTGAAACAGAAACGTTCAGCTTGAACGAAAAAGAGGCTTTTACTGTATTCTTCCCCCTCAAATGATTGCACTTGCACTCTCATTTCTGTGGTGATAATGTCAACAGAGGAAATTTCCCGAAACTGAAAACCAGTGCTGATAGAGTTAATAGGGTGAATGAAACGTTCGTTTGAGAAGCCGACAGTTTCTTAATCTTTATTTGCTCGCCTAAGTTTCACTCATTTGTTTTATCTGTTTATAGTTCAAATTACGATATTATGGGTGACATTTTTCCACTTGACGACATTTCGCGAGTGATTTGGGACTACAGTTTTTGACCTTTCGACCGAGTGGTAGTGAACTCCATTATCATTGAGGTTTCGAACCCACTGATAAACGTACGTCTAGGGGTCAAATGGTATACTCAACTTTCGGAGAAACAATTTTTGTGATTTGTTAAGCGATTAAATAAATTTCAATTTAAACCTTTATATTACATTTTTCTGTTTAAAATTATATTTGAATTTAAAGGCTTCATTCAAATGAATAGCTGTAATCTAGTTAAGGGTATCACATAACAGGGTTGACATTTTTTTATTTATTTTGTGGAACAATCAAATCAATCGATTTGTTTTATTTAAATCGGATTTATTTATTTATTGGATATACTAATTTTAAAACCATTAATGACTCTTTTAGTCTAAATCATTAATAAATTGTTTTATCGATATTTTAATCTAAAATTTACTGAATTATTGATTAAATGTAATTACTATTTAATAATTTGGTTAATTTAGTTTTTTTTTTAATTATTTTAGGACCAGTACATTTTTGTCATTTTTTAATCCTTCATTGAAATACGTAATTTGTTATTTAAATCAATAACTTTTTTCAAAATAACTGGATTTAAATAAAACTGATAAAAACCTTGATTTACGTAAAATTGATAAAAATCTTGATTTAGATAAAATTTATACAAATCTTAATTTAGATAAAATTGAAAAAATCTGGATTTAAACAAAAAATTACAAATCTAGATTTAAATAAAATTGATAAAAATATTGATTTAGATAAAATTGATAAAAATAGTGATTTATATAAAAATCTTGATTTAGATAAAATTGATAAAAATCTTGATTTAGATAAAATTTATAAAATCTTGATTTATAAAATCTTGATTTAGATAAAATTGATAAAAATCTTGATTTAGATCAAATTGATAAAAATCTTGATTTAGATCAAATTGATAAAAATAGTGATTTATATAAAAATCTTGATTTAGATAAAATTGATAAAAATCTTGATTTAGATCAAATTTATAAAATCTTGATTTAGATAAAATTGATAAAACTCTTGATTTAAATAAAATTGATAAAATCTGGATTTAAACAAAAATTGATACAAATCTGGATTTAAATAAAATTGATAAAAATCTTGATTTAGATCAAATTTATAAAATCTTGATTTAGATAAAATTGATAAAAATCTTGATTTAGATCAAATTGATAAAAATCTTGATTTAAATAAAATTGATAAAATCTGGATTTAAATAAAATTGATAAAATCTGGATTTAAACAAAAATTGATACAAATCTGGATTTCAATAAAATTGATACACATCTGGATTTAAATAAAATTGATAAAAATCTTGATTTAAATCAAATTAATACAAATACTAATTTAAATTAAATGAATACCAATACTAATTTAAATGAAATGAATATCAATACTAATTTAAATGAAATGAATACCAATACTAATAATTAATACCAATACTAATTAAAATTAAATTAATACCAATACTAATTTAAATGAAATTAATACCAATACTAATTTAAATGAAATTAATACCAATACTAATTTAAATGAAATTAATACCAATACTAATTTAAATGAAATTAATAGAAATCCTCATTGATTTAAATCAAGCAATCTCGCGTCGCTTTTTAGACGTACGCGCAGACGATTCGGAGTGATAGTGAAACCTCAATTCGTAGTCGCCCTTGAAAAATTCTGATGTCGAACGCGGTAGCCCGCGCCGTTTCCATAACAACCGATGGGTTAAAAATAGTCTTAGAATATCGCCTTCTCGGCGAGGTAATTTATATTGGTATTGATGGTTATCGCGTTTCTGTGGTCCGCATAGGTGTGGATTGGTCGCCTTCTCATCCCATGTCCGACTTGAAGAAGATGACCGGAGGATTGCCATCCGAGTCCGAGCTCTACTTGACCAAAAAAGCCACCCCGGAGAGCAGCCCGTCCTCGGACATCGGCGAAATGCCCCAGCGCGGCCAGTGGGTCGGCAAGCTGGATTTCCTCTTCAGCTGCATCAGCTACGCCGTGGGACTCGGGAATGTCTGGAGGTTTCCCTACTTGTGCTTCGAGTACGGAGGAGGTAAGAGAGTCACGTTTTCATCCCTATTGGCTGGTTGCCTGCCGTCTTGTTGCTTTCTTTCGTTGTGTTTAATCATAAGTCACCAGGAATCCATATATCTACTTGGAATGCTTATCGCGGCAGATTTTCGTCTCGATGTGGCTGACGGTTTTTTTGACGTCACTATAGCTACGTTCACACTTACCCCTAAATTCGCTTCGTTTAGATAACTGGTTTTTAAAACCAACGTGAGAAATCGCTTCGTGTTGGTTCGGGCACGGCCAACTTTGATTTCTCGCGCATCTCTCGCGCTACAGCGGCCATCTCATTCGTTGACGTTCCTGTGTTAACCTATGAGCAAAAGATGTGTATGACGTCAGCGCCCCTAGCGGATTATTATTTTTAGTATAGTTTTTACATTGGGGACAATATAACCACCGAGCGTGGCGCTGAACTCCTACACATTATAGTACAGTTTATAGGGGGAAAATCCTTGCTCGCGGAATTTCGACGAATGTGTTGGCCGTAGTAGCGCGAACAGCGCGTGATCAAAGTTGGCCGTGGTTCGGGAAGCAACTCATCCAAGTCGGTTCGCTTAGAATCGCTTTCCAAACGACAAGGCGGGGAAATAAAATTGCTCGTATTTTCAAAAATAATGGGGATAAAATTCTAAATTATGTCAAATAATATTAGTATAGTAAACATGATTAACTAATTGTTTTGGGATATGTTTTAGTATTTTCAAAATTCTAGTCATAATTTGAAATGGCGTTAAGCCTTGGCTATAAGCGAACCGGGGTGAAGCGATTTCGCACGTGTGAACTAAGAAGTATCGTAGGCGGTCAAAACTGGCATACAAACCGACCTAAACTGGGTTGTAGGCTCTAGTGTGAACGTGGCTTATGTTGACTTAACAAACCACCATGTGAGAGGGGAGCGCGCGCAGAGGGGATTTTTTTTCTCTCGTAGGCGGGGCCAAAGCCGTCAGAGTGATCTTGCCATACGCGATACTCCAGGATAAGCATTCCAATTAGAGGTACGGATTCCTGAAGTCACATAATAACCATAAGTATGACAGTAACGAGATAAAAAATAAATAAAGTAAAAAAACCACTGTATTATACAAAAAAAACTAGACGAACAATTTCGCGTCCATTTCGGAAGCTTCATCAGGTCTGACTTCTAGCGAGCGTTACACACTCAGGCCCGGACTGGCTTCTTTGGGGCCCTCGGCTAGGGACTGAAGAGGGGCCCCCTTACCGGGAGGTGGGGGGGGGGTGGAATAAAAATATATTTATTATTAAAATTTATTATAAGCAATGTCGGGGGCCCTCGGCGATCGCCAGTCCGGGCCTCTACACACCAATATATACAGCTTTCGAAAAAACCGTTTCGTTGGTAAAAAATTATATATACAGACATAGCAAGAGGTATATAAAAAATATATACACAAATATGCAATTAAGCTTAAAAATAATGCAAACAATTTTTAACACAACTTATGATAAACAATTATTTAATGTCGTCTAGTTTTTTAATAAAACCCATTTTTGTACATACAGTGGTTTTTTACTTTATTTATTTTTTATCTCGCTATTATAATGTACAAGTGCCTTAATCTTTAAATAAGTATGACACTTCCAATTGTTTTAATGCTAATTTCCAGACCGAATCTATTTACGACACTGATACTTGGATTTGCACTCGAACTGAATATAGCGTATGATCGTCCTTCGCAGTAGTATATTTCGCCTGGGGCATATTTAGACACTAGGGGGTTCTGTGCTGAGAACTATTCCTTGATAACGCAATTGCTCTGGAAATCAGTTCGGTGATAAATCTTCCTAATTGACATACTTATTGTTATTATGTTACTTACAGCGGCGGCGATCGGAAAATATTTCTGTGGGGGAACAGGCCATAATTTTTTCATACAAAAATTCATATACTTAAAACTTAAGCACGAAAATGTACAGCTCTAAATTTTTATTACTATACATATTTTTTGAAAGCGTTTTTTTTTAATATCTCATCCGTCAATGACGCATCTGAACGGTCATGAAAATTACGCGACGTGATATCGCCGCCTGTTTCCATTGTCGAATCGAACCCCCACCGATGAGTAGATCGCTGCATTTGTAGTGCTACTAACTGGCACTTTGAAGCATTTATCCTAATATTTTCTTTCTAGCCCAATGCGGTGGATTAAGTCAAACTCGACTTTCACCCAAACTAATTTTACTTACGCTTACGCCACAAATTTATACGTTCATATAAATGTAAATTTGACGGTGAAATTAGTGAAGCAGTTTGGATATATAATTCAGATTGTACCTGATCATGTGAGAAAAAGATAACGGATTGATATGTTCAGATAGAAATTAGAAGCGCTAGATTTACCGGTTGTTTTTCAATTCGGAAATTGGCTAAGAGGCACACCGAGTATAGAAGGAATAAGGAGAGAAACACCCAAAATGTAGTGAGAACGATGCGATGACCGTTTCCAAGAAACAAAAAGGAGCGATATTTTCTCCCCGGAACACCTCTTTTGTCGTGCCAAGAAGGTCGACCACTTTTATCGCACTAACCCGTTTCCATGACCGTTCAGATGCGTTGACACCGAAAGGTCGCTCTGGGTGCGCTCATGGAAAGAGCCTCATTATCATCTTAACGCTACTCGCATCTGCAATCTCGAAATAACTTCTGTAAAAAGACTGAATTGGGACCCAAATAAAGGCCGTGAGATTATAAATATTTCCCTGGTTGCTATTTTTCCCCAATTTTATTTCTGTGGGGCTCAGCTCTCGTTGGTTTTTCCCCGTGGGGGCTCGAGCCCCAGAGCCCCCACGGGATCGCCGTCACTGGTTACTTATGGTCTTTATTTCTACTTGGAGAGAATGACTATGTTCCAAAGTAACATAAAAACACAAAAGTGTGTCATTACGGTATAATGTTTAATGAGAGCTTGTCGCGAAATAAAAAGGGCGTTTGGGAGAGGGGGTTAAAAGTTTAAATTTCCTGCACTCCAGCGCCGCCGAGTGAGAAGTTTTAGAGCGTGTCTTCGGGCGAGTAAATCGAAGGGAGACCATAGACTGATAATATAGTTGCTAGTATTATTCCTACTAATAGGCCATGCAGTCTATTGTGAGACTAACTCTCACCAAAGATAATTTAAACTCGTACCCTAGATTCGAAATCACTCTCGCGTGTTGCCGATAGCGTTTACCCACTTCCCGCTGGAACTCAGAAAAAATTCGCTCCATGGTTTGTGCCTTACCGTAACCGATGGAGCCCGATTTTTCTGAGGTCACATGCCGGAAAAGGGTAAACGCTTCGTAACAAAACCGTCAATGGGAAAGCTCTCAGTATTCGAATCTAGGGTACGAGTTTAAATTATCTTTGCTCTCACAAGGAGACTACCCGAGGTGGCTATCACCGATTTTTTTTAAACTCAGGCCTTAGTTAGACCTTATGGTAGTATGAAAATTGCCAAAGGGAAAAGTTGCAATGGGCTTTAGTTTTCCCATGGCAACCGAAAATGTTTTTGATCTCTCAAAACAAAAATTCTCCATTTAAAAAAGCTTAGGATTTTTACGGTTTCACAGGGTACTTACTTACTTAAAGAATTTGAAAAAATTAAATTTTCAAAACTTACCCAAAAAGATGAATTTGACCTATTTTGGGTAAAATTGATCAATGATTTTGGCTAAAATTGATAAATTTTGGTTAAATTTTAACAAAATTTGGGTAACCAAGAAAATCCCATGCTTTTTTAAAGGGAGAGGTCAAAAATATTTTCGGTTGCTATAGGAAAACTAAAGCCCATTGCAACTTTTCCCTTTCGCAATTTTCATACTACCATAAGGTTTACCTAACCCCTCAGTTTCAACAAAATCGCTGATAACCACCTCGGGTAGTCTCCTTGTCAGTAAATATTTTAGAGGGTGCAACGTAGAGTTGACACGCTTTTGGGTCCTATGTCGCTTTTGCTATGTTGAGGATTTTTAGTGGTAACAGTAAGGTCCTCCCCTTAAAGGGAACTATAGAAAGTAAATCTAAAAATCGTCTACTAACAGTGGTTTTTAACGTAACTAGCGACAATATCCCCTAGCGTCTTTTAAATCTCGAGGCGGAATTGTTAAATTTTGGAATTCACCGTAAATATGTAAGTTCATAATAAAAATGTTTATAAAAAAAACTGCTACTTCATGGAAAATTAAAAGTAATTATTAAATTAAAATATTTAAAATACACAGGAGCTTTCTTCCTCAGCTGCACGTTATAACATTGTAATCATAATTTAGTAACGTGCGGCTGAGGAAGGACCACGGTCTGAAAGCTCTTGTGTATTTTAAATATTATAATTAAGTACTTTTAAAAAAATTTCCATTAAGTACCAGTCTTTTATTTTATTTTTATTGTCAATTAATACTATGGAACAAACTTTTAAACTTTATGATGTAAGTTCTTATTCCCCTTAAGAGTCAATCAAATTATCCTGGTATCTCATTGGTTCCCTAACACTGGCGGAGTTCAGTAACGCTCAACGGACTCACCGTTTCATACTGTATGCTTTTTTGACTTTTGGTTTTGACGTCACGTTGCCCGTCCGTTGAGCAACGAAGTCATCGGCTGTAAGAGCAGGTTTTTTCCGTTGCTCAACGGTCACGTGACGTCTCAGCAAGGAGTAAGGCTAGATGCAGACGCCGCGACAGACGATATTTTACAAAATTAACAATAATCGTAAAAAGCGTTCAACAAGATCCTACGTTGCGTTAGGTTGGGTTAGGTCGGGTTCGGTTGTGTTAGGTTAGGTCGGGATGGGTTAGGTTAGGTTAGGTTAGGTTGGGTTGTTTTTGGTTAGGTTGGGCTGGGTTAGCTTAGGTTAGGTTTGGATAGGTTAGGTTAGGTTAGATTAGTTTAGGTTACGTTAGTTTAGGTGGGGCTGGGTTGGGTTAGGTTAGGTTAGGTTAGGTTAGGTTGGGCTGGGTTGGGTTAGGTTATGTTAGCTTTAATTATATTAGGTAATTAGGTTAGGTTAGATTAGATCAGGTTGAATAAAATGATATTTAATTATTGCATATTAAAAGTTCCTCGTAAATTTATTTGAAATCCGCCAAAATGGTAGGATTCGGTTGTATGGTTGACAAGCCATTGGTTCCCTGCAACTTCCGACGCAGTTGACGTTTTTCATTGCCCCTCTCTCGTGGCGGCGGTACATCTAGACCATGATGGTCTCGGATCGAGTAAAAATAGTCATTCTCCCCGAGTAGAAAATAATACTTCTTTGTAAAACTACGCCTGCCAAGAATCGTGAATTGAAGCTGTCGTAGTTATTTTTGAGTGTCGATTATCGGATTACTTAATGGGCCACGGAACCGTTTGACTTTTGAGCGTGAAGCTACAGAAGGGAAGTATAAGTCACGTTACGTAATGGGAGAACTGAACTGAAATTCAAACCGAATTTTTCAATGGCTTCTTTGACCCTTTAAAGTCGAAATAACAAGTTGGCAAGCTTGCCAAAATATACCTCTCCTCGGAAGAGTTTTTAATTTTCAGTGAAGCGTAACTGTATCCGTGGTTCTGCGGTAGAACGCTCACCTGTCGTTCAAGAGGGCTCGGGTTCGAATCCCGGCCGATTAAAAGATTATACTTCACCCAATGACAAAAAGAGGGCGCTTTTGGAAAACCCTTTTCCCTGATTCTAAGAAACTGCGTACGCAGTGATTACCCTTTGCCTCGAAAATGCGAACGCGTTCGCAGGCCTGGCAGACAGACAGACCCACCCACAGACAGACAGACAGACAGATACGGTGGTTGTATAACCCCTCCTAGGGTACAAAGTCCCCTCGGAGAGGTAAAAATAGAATTATATTTTAATTTATCATTCTTTGCTAACTACTCCTAAAAGTAGAGGTCGGGGACGGTTAATCATTATCCATGTTTAAATTGATTTTTTTTCGGGAAAAATATGTAAACAAAGAAATTTACCGGTTAATATTTCGGAAAATGATTAAAAAACATATATTATTCGTAAAATTTGATCTTTTTATCGAAAAAAACGTCGTTTTCCCGATTAATTTTACAAATTTATCAAAAAATTAATCGGATAATATAGAAATATAAATTACTTGATCAAAACGTTTTACGAATAATTTTGAGAGCTTTTTCTATTGAATAAAAGTTAACCATCAACGACCTCTACCTAAAAGTACTAGATAACAGTCCGATTACTAGTAATGTTTAAGTACTCGCATACTTTTAACTAGTATTCTTAGTTTTTCTTGAAAAACTAGATTTAAAAAAATCTAAGAATACTTTTTTATTATGAAAAAATTATAATTTATTTGCAAAAAAATCTAAGAATATTGGTTTGATATTTGATATAAAAACACTAGTAAAAGTAGCAATATTTATTACTAATGTTTTTAAATTTTACATATTTTACCATGGAACATAATTTTAAAATTTATGATTGATATTTAATAGTTTAAATATAGTATATAATCCACTAAATACAGGTGCTTTTCTACTGCCGTACTTCATCTGCCTGATATTCTGCGCTATACCCATGTTCATGATGGAAGTAGCAGTTGGCCAGTACCTAAGTACCGGAGGAATTGGAGTTTGGGAACTCGTGCCCATTTTTAAAGGTACGTTTGACCTTTTTAACCTTGAAGAGTACACTTATTATTACCTACACGGTTCTTCTTTGGTTCAACAGGAATTGGCTACGCTTCCATGACCATCGTTTTCCTGTACAATCTCTACTACGTGGTCATCATCTCGTGGACTCTCATCTACTTCGTATCTTCCTTTACCAGTCTGCTGCCGTGGAAGAACTGCGACCCTTCGTGGAGCTCCGAAAATTGCAAGGATTTGGTGTTGAACGGCACCTCTAACGTCACGGACAAGTCCACTTCGCCCGTGGTGGAGTTTTGGGAGTATGTAAAAACTAAAAAGTTGTTTGCAGCTAGGAGAAACAAACACAAGGAGAACGCAGCTAGCATTTAAACACGCTAACGCGGTGTTGTGTACAAATTTCATTGGTCAAACCTTTACGCTGAACGTTTTACGGGCGTGGGGGGGAAGGCAATTTCGGAATTTTCCCCTTCCGACGACAGTAGGCGCTAAAGCATCTAACCAATGAAAAGTGTACACCAGAAAATCCACGAATTTTGACGGGTTGCGTTCTCCTTATGTGGGCCCTTGTGGGGTGTTGTGTTTGTGGCTCCTATATAGTTTGCAGGATCTGTTCACAGAGAGGTCAGAATTCTCCAAGTTATTATCGTGCTGTTTTGCGCCATCTATATTGGTTACCCAAACTATATATTATAAGAAATTATATAAAACAAGTTATTTCATTGCACCAATATAGCAGCAATCATTTTTAATTATTATTAATAATATCATAAAATTAAAAATATTATGATAGAGTTATAATTATTACTAATAGTATTCTAAAATTAAAAAATATATAATATAATATATTAGTGTTAATTATTATTAATAGTATCCTAATATTAAAAAATATATAATAAAATATATTATTGTTAATTATTATTAATAGTATCCTAATATTAAAAAATATATAATAAAATATATTAGTGTTAATTATTGTTAATAGTATCCTAATATTAAAAAATATATAATAAAATATATTAGTGTTAATTATTATTAATAGTATCCTAATATTAAAAAATATATAATGAAATATATTAGTGTAAATTATTACTAATAATACCTTGAAATTAAAAATATAATATAATATAATATAATATAATATAATATAATATAATATAATATAATATAATAAAGTGTTAATTATTACTAATAATATCCTAAAATTAAAAACATAATAAATTTTAAAAACCATAATTAATTCAATGGTAAATTATAATACGATAAGAGTTAAATACATATGACGGATACTACGACGTGGTTAAAATGTAGTTTATTTTAAAAAAATATTGAAAATTAACTTTACATTTAAACCATATGTATGTATTTAACTCTCACCGCAAAATATCCAAAGATAAAAAAAAATTATAATATAATAAAGTTTTGTTAAGAGTCAAGAGATGGTACCTGGTATAGACAATATTCAGTCTGCTAAAATTTAACCGATAAAAATCTTATTAGCTTCAATAGCGGTCGTTAGACGGCGCAACAAGACGCACTGATATTTCCCCTTTTATTACCCCCCCCCCCCCCCCCGGTTGACTTTCGTTGTACCAAAAGTGACATAATTACCAAAAGTGTGTCAATCGGACCAATTTCTGAATGAATGTTACGAGCGAAATACAAGTTGCGAGGGGAGAAGGGAAAGTATGCCTTGGGGAGGGAAGGAAGTTAAAACCTACAAATAACGCCTCGTAGTGAGGAACGGAGGAACTAATAAGGAGAGTACCCGAGGTGTTTATGGCCGATTTGGTTCAAAGTCGGCCGTAATGTAGACCTATATGGTATATGAAATTTCCCAAAAGGAGACGTTGCACTACCCATTCGATTTGCCATGGCAATCGAAAATGTTTTTGACCACTTCAAACAAAAAAAATTTACATTTTTAACTCAAAAATTGTTACAATTTTACCCAAAAAAATTCTAATTTACCCAAACTTGAGGACATTTACGTAAATTTTCGTAGCTAGGACCCTGTGAAACCGAGAAAATCCCATGTTTTTTTAAATGGAGATTTTTTTGTTTTAAGTGGTCACAAACATTTTCGGTTGCCATGGCAAATCAAATTTGTAGTGCAACGTCTCCACTTGGGAAATTTCATATCTCATATAGTTCTACATTACGCCCGACTTTGAACCAAATCTGAAATAAACACCTCGGGTACTCTCCTTGTAAGTAAAACTGGTCAAAGTTAGTGTGTTTTTTGATTTTTCGTCGTTCTGTGGAGACGCTATCGCCATCTACCTACGATATAATACCATAGACTAAAAAAGATCCAGAAAGGCGACAATAAAATAGTCTTTTACGTGGTCGATCTCGAGTCGAGAATTCATTAAACCTTTAGCATACGAAAGTACAGGGATTGTCACACTTTTGGTAATTATGTCACTTTTGGTTGTACGGCATAGATAGACCCGTACGCTGACCTCTCCATAAAAAGATCCTGGTCTTAGTTTTGGCTGATCGGAAGAAGGTTTTTGAAGTACTGTTTGAATTTGCATAGACGGAGAGTGTTGGGAATCACGTCGGGAATCCACGACTTAGGAAACATACGCTGGGAGTTGGCCCTGTATCTTTTCGTGGCTTGGGTGCTAGTCTATCTCGTCATATGGAAAGGATTGCACAACAGCGGAAAAGTAAATTATGTCATTCACTATACACCGCTTCAGAAATACGCAACGACTGACGCGCCATCTGCTATCACGAAAGAGTAGGGAGTAATACCAAGAATGTATTGAAGTTACTAAGAATATTTCAGCATAGCATTAACCCCTGGTACCATCCTCCGAGGGGCAGGTCACTTCCATTTTGGGTGCGTCTTAATCATAGTAAAATGATTAAATCAGGGTAATCAAGATTAAAAAATCTAATCAAGATTAGAAAATCTAATCAAGATTAGAAAATCTAATCAAGATTAAAAAATCTAATCAAGATTAAAAAATCTAATCAAGATTAAAAAATCTAATCACGATTTAAACGAGATTTAATCATTCTAATCATGATCTAATCTTTTTAATCAGGATTTAATCATTTAAACGATATTTAATCATTCTAATCATGATTTAATCTTTTTAATTAGATTTAATCATTGTAATTAGATTTAATCATTTTAATCACGATTTAATCAATATAATCGGTCGAATCGAGAATTTATCATTAAAATCAAAACTAAAGTGCGATTTAATCATACTAATAACGATATAATTTTTTTAATCAGGATTTAATCATTTTAAACAGATTTAATCATTTTAAACAGATTTAATAATTTTAATCAGATTTAATCATTTTAATTAGATTTAATCCTTTAATCATGATTAAATCAGATTTAAACATTCTAATCATGATTAAATCAGATTTAAACATTCTAATCATGATTAAATCAGATTTAAACATTCTAATCATTATTAAACTTGATTTAATCAACTTAATCGTGATTAAATCGGATTTAATCTTTTGAGGGGTGCGTCGTTAATCAAGGAAGTGACCTGCCCCTCGCCATCCTCACAGCTTTTGTGGAGAAAGTTCGTCTGCATTTAAGGCGCATTCAAGGTTTTACCATATAGCAAACTTGAATGGGAAAGCGGACGAATTTAAGCTACAAAGGCTGCGAGGATGGAAATCAGAATCCTGTAGTCCAATATTCTTAGTCACTTCAATACATTCCTGTAATACTTGCAGGTGATTTTCGCCGATTTTATTTAAATTCGGGGGATAAGTAGACCATTATGTTACTTGATACTTCCCAAAAGGAAAAGTTTCGACGGGCTTTAGTTTTGCCATGGCAACCAAAAATGTTTTTTATAACTTAAATATTTTCCCTATGGAAATTGACATGGAGAAATCGCAGAAATAATTAAAAATTTAAAATATTTGGCATTTACAAATTTTACTTCCATAACCAAAATTTAGTCAATTTACAAGCATTTACCTTATGTTCACATTTTACTAATATTTTGTAATTATTTAGCGAAATGTACATACACATTTTTACCCATATTAAAAAATGTAACCAAATTTACTTGTATTTACAAAATTTTGCTTAATTTCCATCCAAAATTTGCACGCATTAACCTGAATTTACCCAATGTATAATTTTTTAATATAATTTATTTTTTTAATATAGTAAATTACGCCATTTTTCCATGTTAATTTCTATAGGGAAAAGATGGTTTTAAGTTGTCAAAACATTTTTGGTTGCCATGGCAAAACTAAACCCGGTCAAAACGTTTCCTTTTGGAAAATTTCAAGTAACATAAAGGTCTACTTATCCCTCGAATTTATATAAAATCGGTGAAAATCAACTCTGGTCGTCTCCTTGTTAGTAATACACAACGTAAAAAGTATCTGATTTCGAAAAACGTCTGTAGATGGCGCCACAATAAACACTGAAGTGGGGTATTTCCCCTTCAAAACAACGAAGTATTTTTGTGACCTTTGATTGTTTTTATTTAATAGATCATGTGGTTTACGTCAATATTTCCGTATTTAATCTTGACTATCTTGTTTTTCCGTGGAGTGACGCTAGAGGGAGCTTGGAAAGGCTTGTCCTTTTACATCACGCCTAAATGGAGTCGTCTGCTAGAAGCAAAGGTGAACATGTAAGGGCCAAGTTAATGGCCACAAAAAAAAAACAGTCATTTTAAATTAAATTTTAAATCTAATTATACGTTTTTATATTTATTCAGGTATGGGTGGCTGCTGGAACTCAGGTTTTCTTTACTTTTGGGATCGGATTTGGTTCCGTCATCACTTTGGGCAGCTACAATAAGTTCCATCACAACTTTTATCGGTTTGTGAGCTAATAATAGCGTTAGCTTCTGATACCACCCTCACATACTTCGTAACGAAAGTTTGTCTGTACCAAGAACGTATTTATTTATATTGAGGGAGAATGTTAATCGTTACTCCCTTCCTCTTCGTGCTCTAACAGTAAGCTCCTCCCCTTAAAGGGGAACGGCCAAGCTTTTCCAAATATCGTCTTATTTGCATATCAAAAGATCAACGAGACGTTCAATATTCTTACAAGTACCTTATTTTGCTTATAAAAAATAATTTTTGGTCCAAGAAGTTGAGCCGCAAAATAACGCCAAGTATTTGGGTTTGAATTTTCGCCGCCATCTTAAGGTGTATCGCCAGTGCCAGCACGACCTCAGTGAGCGATTTGCGAACTATCCTAACTTTTGAAATCGATCAATTTATTCTTAGGTCTTGTATAACTAGAACGCGCCGCGAGTGCAAAATAAACAAACCAAATCTTTCGCGTCTTCAGCAGCGCGCGCTTTCATATTGTTTTTCAATTTTAATCAAGCAAGGAGTGTCTCATTGATTTCTCACCAGATGTCGCAGCGGACGCGCGCTTTTCCCGAAAGGACATCGCGCTTCTTCTATGGGATTTGGCTTTCGACCGATTTTTTTAAAATTGAAACATGTTGTTGGACTTGATCAAAGGAGCAAAATTGTCCATTGCCATTTTTTCCTAGCTCCTATAGTTTGGCCAGTAGCAGCGGTCAAAAGTGGACGAAACTTAGTTTAGTCTATTTGTTAAAAGAAGTCTCGGCTTAGCGCTCTATGTTTGCGCGTCGCTAGTCTGGGCTCACTATCAATAGAGGTTTCATGCCGAAATTCCGGGTGCTTTCCAACCGCGTCGTATTTGGTTTCGTTCTGTTCGTACGACTTTCTGATCGCACGATGAACGGTTAATCATATATATTCTGATTTCTTTAGTATTTCTTTTATTTTATTATTGCTCATAAAATATTGAATATTAAATAATTCCACGTACGAAAATTCATCGAATAATAAGTTGCGAGAAAAGAAATAATGAAGTAGAGGTGTAAAAATCTTGGCAAGAAAACTCTATTGATAGTGTGCCAGGACTAGCGACGCGCGAGCGTAGAGCGCTAACCGATGGGCCGTGACCCCTTTTAACAAATAGACTATACTAAGTTTTGTCCACTTTTGACCGCTGATACTGGACAAACTATAAGAGCTAGGGAAAAATGGCAAGAGACAATTTTGCTCCTTTCATTTTGAAAAAAATCTGTCGAAAGCCAATCCCATAGAAGAAGTGCGATGTCCTTTCTTTATTTTATTAAAAATTAACCACTTAATATTATTTGATGAGGTGTTCGCCATAAATTTTAGTTTTTAACGGGCTATAGAACTATCTAACTGGTTAAAGCTCGACCGTTCCCCTTTCAAGAGTAAAAGTTTAAAATTATTCGTTACCGCCTTAATTTTGATATAAAACGAAGAGCGTACGTTTAAAATACCCAAATATAAAGTTTCGTTGCTTTCCGTTTCGTAGTTAATTAGAAGTAATAGACGGTAAAATAAATTCCAACGGCTTCCCAGCCTCTGAAGGGTTTTTGAATTTGGGGGTAGGAAAAAAGGGGAAACGTTTCGTGATAGCATGGCTGCCAGCCTCCCCACTTCGCGACTTTAATTGTCACTGAAGTCATTTCAATCGTTTTTCTCGTCTATTACGATTGATCTCAATTAATAATTTGTATTTTAATTTAAAGAATTCAAGTTATAGGTAAATTTACAGTTAAACAACCATTTGGTCTAGCTTTTATTCCCGAAATATAATGGTCAGTTTACTTAGATGGCGCCACGTGCTCTACGAAGAATCATGATTTAGATATTTGTTACTCGGCGACAGTTAAAAATTGGTCTCTGCGCATGCTCCAATACCAACCAATCCGGTGTTCCCTCCCTGGCTAGTGTCCAGTTTTTAAGTGGCAATGACGGTTTAAAATTCCACCCCCATTTATTTTACCGTCTATTAGTAGAACGGCCAAACAATTTGAATTTTAGCGTGGTGATTGACGTCATTGACTACACGTTATTTCTCATTGGCCGCTATCCCCAACATTGAATTTAGACTTGGATACAAAATGTAGATGCTCACTCTGACGGGTGACGGCTTTGGCCCCGCCTACGAGACAAAAAAACCCCCTCTGCACGCGCTCCCCTCTCACGTTGTGGTTTGTTAAGTTAACATCGTGACGTCAAAAAAACCGTCAGCCACATCGAGACGAAAATCTGCCGCGATAAGCATTCCAAGTAGCGGTATGGATTCCTGACCAAGGATATTACAAGAATGATCTTGGTAGGATAGTGGGAACTATGTAATCTACCAGATGCAATGGGAAATATTCTGAAAAAACCCGTAGTCAATGACGTCACAAACTAGGCGCGGTAAAATTATCGTTCAAAACAAAAACCGCAGCGGGGTTCTGCACGTAAATTTCATTTTAAATCAACTTAACGAAGGTATTTTATCAAGTGAGTGTCATTTACGGAAAACCCATGATCAAATGAACAAGAAAAATATAAAGTAGTTAAAGGAAAAGTCCAGGTTGGGTAAAACTTGGGTCTATTTGAAAGATCATGTTTAAATAAACTCAAAAATATCAGTCGTAAAATTGTATCTTTTTTTAATGACGAGAAATTAATTTTTAAACGAGCCAAATTTACCCGCCAAGCGAGCTGCCATTTTGTTTCGCAGTGACGTTTTAGAACTTTAATCACGCGCTGTTCGCGCTATCACAGCGCTCTGTTCCCTGCGCGCGCTTGCTCCGCGTGCGGTCTGCGGAGGGAAAGCGAAAGAAAATGGCAGCTCGCTTGGCGAGTAAATTTGGCTCGTTTAAAAATTAATTTCTCGTCATTAAAAAAAGATACAATTTTACGACTGATATTTTTGAGTATATTTAAACAAGATCTTTGAAATAGACCCAAGTTTTACCCAACATGGACTTTTCCTTTAAGTTTCTTATCCGAAAATCTATTTGCATCTTACTCTTTAAGAGTTAATCAAAGCATGCCTGGTATCTCATTTATTATCCTTCAGTTTAAATGAATACATTTCTTGCAAAACGTAAACATAGATGGCGATAATGTCTGTTAAAGAGTGTCAAGAAATATAGAAAGCAGACGAACTTTCTCTACAAAGTATGCCATAGGTGCATACTGTTTAGTTTGTTCTGGAACAAAAAGTGTACACCTTTAACTCCAAATGAAACTATTCGCTTGTTCTGGTAGAGATAATTACTCTACGCCGTGAACTATTCGTCAAGGATAGAGTATTTTGACTACACTTTTAACTCCTTCTCAAAAGCATGAGTAGCGAGAGTGGTTTAAGCCATGGTTTTAGAGGGAATATAACCTCAGCTATTTGGTGTGGAACACCAACGTTTCCAGCTCTGGCCGCTCTTACCTTTGGCTTTTAAAATGTTTGGCGCCACTGTACAGGGAAATTTGAAAAGTTGAAGGGGTCTTCCATAAAGATTGCTTTGCAGGTTATATTCCCTTTAATGGTCTGCAGCCCAGGGCCCCGTTCAACCAAAGGGCCCTCATCGCGGTCAAAAAATTAAAATTATTAAATTAAAAATTTTATATAAGTTAAATTTACCATTTATCCTGAAAAATGCATCTGATACTCCCAGACTCGGGTTAATCCGGGATGCCCTGCAGTGCCCCCAAATTTAACGATCCGCCCCTGACGAGAGTAAACTGACAAAATCGTCTACTAATCCAGAATTTATCTGGAAAAATGACCGCAGGCAGTCATTTTGGAAAACGTGTTTACCCCTACTCTAACTATTCCCCAGCACAAAATCCAAGTAGAATGACGTCCAGAGCTGTTTTATCCAATGGGGACTATGCCCAGGGCCAACCGAAGTTTATGAGTATGAAAAAATTTAAAGCAACTGTCGGCTCTATCATTGCCACCTGTATTATGGTAAGGCCCCTGCTATTAGAGATGGCCATGAATCTTTCCGACTTTAGTGGAGAGCGTGGTGCCATCTATTAATGCCAAAGGAAGCAAAAATTCAAAATAGCGAAACAATAACGTCGTCAGAGAACCATTGCAGAGTATTTTAATTAGACAACTTATACTCTATTTAGTGGAATTTAACCTAAATTATATATCCCATGTAAAATATATTGTTTATAATTACTGTAATTTATGTTATTGACCAATTTACAAGCGATAAGTACCCGCCTTTTGGGTCGAAATGTAGCTTAACTCTCTTGTTTTTATTATAGCGATAGCGACATCTGTTGAAAAAAAGAACTGCTTGACGTCAAGCCGACACTTGCTTTAAACTTTAAAAAATATTCTTAGAAATAGGGCCTACAAAGGTCTTAAAGCAAGTGTCGGGCTGTCGGCTCGTCGTCAAGTAGCTCTTATATCAACAGATGTCGCTATCGTCGTAATCAAAACAAGTTAGCTAAGCTACATTTTTACCCAAAAGGCGGGTACTTAAAGGTACCCCTCGCGTTGATTGGATCGTTTGTAAATTGGTTAATGACATAAATTATAGTAATTTCAACAATATTTTTTACATGGGATATATAATTTAGGTTAAAGCCCACTAAATAAAGTATAATTTGTCCAAATATAGTACTCTACAAAGGCTCTCTGACGACGTTATCATTTGGCTATTTTGAACCAAACTTCCTTTTCCATTAATAGATGGCACCACGCTTTCCACTAAAGTCGCTTTTTATCGAATAATCGGATAGATTCATGGCCATCTCTAATAACAGGGGCCTTTTCACAATACAGGTGGCCATGATAGAGCCGACAGTTGCTTTAAAAGTGCCCAGGGCTCACGAAGGTCTTCAAACGGCACTGATGACGTCATAGGGTTATTCTTCTTTACTTGCCCTACTTATAAATCCCCGAACAAGCTAAATGTATCCAGCTGATATGGAACCATTCGACGTGGTAATTAATGTTGTTAATTTATAGTGACTCTTTGATTTTGTGCGCCATAAACCCTTTGACGAGTCTTTTTGCTGGTACGGTCATCTTCTCAGTGCTGGGCTACATGGCCGAAACTCAGGGCAAAGAAGTCGCGGATGTGGTCAGCTCAGGTACCTCATTTTGAAAACTAACACGCGGTTCAATCAAACTTTTATACCAGGGATCAGTCGTTGTGGCTGAAATTATTCAAATTAACGATTAAAGCCTAGGCTTAATAGCGGTCATTTTAAGCCTTGGCGCAAGAAGTGTTTCTTCCGAGTGTACAAAATATAGTGCCATCTGTAATTGCAATATTTTAAAACTTGAATTTGGGGAAAATTGCAGGCGATTTTGGTATAATATTAATGTTTTAAGGCCGAAACTTGCCACCACCCTCCTACGCATTGTAACCCGGCCACCCGGTTAAAGGCATTAAAAGTCGCAAGATGACTTGGGCCTAAGGTGGTGCCTTGGGTATTAGCCTAGCTGATTATTATTATAGCTTTCTTACAAAACAATTTTGATTGTGCAGACGATTTCCCCAAATTCAATTTAAAACGTTGCCATCTGGTGGCGACAGTTCTGAGTAAAATATATCTATCTTTTCATCCATTTTTTGTTAGCTTAACAATTAATTAACTATTAATTAGGCAAGTTTTGTGTATAACATTTCAAATTATCTAATAACCTAAGGCTTTATTTAGGCACAACCCATATATTTCCACGGCAAAATGACCAACGTGTATTATTCCTAGTAGCTTTTATGTATTCCTGCATAAACTGAAAAACTATTTATTTAGGTCCCGGCTTGGCATTCTTGGCTTATCCGGAAGGTAAATAAAACTAACTGTTTGTACTTAAGCTCTAATAGATTCTTAATGTTTAACATTGGTCCTTAGTGGTAATTCAACTACCGATTGCTCCACTGTGGTCCATTCTCTTCTTTCTGATGTTAATAATCCTTGGAATTGATAGTCAGGTACGAGCGTTTAAATTTTTAAGTATTCTCAGAAGTTTGAAATATATCTCTTACGATCTAGAAGGAACAATCTAGACCATTAAATTGAAACCTCCAAATCACTGTTTACGGAGTCTATTACTTAGCTTAATGATGCAAAATGTAAAAATTACACCTATGGATAAACCGTATTTTCAAGGCCGTGCAGAGGACGGGAGAATCACAATAAGATGTATTTCTCCCGGCACTGTTTATTTCTACTAAAACATTATTTGAAAAACCAAAAGTAGCATACCTACGATCTTTGGGGCCCGCCCGTGAAACTCGATTTTGGGGGGCCCCTTCATCATCACGAGGATAATATTTTTCTTTTGGCTGCTGCTTATTCCTTGGGGCCCTTATTACTTGGGGGTCCTTATTTATCGAAGGGTCGTTATTCCTCGGGGTCCTTTTTAATTAGGGCCCTTTTTTGTGGAAGCGCCGTTATTCATCGGGGCTCCTTTATTAATTAGGGCCCTTTATTCCTCGGGGGCCCCGTATTTATTAGAGCCCTTTATTCCTCGAAAGACCGTTATTCCTCGGGGGCCCCGTATTTATTAGAGCCCTTTATTCCTCGAAGGGCTGTTATTCCTCGGGGCCCCGTATTTATTAGAGCCCTTTATTCCTCGAAAGGCCGTTATTCCTCGGGGGCCCTGTATTTATTAGAGCCCTTTATTCCTCGAAGGGCCGTTATTCCTCGGAACCCCATATTTATTAGAGCCCTTTATTCCTCGAAAGGCCGTTATTCCTCGGGGCCCCGTATTTATTAGGACCCTTTATTCCTCGAAAGGCCGTTATTCCTCGGGGGCCCCGTATTTATTAGAGCCCTTTATTCCTCGAAAGGCCGTTATTCCTCGGGGCCCCGTATTTATTAGAGCCCTTTATTCCTCGGGGCCCCGTATTTATTAGAGCCCTTTATTCCTCGGGGCCCCGTATTTATTAGGACCCTTTATTCCTCGAAAGGCCGTTATTCCTCGGGGCCCCGTATTTATTAGAGCCCTTTATTCCTCGAAAGGCCGTTATTCCTCGGGGCCCCGTATTTATTAGGACCCTTTATTCCTCGGGGGCCCCGTATTTATTAGAGCCCTTTATTCCTCGAAAGGCCGTTATTCCTCGGGGCCCCGTATTTATTAGAGCCCTTTATTCCTCGAAAGGCCGTTATTCCTCGGGGCCCCGTATTTATTAGAGTCCTTTATTCCTCGGGGCCCCGTATTTATTAGGACCCTTTATTCCTCGAAAGGCCGTTATTCCTCGGGGCCCCGTATTTATTAGAGCCCTTTATTCCTCGAAAGGCCGTTATTCCTCGGGACCCCGTATTTATTAGAGCCCTTTATTCCTCGAAAGGCCGTTATTCCTCGGGGCCCCGTATTTATTAGAGCCCTTTATTCCTCGAAAGGCCGTTATTCCTCGGGGCCCCGTATTTATTAGAGTCCTTTATTCCTCGGGGCCCCGTATTTATTAGGACCCTTTATTCCTCGGGGGCCCCGTATTTATTAGAGCCCTTTATTCCTCGAAAGGCCGTTATTCCTCGGGGCCCCGTATTTATTAGAGCCCTTTATTCCTCGAAAGGCCGTTATTCCTCGGGGCCCCGTATTTATTAGAGCCCTTTATTCCTCGAAAGGCCGTTATTCCTCGGGACCCCGTATTTATTAGAGCCCTTTATTCCTCGAAAGGCCGTTATTCCTCGGGGCCCCGTATTTATTAGAGCCCTTTATTCCTCGAAAGGCCGTTATTCCTCGGGGCCCCGTATTTATTAGAGTCCTTTATTCCTCGGGGCCCCGTATTTATTAGGACCCTTTATTCCTCGAAAGGCCGTTATTCCTCGGGGCCCCGTATTTATTAGGACCCTTTATTCCTCGAAAGGCCGTTATTCCTCGGGGCCCCGTATTTATTAGGGCCCTTTATTCCTCGAAAGGCCGTTATTCCTCGGGGCCCCGTATTTATTAGGACCCTTTATTCCTCGAGGGGCCCTTATTCCACGGAAGCCCTTCCGCGCCGCAGGCCCTACAGGACTGTAATTTACGTCACTGTGTTTCAATGCAATAACATTAGCAAGATAGATAGATGAATACTTCTCGTAAGAGATAGTTTATTTACTTCTGATACTCGTGACAAATGAATAACGAAAATGGGTGATTATGTTTTTCCAGTTTTGCACGGTGGAGGCTCTGATCACGGGTATCGTGGACGAATACCCGAAATTCTTCCGGCCCCGAAGGAAATTAGTGACGTTGATCATCTGCCTGTCCCTGTACGTGATGGGCCTTCCCATGGTGACCGAAGTAGGTTTCTTCCCGGTTCGCGGTACTCAAGCGTATTAACGCGTGGGTCCCTTATAGTTCCCTTTTCGCAGGGAGGAATGTACATCTTCCAATTGATGGATTTCAACGCCGCCAGTGGCATCACCATCTTGTTCACAGTGTTCTTCCAGACCATTGCCATCTTCTGGATTTACGGTAAGACATCCTCTAGTCACGGTTATTTTATTTTAGGAGTTTTCGACTGTCGACCGTAACCCGTTAATTAATTAAAGCATAAGTAAGGTAATAACAATAAGTATGACACTTATAACCACCTGTTTAAGGCATTATAAGTCGCTCGATGTCTTGGGCCTAAGGTGGTGCCTTGGGTATTAGCATAGCTGATTATTATTATTATTACCATAAGTAACATAATAACAATAAGTATGACACTTTCTAATGCTTTAATGCTAATTTCCTGACCGAATCTTTTCTCGAAACTGATACCTAGGAGGAACAAACACAACACCCCACACAAGGAGAACGCAACCCGTCAACAGTCGTCTATTTTTCTGTGTACGTTTTTCATTGTTTAGACGCTTTAGCACCTGCTGCCGTCGGAAGGGGAAAATTCGGAAATTGTCTTCCCCCCGCCCGTAAAACGTTCAACGTAAAGGGTCGTGACGCTCGTCCAATGAAATTCGTACACAACCCTTCGTTAGCGTGTTTAAAGGCTAGCTGCGTTCTCCTTGTGTTTGTTGCTCCTAGCTGACACTCTCGCCAACCTCCGACTTGGACTCACAACTGAACTGAATAGTATAGTATCGTCCTTGAGAGTAGTGTATTTCGCCTTAGGCATATTTAGACACTAGGGGTCTCTGTGCTGAAGACTAAAGCTAGATTGCGCAATAGCTCTGAAACTAATTTCGGTGATAATTTCTCCTAATCGACATACTTATTGTTATTATGTTACTTATAATTCAAGGAATAATACTCGAAAGATGGCACTAATGTAACTTTAAAATTTCGTTTGATATAACAAGAATTTATGGTTGGTAGAATCTTCGGTATGTTTTTACCAATCTGTTACACCTACTTGGGTGGGGGGGGGAAGCAAAGTCTGACAGAAGCTTTTGCATCTGGTATAGCGTCGAGCTCTAACCTCCTAAAATAAAATAACCCTGCTCTTCTTCACGCGCGGAATTTGTTTTCAATGGTTTCTGGATCGCGTGTGTCGTAACTTGGTAAATTGGTTTTCTTGTATCACCAGAAGTAAATAAACTGTTAAGTTTTTATTTATTAGGCGTAATTTTCTTAGTCAAACGGCTCCTAGAAAGGAACCCTTAACCGGGAAAAGCAATACACGCTTGCTGTCTAAGCGATAAGATTTTGCCCCTGGTGGCGCTTGAGAGGATATTTTCAATATATCTTTATATAGCCCGGGGGGAGGGGGAAGCTAAGTTAACTTCCCCCTTACATTATTAGAGTGCCATAACTTTGTTTCGCGTACTTCTGGTCTCACTCAATAGCTCATTGTATCATATGCATGTAGTTTTTTAAAGGCAGTATAAAGTGTTTTTTATATATATTTTTTTTTCAAACCTTCATGTACCTTGATAGCTCCTAATGGGAAAAGTTTCAAAGGCCATTCGTTTTGCCATGGCAAACACAAGTGTTTTTCACAACTCAAGTTTAAACTTTCTCTACGTAAAATAGCGTGGGAAAATCACGGATTGTATTTTATCGATTTTATCCAATTTTATCGATTTTACCCAATTTTATCGATTTTACCCAATTGTTTTGCCAAAATTTTAATTTTTTAATTTTTTGAAAATGGCAAATTACTATCTGTGATTTTCCCATGCTATTTTACGTAGAGAAAGTTTAAATTTGAGTTGTGAGAAACATTTTCGGTTACCATGGCAAAACGAATGGCCGTTGAAACTTTTCCCTTAAGGAGCTTACCAACTACATGAAGGTCTACTTAACCCCCGAGTTTGAAAAACATCTGGGAGAAAAACCGCGGGATGTCTCCTTATAAGACAAATCTTCACTTATTTATATACTACGATAGTAGTTTTCCTCCCAAAATAGTTAGAATAATCTTGACCACTAAGCTAGGAGGAAAGACGCGTCCCTGTTTTACATAAGGCAGTAGGAGTAGAAGCTCCTACAAACTTTTAACCCTAAAAGACAATTAACAGCGCCCACAGCGGCGAAAACGTGAAATACTTTAAACCACCATCGAACTTCCTACTTTATTCTCGGCCAAAACGGGTCTAGGTGGCGTAACGGCGCTAGCTTCTCCGAGGTGGCACCTATGATCTAGCGTCTGCTACAGACAAATTAAAAGGTCATAAGGACGTTTTTTCTTAAATAAATTTATCAAAATATAAGCCACCGATGCAAATATTATATTAAAATGCCAGTATCATTATTTATAAAGTCAAATTTACGAATAACGACGAGGAAAACCTAATAGCGTCTGCTTTAGCCGTTACCTATCTAGCTTACAATGGCGAACCAAAGGGGGCGTAGCGGTAGTTTTTTGGTAGCAAATACTCCCTTTAAGTTGTATTGTGAAACGTGTCGTTTTGTCTGCGCAGGGTCGACTAAATTCAGCGACCACATTGAGGAGATGTTGGGACGGCGACCGGGTCTTTTCTATAGAATCAGTTGGATGTACATTGTACCCGCCATAACCCTGGTAAGTCAAACTCCTGTTTAGAATAATTAGAACTAATTAGAACCAAAAGTGACATCATTACCAAAAGTGTGTCAATCGGAGCTATATCTTAATGAATGTGACGAGCGAAATACAAGTTGGGAGGGGAGAAGGGAAAGTATGCTTTGGGGAGGGAAGGAAGTTAAAACTAACAAATAACGCCTCGTAGTGAGGAACGGAGGAACTAAGTAGCAGTGGTCAAAGTTAGTGTATTTTTTGATTTTTCGTCGTTCTGTGGAGATGCTATCGCCATCTACCAACGATATAATACCATAGACTAAAAAAGATCCAGAAAGGCGACAATAAAATAGTCTTTTACGTGGTCGATCTCGAGTCGAGCATTCATTAAGCCTTTAGCATACGAAAGTACAGGGATTGTCACACTTTTGGTAATTATGTCACTTTTGTTAGAACTAATTAGAACAGTTAATGAATTTTATTTTTCTGTAATAGGGAATATTTTTGTTTTCCATTATCCAATACGAACCGTTGGTGTACGCCAACAATTACACGTACCCCTGGTGGGGGCAAATGTTGGGATGGGGAATGGCCTTGGCGTCCATGGTTTGGATACCCTGTTACGCCTTCTACTACGTTTGTACCACCGATGGCACTTGGAAAGAGGTACTGGTATACTTTGCAAAACTTGCTTTACCTTCTCGGCGTTGTTTAAAAGGACACTACCCAAGTCTTGTAGTTTAACCTAGGAGCCACAAACACAGCACCCCACACAAGGAGAACGCAGCCCGTCAAAAGTCGTGTATTTTCTTGCGTACATTTTCCATTGGTTAGACGCTTTAGCGCCTGCTGCCGTCGGAAGGGGGAAATTCGGAAATTGTTTTCCCACTTTCCGTAAAACGTTCAGCGTAAAGGCTCGTCCAATGAAGTTTGTAAACAGCACTGCGTTAGCGTGTTTAAATGCTAGCTGCGTTCTCCTTCTGTTTGTTGCTCCTAGGTTTAACAACCAGGGCCCCCTTATCCATAAGGCAAACTAGGCAGATATTTTGGCCTAAGGCCTACTAAAGAGTTAAAACGGCCATGCTAACTCTAACAAGGAGAGTACCCGAGGTGTTTATTACCGATTTTGTTCAAAGTCGGGCGTAATGTAGTCCTGTATGAGGTATGAAATTTCCCAAAAGGACAGGTTGCACTACCCATTCAATTTGCCATGGCAACCGAAAATGTTTTTGACCATTAAAAACAAAAAAATCTCCATTATAAAAGTATGGGATTTTCTAAAAAATTTTAAAAATTTGAAAATCACGAAATGGGTAAATTGGAACATTTTTGGGGCAAAATTGTAACAATTTTTGGGTAAAATAAGGAAAAAATCTAATTTTTGTTTTAAAGTGGTCAAAACATTTTCGGTTGCAAATCGAATGGGTAGTGCGACGTTTCCGACTACTAGCCCCTGGAAGTAGGCTGCAACAAGCGCAAAACCAAGCAGCAGGGACTTTAAATACTGTTTAAGTTTACTTTTTTACGGTGGTTACCTCGATTTGTTTTTACCTACCACACGAACCCAAACCTTAATGTTCGCGTTTAGATTAAATTTAAATCTGTAGTTTTGGCTGTACAAAGATTACAAATTATTAAATCATGATTAAATTTTTAATCATGATTATTAGGACACTCTGTAACAAAATGATTTGCCCCTCGGGCATACAGAAAGTGTTAAATTTAGTTCTATGAGTATTTGCTTTGAAGTCGGGTTAATTTTCCCCTAGCGACATCTGTATACGGGAAAAAGAACTAGAATTACAATTTTTTTTAATATTAAGTTTAAAGTATGTGTGAATTTCTCTACGACAACAAAACTTTTAAACATTTATAGTAGCATAGTTCTATCTTATGAATACAGATGGCGCTTCAATAAAACATCTTCAAGGAAATATTTCCGAGAGCCAGCTAGACCTGAAAGTTACTGTTTATTTAGTGCTTGTTGTTATAATGGAAACTTTTCACCCGTAAACAGAACGTCGTGTTTTTGCTAAGCCTTAATGTGTCAAAAAAAAACTACCTGGTTCAAAGGAAACAGTTGTTGCATACCGTACAGTTGAAAACTGTCCATTATTCCAACAAGCCGTGTATAAACAGTAACATGCAGGTCCTGTCTTTCGGAAATATTACTTCTTGGCGATTTCCTTAAAGCAACTGTCGGCTCTATCATGGCCACCTGTATTATGAAAAGGCCCCTGTTATTAGAGATGGCCATGAATCTATCCGATTATTCGATAAAAAGCGACTTTAGTGGAGAGCGTTGTGCCATCTATTAATGGCAAAGGAAGTTAGGTTCAAAATAGCCAAATGATAACGTCGTCAGAGAACCTTTGTCGAGTACTATATTTAGACAAATTATACTATATTAAGTGGGCTTTAACCTAAATTATATATCCCATGTAAAAAAATATTGTTGAAATTACTGTAATTTATGTCATTAACCAATTTACAAACGATCCAATCAACGCGAGGGGTACCTATAAGTACCCGCCTTTTGTGTAAAAATGTAGCTTAACTAACTTGTTTTAATTACGGCGTTAGCGACATCTGTTGAAATAAGAGCTACTTGACGACGAGCCGACACTTGCTTTAATGATGTTTTATTGAAGTGCCTATTAGGCTTAGTAGCTTTCAAACTGGCACGCGTCGTAATTGTTCACATTTGTTTTACAGCGTTTTATAAGCGGCGTAACGCCAAATATCAAGCCGAAGAGGCACTCCACTTCGAGCAGCCCAGATAAGGAGTGCGAACTGGGCTCCATTCAAACCGAACTCAACGGATTGACCAAGACTTTCCCATCCACCGTATTATAGCGTCTGTGGAAATCTCTTTGATACGTGGACCAGACTACTCTTTTTAAAACTGTTTATTATTAAAATAAATATCTCATAGGCACGTTTACTTTACCAGTGCCATCTATCATTAGTTTCCAAAGGCTAAAATATTAGCGTATTTACAGTACTACCAGCCATATAGCATTATTTTTGCTAGAAAAATACAACGGTCAGAATTATTTAACGCGAACAAAACTATCGCTATAGTGTCGCCCTCTACGTTCGGTAAGAGCAACTAAAAACAGAACCAGTTTTTACATAATATTTAAAAGCAGTGGCAGACTTGGGCCTTGGTCACTCATTTGATTGTAAAATGTATTCCGGTATACACTCTTTTTTCCGCGTCTTTTTAACCCCCCCGTTATTTACCGCCTCCCCTTCGTCCGCCATTTAACCTCTGACCCTTCGTGGGAAATGGAGAATGGGGGAAAACTAAACATGGACGCGCCCAGCGAAATGTCGCTTGAAAGAATGTATTTTTAAAAAACCAATTGCACTATCTTGTAAATAATGTAAAAGTTTGTTAGGCCTAAAACGTTACTTAGGACTAAAAATGACTTAAGTGAAATTAAGGAACGAACATTTTTTTTTTATAAAACGGTGATAGTTTTTATAAGGACTTTGTATGATTATAATGAAATAGTCATTTTTTAAATAATTTTCATTTATTAGCATGCTCCCATAATCATATATAATTATTAAAAGAACATAATGTTATTAAATGAAAAATGTTTTTCATTTGTGTTGTGTAAGAATATAAATAAAATTATATTTACTAAATTGTAACGGAGATTGTTGAATTATTTACTTAAATTTAAATAATAGGTGATTATGAAAAAGAATTGCGCGCAGAGGCTCACGGGAGTTGGTTATTTTTTGACAAAGCGTCGGCTGCTTAAATTCGTCTGCACCTACCGAGGCCCGCGGTCGTCCGCGTTTAGTAAAAAGCACCAACCATGGATTGATTGTTTGAAAAGTTAGTATTTTTCTAAAATTATTAAAAATACATAAAGTTAACAAATTTATTATATTTTTTTTATTTCTTATAGTTTTAGACCAAGTATTGACAAAGAAACAAGCCCAATTTTAATAGAAGACACAAGGTTATATTTACATACATGTTTCCATTATTCCTGAAAATGAATTAAAATCAATTTGGATAGAATTTAAAAATATTTCATTTAATAAATCAATTACCTTAATTTAACGACTTTGCAAACTTCTCTCAAAACGAAAAACGAAAAATCCTTTCGATTGAACAATGAAATAATAGAAATCTCGCTAACCCTTGCCCAACTAGCCAGACGAATTTACAATAAGGGCCAATTTTGATACTTTCAACTTGGTAGTACTTAACCAAATCACGTGACCACCGATATTTTTCATAATCACCTATTGCTCTATGTAAACTGAAAAGCCTAACTGTTTCACATATTAGAAACAGCTTTATATCGAAATATTTTGCGTTCATTAAAAATGAGTAACTTTAAAGGTATACTGACACAATATTTCAAAACGTCAAGCTGATAGTTTCTTAATTCATTTTGCGAAATATAATTCGATATCAAATTTAACTAGCAGCATTAGTATTTAATTTTCTGAAATAATATCTAAAGGGGTTGGTAAAAGTAGATCATACACCCTCCGAAGCTAACCTTTGTTCAACACGGGTAATTATTACCTTAGGTTCAAGATGGGAATTTTTACCCTAGGTTCAACCGGTGTAATTATTACCGTGGGTTCAAGATGGGTAATTTTTACCATAGGTTCAACTAGGGTAATTATTACCGTAGGTTCAAGATGGGTAATTTTTACCCTAGGGTTAACCGGGGTAATTATTACCGTAGGTTCAAGATGGGTAATTTTACCCTAGGTTTAACCGGGGTAACTATCACCGGAGGTTCAAGATGGGTAATTTTTACCATAGGTTCAACCGGTGTAATTATTACCGTAGGTTCAAGATGGGTAATTATTACCATAGGTTCAACCGGTGTAATTATTACCGTAGGTTCAAGATGGGTAATTATTACCATAGGTTCAAGATGGGTAATTTTTACCCTAGGTTCAACCAGTGTAATTATTACCGTAGGTTTAAGATGGGTAATTTTTACCATAGGTTCAACCGGTGTAATTATTACCGTAGGCTCAAGATGGGTAATTTTTACCATAGGTTCAGCCGGTGTAATTATTACCGTAGGCTCAAGATGGGTAATTTTTACCATAGGTTCAACCGGTGTAATTATTACCGTAGGCTCAAGATGGGTAATTTTTACCATAGGTTCAACCGGTGTAATTATTACCGTAGGCTCAAGATGGTTAATTTTTACCATAGGTTCAACCGGTGTAATTATTACCGTAGGCTCAAGATGAGTAATTTTTACCATAGGTTCAACCGGTGTAATTATTACCGTAGTCTCAAGATGGGTAATTTTTACCATAGCTTCAACCGGTGTAATTATTACCGTAGGCTCAAGATGAGTAATTTTTACCCTAGGTTCAACATGAGTAATTATTACCGTAGGCTCAAGATGGGTAATTTTTACCATAGGTTCAACCGGTGTAATTATTACCGTAGGCTCAAGATGGGTAATTTTTACCATAGGTTCAACCGGTGTAATTATTACCGTAGGCTCAAGATGGTTAATTTTTACCATAGGTTCAACCGGTGTAATTATTACCGTAGGCTCAAGATGAGTAATTTTTACCATAGGTTCAACCGGTGTAATTATTACCGTAGTCTCAAGATGGGTAATTTTTACCATAGCTTCAACCGGTGTAATTATTACCGTAGGCTCAAGATGAGTAATTTTTACCCTAGGTTCAACATGAGTAATTATTACCGTAGGTTCAAGATGGGTAATTTTTACCATAGGTTCAAACGGGGTAACTATTACTATATATATCGGGTCAAAGGTCAAACAACTTAAGCGCAAATTCTGTTTTTGGTAGGTTTAATTAATGCCAAAGTGCTAACTACATCTTTCTAACATTACGACCTTTAATTACAATTTTAACGTAGTTTGACAAAGAACCGCAGGTCGAAAGCTCACCTGATTTTTAATTTGTAATAAATTTATTTTAAAAACGTGTTTCCTCCGTTGAAATTTTAAATGTTATTTTTACCAGGGATACTATGAAGAATTTTAATGTTTATTACGAACTTTGATCTGCAATATTTCAGGTGATTAGTTATGTATGTATGCAAAGTTTTATTACACTTGGTCGAATAGTTTTTGAGGAATAGCTTTACACAGAATTGTTATTTGAACTACCCAACTTGTTTTTGGGTTTAGTTTCAATTTCTCCCAGTAGATGGTAGCAGGGATCCCATGATCATGATTCAAGATGAATCGTTCATTTCGTTGAACCACATGTGTATCATTTTTATGGTCCTTAGTGTAGTTTAAAAAATTAAAATAATGCTTTTATATCCTAGTTTGGTTTTTCAGTATACATAAATTAAAGGTCCACAGAATCATTGGAAAATTCGGGCTGAATTTCAGGTAACTCCTCCCCTTCCGTCACGTGATTACGTAGCCCTTTAAAGGGAATATGAACTACTAATTTTAGGATTTTACTTTTCAGCCACCAGGGTTTACACGCGCTACTGTTGATAGGCGTTAGCAGACGTTTTTTTCGATTTAGTTTCTGCTCCTTTTAAAAGGAGTATAATCTTTTCAGGAATTTGGGGCAATACATAATTCCCTCCCCTCATTTATCTAACCACGTGTTATACGTAGTGTGAAATACAGTGGTTTTTGAGGAATTAAACCACTAAAAGTATTCCCGCTTTGGTAATGCTTTAATTTCTCATATCTACTAGAACGCCATTCGTGAATCTTAATCCACGTACCTCATTATTAAGAAATTATATTTGAATAAATATCCAAACTATAATGACAATAATTAATTTATAGCTCGGATATTGTTGTTTATATGTTAATTAAGTGTGCATTTAAAAATTAAACGATAACTATGAAACAATAAAGGTTTCAAGTGAGAAAACCACTTCAGGGCGGGCACGCTTCCTCTAATAGAAGAATTGGGTGTTTCTACTATCGTTCTAGACTAGCGCCATGAGCGAGAAAAGAGAGAAGGAGGGTTCTACTCCCTTTAAGATCCCATATTATTTCTTACTAAAGGCAAAAGTAAATAGGGGAAGAAAGTCTGGCACTTGGGTCCAACCTCACGACGTGTTATTTGAGGGATAAAATTTTTGGGCTTCGGAAATGACTTCCCCCTCGCCTCTTTACAGGGACACAAAGGTATCGGTTGTACTCCGCCACGATGAAAAATAGTTCTCTATAAAATACGTGAATATTAAACTTTTGCTTTCGTTAATTTGGTTAATTTAGTTCCTAAATAAAGTAGATATATGATAGAAACTAGCTCTATAAAAAGGTTGTCACGCATGGTGGAAGGTCAAATCTGAAGGCAGTGATAGACTTTCTCCCCCTATTTACTTTTGCTAAAGGCAAGTTGTAAGAAAATTTGTTAGATAAAGCAGAACTCACGACTGAGACATGGGATATTAAATGTATACTACAGTATTAAAAACAAATAAAAAAACATTTTCTAAGTTTAATTTCGTAAACAAATTTGTTATATAAAGCAGTACTCGCGACGAAGACACGTTCAAATAAACGTAACCTAGAATATTAACAAGACGTACGACGGTCGGAATACACACAATCCTCCTGATGTGTTAAGTTTTTTTTTAGCTATTCACAGCAACCTGCAACGCCGGTGACAGAACCAATATAAACCCACGGCCAGCCATACTAATTTGCACTTATACTTATTTGTTAATTCTGGTCAGACGTTGAATATCACATTTATTTGTTACTTATGGTCACACGTTGAGTGTCACTCTTATTGGTTACCCTCTGGTCACACGTTGAGTGTCACTCTTATTTGTTACTTATGGTCACACGTTGAGTGTCACACTTATTTTTACTTCTGTTCATACGTTGAAAGCGCGGCGCGAACGGCCTTGAGAAATGCGAGAGGGAAACTCGCGGGTAGACCTCTATAAACACGCCGATTTACAATCTCCGAAGTTGCGGGGGTCTGTATACGCTGTCCAAAGAACCTTACTTAGAATTAAAATTAAGCAACGTAATTGCAAATCTAGCTTATATGGAAACTACAGCTATTCAAAAATATAACTCTAATGAAAAACTGACTTGAATTAAGGAACGTTATGTAGACTTTTAGGCGAAAATATAAAACCGCGAAAATTGGGGTCCGGTAAATTACCCTGGAAACTATACTTAAATTTAATATTTACTGATATAACTGAATCCTAACCTAACCAAAAATATTTTTTTTAACGTTATCGGACTTAATTTTAAATAAAATATCTTCCACACAATGCGAAACCACCGAAAATAGTAAAATGGGCATTTGCCCCACTTCTAGGGCTCCAATTTCAAAAATTTATGAAAGGCTATCGATGCCGAGGTATGTACATTCGAAAGAGATATCATTGACTTTTCTAGACCTAACTGTTGAAGAGACTTGCGCGACACGGCGGCATCGGCATCGGCTACACTGTACGTGAAACCAAAAGGGACATAATTACCAAAAGTGTGTCAATTGGACCTACTTCTGAATGAATGTTACGAGCGAAATACAAGTTGGGAGGGCAGAAGGGTTAGTATGCCTTGGGGAGGGGAGAAGGGAAAGTATGCCTTGGGGAGGGAAGGAAGTTAAAACCAACAAATAACGCCTCGTAGTGAGGAACGGAGGAACTAAGTAACAGTGGTCAAAGCGGGTCAAAGTTAGTGTATTTTTTGATTTTTCGTCGTTCTGTGGAGACGCTATCGCCATCTACCTACGATATAATACCATAGACTAAAAAAGATCCAAAAAGGCGACAATAAATAGTTTTTTACGTGGTCGATCTCGAGTCGAGCATTCATTAAACCTTTAGCATACGAAAGTACAGGGATTGTCACACTTTTGGTAATTATGTCACTTTAGGTGATACTAATACACACAACTTAGTAGGATTGTGTGTAAAATCGAATAATCCACTGCTAAATTTAATTTCGTAAGAAAATTTGTTAGGTAAAGCAGTAGTCGCGATGAAACCACGATAAATTAAACATAGACTAGAGGATTAATAACAAATAATCACATTTCGTAAGCAAATTCTGGAGATAAAGCAGTACTCACGACGAAGACACGAGAAAGTAAATGTAGCTACAATACTAATAAAAAATAATCAGCTGCTAAATTTCATTTTGTAAGCAATTCTTTTAGATAAAGCAGTACTCGCGACGACGACACGATAAATTAAACGTAGACTATAATACAAGTAAGAAATAATCAGCTGCTAAATTTCATTTTGTAAGCAATTCTTTTAGATAAAGCAGTACTCGCGACGAAGACACGATAAATTAAACGTAGACTATAATACAAGTAACAAATAATCCGCTGCTAAATTTCATTTTGTAAGCAAATCTTTTGGATAAAGCAGTACTCGCGACGAAGACACGATAAATTAAATATATTATAAAATATTAGGAACAACTAATCAGCTGCTAAATTTCAGCGTCATTTTTAACTAGATCAGAATCTATAAATGCTAAAGCGGCAAATTTAAACTTAAATTTAAACAGATGAAAGCCCTCAAAAGAGAACCTAACTCAGCGATAGCTAGGATTAACTCTCTGTCGATTTCTATATATAAATTCAACGGGGGGGGGGGGGGCTTAATTCGACAAGTGCCTGTTTAAACAAAAAGAATCTAGGTAACTAGCACGATGCTCGAAAACCAAAAATGACAATCCACACATTTTTAGTTCTTGCCTAGGCCTACTTAATTATAAATATTACAGCACCTAGCAGAGAGTTGTCATTTCATCTAGGTCTTAATTCAGTTATATTTGGCTGGACATGTTGCTAAAACTGCAAGGAATAAATGTAAGTGATTTTTCAATTTCAAAATTAGCGCGCTCTTTTTGGTTTTGGGAATATTTTTTTCTGGAAGGAGGGTTGTTTCGCAGAGCCAGTGATGCAATTTATTTTGATTGTAAACCTGTTTATCTGGAGATAAGGGGATGAATATTTATTATCGTCATTCTTCAAGCACGCGATGGTGGTATAGAGGTTAGCATAGCTGCCTTCCAAGCAATTGACCCGGGTTCGATTCCCGGCCATCGCAGCGGTTATTCTTTTTGGTAAATAATAGAATAATAATAATTAAATAATTTAATATTTCACAGGTTAAGCTCACCCCTCACACCGGGAACGTGTAAGATTGTAGACAATAAAGCTACGTCTGCTGCACTCCTACCAGTTTTCTTTATACGTTTTCGAGAGGGTGCGCTTAACCTCTCCAATATTCTATTATTTAATTATTATTTTTCTGTTATTTCATTGTTATTTTTCTATTATTTAATTATTATTTTTCTATTATTTAATTATTATTTTTCTATTATTTAATAAGTTCTATTATTAAATAAGTTATTTTTCAATTATTTATAAGTTATTTTTCTATTATTTAATAAGCTATTTTTCTATTATTTACACTATAAATTATTATTTTTCTATTTACACCATAAATTATTATTTTTCTATTTACACCATAAATTATTATTTTTCTATTTACACCATAAATTATTATTTTTCTATTTACACCATAAATTATTATTTTTCTATTTACACCATAAATTATCATTTTTCAATTATTGACACTATAAATATTTTCTATTATTTACACTAAATTATTATTGTTCTATCATTTACACCATAAATTATTATTGTTCTATTAATTACACCATAAATTATTATTTTTATATTATTTACACTACAAATTATTATTCTATTATTTACACTTTAAATTATTATTCTATTATTTACACTTTAAATTATTATTCTATTATTCACACTTGAAATTATTATTCTATTATTTACACATTAAATTATTATTCTATTATTTAATTAATATTTTTTCTATTATTTAATTATAATATATCTATTGTTTAATTATAATATTTCTATTATTTAATTATAATATTTCTATTGTTTAATTATAATATTTCTATTGTTTAATTATAATATTTCTATTGTTTAATTATAATATTTCTATTGTTTAATTATAATATTTCTATTGTTTAATTATAATATTTCTATTGTTTAATTATAATATTTCTATTGTTTAATTATAATATTTCTATTGTTTAATTATAATATTTCTATTATTTAATTATAATATTTCTATTGTTTAATTATAATATTTCTATTGTTTAATTATAATATTTCTATTGTTTAATTATAATATTTCTATTGTTTAATTATAATATTTCTATTGTTTAATTATAATATTTCTATTGTTTAATTATAATATTTATATTGTTTAATTATAATATTTCTATTGTTTAATTATAATATTTCTATTGTTTAATTATAATATTTCTATTGTTTAATTATAATATTTCTATTGTTTAATTATAATATTTCTATTGTTTAATTATAATATTTATATTGTTTAATAATAATATTTCTATTGTTTAATTATAATATTTCTATTGTTTAATTATAATATTTCTATTGTTTAATTATAATATTTCTATTGTTTAATTATAATATTTCTATTGTTTAATTATAATATTTCTATTGTTTAATTATAATATTTCTATTGTTTAATTATAATATTTCTATTGTTTAATTATAATATTTCTATTGTTTAATTATAATATTTCTATTGTTTAATTATAATATTTCTATTGTTTAATTATAATATTTCTATTGTTTAATTATAATATTTCTATTGTTTAATTATAATATTTCTATTGTTTAATTATAATATTTCTATTGTTTAATTATAATATTTCTATTGTTTAATTTCAAAGATAAATTTGGACAATGAAAATTAAAATTTAAATAGATCGATATTTAAATCAATTTTTCGCTTGAGAATATGCTTTTATAGCATTTAAATAATCTTACTAGAGGGCAGAAACTTGATATTTAAATAGGTCAATTAAACTGTTCTAGGTTCAAAATTAAAATAAAACCGTGAAATTGTCACTTTGTTTTCGTAATTTCGCGCATCTGTTTAATTTGTCAAGGTCGAAGAAACCCGTTTGCACTGGTTTCGAGTCTGTTATTTTCTGCAGTTTCAACCTTAAGCCTTTGCTTTTCTTTCTTTTTATAAAATAAATTGTTTTTAATTTGTACCAAAGCCAAAATCCCTGTCTCGAGTGAAGAGTATTTATCTATTAGAAGTGACAGGAGAGGTAGTAGCTGTCTGCTTCAATCAGACATTCTTTGGCAAGGCGGGAAAAGTACCCGTCCCAGCTACAGTGACGCCATCTAGAGTTTAATCTTTGGCAAGTTTATTTTAAAAAACTGGTGGCACTCGAGTACTATTTCCACCCCGTGACTAACTTATTACTTTTTCAAAATATTCGATAGTATCCAGAATGTATTTGAGAGCGGAAATTAAATGATCTAAAATTTAGCAGATAATAGTTTAGACTCTAAACTATCGTCTGCTAACCGTGACGATGTAGTCTTTACTAGTGTTAACTCTCTAGGTGGTTTCTTTTGGCTTGTTCCGGGATTTCGAAGTAGGGTAAGAAGAGTAACGCTATGACGTCATTTTACTTCGATTCTGTGCTGGCGAATAGTTCGAGTCAGAGTAAAAACGTTTTTCCAAAATTAATGTGGTTTCTTTTCGCCGGTTCACGGACTAAAAGTGTACTCTTTTTACCCTAAAACCTTTTATCCGCCTGTTCCGGGGATGAGAATTACTCCGGCCCATAAACTATTCGCTTGTTCCGGAGTATTAGGGCTACTCTTTTTACTCCTTCTAAAAAGGATGTGTAAAGAGTGTAAATCGGATTTTGTCGTCTGCTAGCCAGAATTTATCCGCTAAAAGGCCACAGGCAGCCATTTTGGAAAACGTTTTTATTCCGACTCGAACTATTCGCCAGCACAGAATCGGAGTAAAATGACTTCATAGCCTTACTCTTCTTACCCTACTTCGAAATCCCGGAACAAGCGAAAACAAACCACCTAATTGAGTAAAAAAAGTAGCCCTAACAAGCGAATAGTTTATGGGCCGGAGTAATTCTCATCCCCGGGACAGGTGATAAAACGTTTTAGGGTAAAAACAGTACACTTTTACACCCAGAACAGGTGAAAAGAAACTACCTACTATATACAATAAAATTATACAGAATTATGACGTCACTGTACTTTTCTTCCGCTGTCGCACCCTATTGGAAAATTTGTACAACCAAATATATATTTTACGTTGAATGACTAACAGCATGACTGTATTCATTCGAACTGCATTAGGTAGTCTGACCTCAGTCGCTAGGATGGGAGGGGCTTAGCTATCATGACGTCGCTCACGCGCCGCCGCTCAAAAATTGTATTGAAGGTCAACGTTTTGAAACTTGACTAACTTTCAGTGCCAAGGCTTAGCGTTAAATTTTGTTTCTAAAATTTCAATACGCATCTTTTTGATTGAACGAAAATAGGTAAGAATATGAATAACAAATTTCTTTATTTATGATTATCAATTGATTTTGTAGTAGTAGAGGTATTTTTCTAAGAATCGCGAGTCATTTTCTTCGCCGGTTAAATCGCGCAATCCCGGAAACGTTTTGTGGATCGAGTCAATGACAAATGTCTGTCTCCTGATTAGCTTAAATGATTACGTAAAACGCAAAAAAGCACCGCCCATCTTAGCCCCAGATGGTAGAAAGGGTAATGATATAGTTCGATATTCATGGTTGAAATGAATACATTCACGCTAACAGTAAGCTCCTCCCCCTTTAAGTCAATCAAATCAGCCCGGTATTTCATTGGTTCCCTGCAACTGACGTCTTCCGACGAGAATGAAGCACAGGCTGGTGACCTTTTTCCTCCCCCCAATTCGGACCGGATAAAAATTTGACAATAAAGCTAACTGTTTCAGATTTTTATGAATATATTAACATTATGTAAGCAATTCAGTATTATCATCAGTAACGTAATAACGTTAAGTATTAAAGTATGACACTTCCTATAGGCTTCGAGCTTAGAAAAGATAGCGCCATCTACTTTAATACTTGTCAACTAAATGTGTGAAGAAATAGCAGACGACTTTTGAATATGAATGTTCTTTAACAAGGAGAGTACCCGAGTTGTTTATTGCCGATTTAGTTCAAAGTCGGCCGTAATGTAGACCTATATGAGAAATGAACTTTCCCAAAAGGAGACGTTGCACTACCCATTAGATTTGCCATGGCAACCGAAAATGTTTTTGACCACTTACAACCAAAATAAGATTTTTTCCTTATTTTACCCAAAATGTGTTATAAATTTACCCTAAAAATGTTTCAATTTACCCAAACTTGATGAAATTTACCTAAATGTGGTCCAAATTACACATTTCGTGATTTTCAAAATTTTTCAAAATTTTCGTAGCTAGGACCCTGTGAAACCGAGAAAATCCCATGCTTTTTTAAATGGAAATTTTATTGTTTTAAGTGATCAAAAACATTTTCGGTTGCCATAGCAAATCGAATGGGTAGTGCAACGTCTCCTTTTGAGAAATTTCATATTTCATAAAGGTCTACATTACGCCCGACTTTGAACAAAATCGGCAATAAACACCTCGGGTACTCTCCTTGTCAGTGAAACGTTCTGCTTTTATATCGAGAGAATTTTGAATGAGCAGACAGCTTTCACACATTTGATTTAAAACTCAGTCGGTAGGCGGCGATACTTCTGACCAAAGTTTAAACTAGGCACGAAGCTTATTGTTTCAATGCTAATTTCCTTACCGAACTTGGACTCGCCACTAGGGCTGTGCGGGTAGTGCTTTTTCGGGTTCGGGTCGGGTACGGGTAAATCAGAAATATTTCTTTAGGGTATCGGGTCGGATAGCCAATTTTTATCGGGTATTCGGGTATTTAAGCCTAAGCAAAATAACTATTCGGATACTAAAAATAACGGGTAATTATCGGGTAGTTACATTATTTAAGGGAATTAAATAATTAAACTTTTATTTATCCAAAATTCAAAAACAATCCTTTTATTTTAGTATTTTAGTACAGTTTCATTAGAGACATATGTTGAAATATCACATTTTAGCTGTAAAATATGATAAAATACATGAACTTCAACTTGAGATCATTTAGATAGCTAAGGAAGACTAGAGTAAAATATGAAAATACTAAAATAGTCCTGGACGGTTTGGTCAAGGTTAACTAATATTTGGCGGGAAAATTTGAATACCCGAATATTTGGCGGGAAATTTTAATACCCGTATATTTGGCGGAAAATTTGAATACCCGAATATTTGGCGGTAAAAAATTTAATACCCGATCACTTTCGGGTATTTAAAAATTTAAATTTCGGGTATCGGGGCGGATACCCGACCCGATACCCGACCGAGTATCGGGTCGGGTATCAATACCCGCACAGCCCTACTCGCCACTAAACTGAGTAGTATATTATCGTCCTTCGTAGTAGTGTATATTTCGCATTTGTCGTATCAAACACTAGGATGTTTTGTGCTAAACTTATACTCGATTGCACAATAAAGAAATATTAATTCGGTGATAATTTCTGCTAATTGTCATACTTATTGTTATTAAGTTACTTATGCTATGTCTAATACGTCTTAATAACATGACCGATCTAAACTCGTTACCACGGAAACGAAAACAGGTCAGCAAGCTACGAATAAATTCTGAAAATAATTCGGTGTCATACTTAAAAGTATTATGTTACTTATGATTTTACGTGATTATTTTGTATACGTTTTCATTACATGTAGCTATAAAAAGGCGATTTTCTGGCCTCAAAATCTACATTTTTCGACTTTTCAAGACGTCTCCCAAGTCCAACCGGTTTGGTTTTTGTTCATTAACTCTTACGGTAAACACAGCAACGTACAATGAGGATTTTCGATGCACGAGAGCTTGTTTGACGCGAAAAAATCTGTCGACGTTCGCGTTTTTTTAGGAAGTGCTAGTTGTACTTTTACCCTTTTCGTTCGAATTTGAAAGCGAAAACGCATTTCCTACCGTTTTACCACTATCTCCAAATCGCACCAGCTCGGCTAAAAGTGGGAACGTATGTAGTAATTACATCATTACTGTCGATATGATCTTGTCGCGCGAGACGAGTCGGAGGTGCTCAATTACCATCGTTTAGGCTTAGCGTTCCGTGACGCGTTTTTTTCAAGATTTTGCGTCTCTCCAGTAGTTTGTTTATTTACGAGTAATATTTTTTAACTTCATCGATGGATTCCAACACGGTGAGTTTATATTTATAAACAGGATTACTTAATTAAACAGTATTTTGGAATTTCCAAATACATTCATAATCATGGGTCTTATCATAAGTAACGTAAAAAACGGTCAGTGTGCCCATGGACGATTTCGGTTACTGATAGTCTGTGGCGTGGAGTGATTGCGTAATTGCCAGGTTAGCTTGATGACGATAAATACGACCAAAAATGCGTTGAGGTTTAAAATTGGTGGATCTTAAAATTTAGTTTGTGCGTAAAAATACGCCGTCATGTTAGGGTATAAAAGCAGGTAAATATGCCTGCTATACCTCACAATGTAAAGGTACTGTTACGCGCAAAAACTTAATTTTGAAATCGGTCAATTAGTAAATATATACCTTATATATAATAGTCAATTTTATGTTAAAATTAAATAATCCATCATTATTTTGCCAAAGTAAACATTATTTTTATTTGTTGAAAGCGTTTCAAATTCAACTAAGCCTTGGTTGATCCTTCAAACTAGATTAAGGTGGCGATTTCTCGGGCACCGTTACCTGACACTTCCAAAGATTAGTAAACGCTCGCGGGGTTTGTAGTCCTTAGTTATTTAATGATTTACTTGGTCATTGACGAAACAAATTTTATGTAAAAAATATGGCGTCGGGATAATATTAAGTGTCATACTTTAGCTTTCGGGATATTATTAAGTGTATTAAGTGTCATAATTTCACACGTACCTTCGTCAACGCATTCGCGGGCGTCTCTCAAACTTTGGAGAAGACGGTGGGGTAGCGAGGGGGAGGGGGAGACAATTTAGTGGGACAAGCTTCGCGGCACGTGCGCGAGATTTCAAAAATAAGTTAAATAACGGCAGTTTGAAATTTGAGTCCTGTTTTCGGCTTCGTGTGGAATCATTGTAAGCTATTAATAGTTACATCGTTATTACTTATTAATTCAACGGTATAATACGGTACAATAATGTTATAAAATGTTAAGAGTCAAACATTGTTTATACCCAAAATTTTCATTGTTTTCACAATGTCACCGAAAGTTGATTCCGGCCACTGAAACTCATATCTAAAACAATAAATAATTAATACTTACGTAAATAATAATAACCATAATATGCGGTACTTACTTAAAAACTACAAAGAATAATAATTTCTATACAAGAGAGAATAACATAGGGTAATAATCCACCATGTGGAGAAAAACGTGCGCCCTCCTTAAAAAGCTTGTCCCACCGAAACGTGAAAAATCGACAGATGGCGCTGAAAGCAGTCCCAAAGTTTGGTGGACGCGGAAAACCGAGAGTAAAATATCCAGTAAGCGTTAGCTTTTATTATTAATACAAGGTCATACTTAGGCTTTCGGGATAATATTAAGTGTATTAAGTGTCATAATTAAGCTTTCGAGATAATATTAAATGTATTTAGTGTCATAATTAAGCTTTCGAGATAATCTTAAATGTATTAAGTGTCATAATTAAGCTTTCGAGATAATATTAAATGTATTTAGTGTCATAATTAAGCTTTCAATATAATATTAAATGTACTAAGTGTCATAATTAAGCTTTCGAGATAATATTAAATGTATTTAGTGTCATAATTAAGCTTTCAATATAATATTAAATGTACTAAGTGTCATACTTAAGCTTTCTGGATACAATTAAGTGGCATACTTAATTTGTTATGTTACTTATAGTGTGGTCCCTATAAGGCGAAAATTTAGAATCTCACGTAGGAATAATTTTATATTTAACAACGACTTCGCATTTCAAAAAATGATAAAAGTGATTTTATTAATAACCAAAAGTTTATAATATATATTTTTCGAGAGAAGAGCCCAACTAGGTCACAAAGTGAAACCTGGACCTTCGCAGGTTCGAGGCATTTTTCAAACCGCGGAAACATACACGACATCACACGTGAAACTTTACAGCTTGTATTACTCCGCCTAGTTATGAAAACTGTAAACATGAAACTGCCTACAAATGGCATCTCTAGACATTTTTCTAATATAAGGGGGGGGGGGGGGGTCGCACTGTTTCCCCCTCGTACGCCAATTCTGCCTGCAGATATTTAAGCAACTGTCGGCTCTATCGTGGCCACCTGTATTATGAGAAGGCCTCTGTTATTAGAGATGGCCATGAATCTATCCGATTATTCGACAAAAAGCGACTTTAGTGGAGAGCGTGGTGCCATCTATTAATGGCAAAGGAAGTTAGGTTCAAATGATAACGTCGTCAGAGTACTATATTTAGACAAATTATACTTTATTTAGTGGGCTTTAACCTAAATTATGTATCCCAAGTAAAATATATTGTTTATAATTGGTGTAATTTATGTCATTAACCAATTTACAAACGATCCAATCAACGCGAGGGGTACCTATAAGTACCCGCCTTTTGGGTCAAAATGTAGCTTAATTGTCTAGTTCTGATTACGGCGATAGTGACATCTGTTGAAATAAGAGCTACTTGACGACGAGCCGACACTTGCTTTAATAGATAATAGCGTTAGATGGTTTCATCATTGCCCGTTCGTTTCTAAAACACACCGCTAGGTGTCAATACTAATGCTAGCAATCAACCAATCCTGCCAACCTCTGATTGCCGACAACCGTCAACTTTTTTCATGTCATTTTAAACATTTTGTGCATGTGCTGGATTTATTGCAATCGAATAGACTAGACGCTTAATTAAAACCTGTTCAGTGATTGGCCCAGAGAGCCAGGAGTCTAGGTGGCGTAACGGCGCTAGCATATCCGAGGTGGCGCCTATGATCTAGCGTCTGCTACAGACATATTAAAAAGTCTAAAGAACGTTTTTTCTTGGATAAACTTATCAAAATATAAGCAAACGATGCAAAAATTATATTAAAATGGCAGTATCATTATTTATAAAGTCAAATTTGCGAATAACGATGAGGAAAAACTAATAGCGTCTGCTTTAGCCGCTACCTATCTAGCTTACAATGGCGAACAAAAGGGGGCGTTGCGATAGTTTTGGTCGCGAATACTTGTAAAAACGTTATTTTTCAATATAAGACAGTGGACGTAGATAATACGTCACCCATGCTTTTTCCAATTCGAAAATAAAGATTACCAGCATGGCGGCCATAGCCAAAAGTACGGCGTGACGTCATGCTGCTAAGTCCCTATAGAAGGACTCGTTAAATTTCGCGCCTCTTGAAAAAAATGCGCGAGCGCTCTCAACTAACATCAACACGTGACTATTTCATTCAACGACTCGCGCATGAAAAATATTTTACGAATAATTACATCTTTGCATCAAAATTATTTTAAAATGGCCATTTTTGTTGAAATGTTTTAGTATTGTCCAAACAACTACAAGTTCTATTTTAATTTATTTTTGTGGTATCAACATTTACTAAGGCGAAGTACGGAATTAATTTTCATTTACTCTAACGTATCATAATGCGATGAAACGGGACATTTTGTGGCCAATTATAAATTAATTACAATTAATTTAATAATCATTTCTAGTAGAAACGTTTTACGTCACTAAATTATCCTGTAATTTTACTACCACTACCGGGGGAAAAATTAAAAATTGTGGTGGTAATATAATAATTAAAAATTACGAAATTAACTTTCGCTTACTTTGATATTGTGTGATAAATTAAGAAAGGGCCAAAAATTAAATTGAGGTATAATTTTTCAGTAGCTATAAGAATATGAAAATTATATTTAAAACCATAATTTAAAACAATCAATGACAATGAATATTTATTTGCGTTAATTAAATGAAAAATGAGGCTGTCATTTTGTTAATATTAAATTAATTCATAACACGCAACGGGTATCACGATGCTTTACAGTTAGACACAGTTAATTGAAAAGGAAAATTAAATTAATATTTTATGATCAACCTTAGTAATCTCTGAGTACTTTCTAGCGTTGATGTGCTTTGATAGTTTAACAAAATTAATGATGAGATGTAAAAAAAAACAGTTTAAAATCACAATACTGTTTAATTTATTTAAAAATCCACTTCGGGAGAGTGACTATTTTGAGGCGATCTGCGGGCCTCCAGTCACGGGACCGGGGCAAGGTTCGTAAAAATGCTAGCCGCACTATAAGGTTGGCTCACGCGGACGCGCTGGGCGCCGGTTGTGGGGGAAAACCTTTGGGGCGGGAAGAAGAGGCACGCCTCGAGCTTTTTACGTCACAAATTCCGAAAGAGAAGAAACAAGATCACCCCGTCCGAATCCACGCGACGGCCGCCAGCAACGCGAAAATCTCCGTTAGGCCTAATATTTTTGCGTCCATGCAAATAAACTTTTGGAACTCTGGAAGATAAAAGGTACGTTAAATAAATAATAAATAGAATATATAGTACAGAAATAAATATTTATTGTTAATTATTCCTCAGTTTAAAATATGTAATTGTTTGAGAACTGTAAAGGTATATAATTCCTTATATTAATCCCAGATAATACCTTTTTTAACAAGTCGAAAACAATTCTTAGCTATATGAATCTTTAGGCTTACCGTTAATGATTTTTATAATTATTTTTCATATCAGGATAAATATGGAATAGTTTGAGCTATTTAAAATTTAAATTATGCCAATAATGAAGTGTTGCGGTTGCGTATTGGGTTGTAACAACTCCAACCAAGAAACTAGTGAACAAGATACTACAAATAACAACTTCCATAGAGATATAAATACTAGAAATAAGTAGTTAGAACAATGTGGTAAACCAGAAGGCATCAATATTAAAAATGCTAGAGAGTGTTCAAGACATTTCAATAAAGAGAGCGACGCTCAACGAAGGGCGGATAAGAGTAACATACGAGTAATTAAAAATTGTAAAATCCATTTGAAATAAAATAAGTACAAATTAATTAATAATTTATTTCTTATGAATTTTAAATAAGTCTTACACATTTTATGTAGTTATCTAATGAAATTAAATAGAATGATAAGTAAAAGAATAAAAATAAATATAAATTGTAATAAAACAAATATAAATTTTAATGAAAACAATTAAATATAAATTTTAATGAAAACAGTGAAATATAAATTGTAATATAAAAGTAAATATAAATTGTAATAAAAAAATAATACAGTTAAAAATTTATGTTTGTTTTATCATAGTGGTTCAAAAAAACCTGCGGCAGACAGACAATGAAACAAACGTAAATATCGTCTTAGCCCTCCCGAATTACTAGCTCCTCAGAGGACTTTGGAATTTGTGACGTAGTACGCTCCTGCGCGCGCAGGGTTTTTCTCTCCCGGCCAAAATGAGAGAGACTAACGTCGCGATCCGGCGAATGCGCCCCCGTTGGGACCGGGGTAGGAAACATGTCACCCGCGTGTTTTATGCAGCCAATGAGATACCGGGCTAATATCTGATATTGGTTTTAGCATAAGTAACATAATAACAATAAGTATGACACTTCCTATTTCTTTAATGCTAATTTTCTAACCGAACCTTTTTTCGGCACTGATACTCTCTTCAAGCTGTGACTTGGACTCGCGACTAACCGTTTTGGATGACTACCTTTTGATAAAACTTTAAGCTTAATATCGGAGAGCACGTTCTGGAGTCGCGAGGGGCTTTGGCTTTGTTTTGAAGCCTGCGTGCAGATCACGCGTGATAAAAAAACATGAGCTCGTGGCGCCGAGAAAAACTTTTTTAATTTTTATCATTTTAGCCTAATATTCCGCCTATCTTTCGGAAACCAGATATTTCGGCTTAGCGGAAGTCTCGCGTATTTTAGAAACTAGAGGGCTCTGTGCTGAGAAAGCAATTTGATTACGCAAAAACGATGAAAATCAGTTTGGTTGTAAATCTCGTTAATTGTCATACTTATTGTTATTATGTTACTTATGGTTTTAGCATAAGTCTGTAATATTGTTCTATAAGTTTGTCAATTTTGGGGAATATTTTACTGAGAGCTAGTAACGGAGTGACGTCATCACAAGAAGAAAATGTCCCCCTCACGAGGAGCTGTCAATTGCTATGTGAAGAATAGGAAGTGTCACACTTATGTAACAATATTATACACTTATGGTTTTAGGGGGGTGCGATTGCGAGCAACACTATAAATTGTCTGAACATGGTCATTCTCCCTAAGAATCATAAGTAACATAATAAACATAAGTATGACACTTCTTATTCACCCAATGCAAATTTTTTAACGATAGTCGGTTTCGCTAATGACACCGTAAACCATTACGTACCGACTGACTGACAACTCTCCGCGAACTGTTACTAGTATTTGGAGGATGCCCGGGAAAATCAGCGATGGTCCGCCGGCAGCCTCTTCGACGGACCAGCCAACGCCTATTAAAATTGAAATGCTTTCAAAAGTTTAAATAACACTTACTTTTGGGAAATAATGATGAATTATTGAATCGGAAGATTAAAATAACTATTAATAATAATAAAATAATAATAATAATCAGCTAGGCTAATACCCAAGGCACCACCCTAGGCCTAAGTCATCGAGCGACTTTTAAAGCCTTTAATTCCGAAACACTGGATCCATTTCAGAAGTTAGTTTTTTTAAATTTCAAACCTAAACGCGTGTATGCTCGTATTTGTCGCCATCAAACTAACCAACTATTTTGCCAACGGAAACAGTAGGATGGGACGAGTTTCCTGTTCGGAAACTTCCTATTTCGCAATCACTCCACGATCGACTATCATTCACCGAATTCGTTCTGTGCCATACTTATGTCTATTATGTTACTTATGCTAAGATGCAATAAATACCTTCTTGATTAATTTAATTAGTTGTTTGCCAATAGGATGAGATAAGTGACGTCACAGTTATGGAGAGTATTTTAAAAGGAGTTAATACTAAGATAACCTCTTCACTTATTTGATTGCAAATGCTAAATTTATATCTCCTCCACTAGGCCTTGGTGACCTTAATCTTTTTGCAATCATTTTTTTGTACTGATTATTATTTTCCAGGTAATTTAACTTTTCAGACTATCTTTTCTTAGCGTGTGGTGAAAGATTATTCAGTTATTATTACACTTTATCCATCTTAAATGATAAGGTTCATATCTACAGCTCAACCAATATGGCCGCCATATTTTTTATCTTTCATTATTCGTAGGTTTAGGACGTATTATCTTGGAGGAGAGAAGTGGTTCCTGGAGGGGAAAATATAATACCAAGAGCATAGGCGATAGGTACCCGAGCGCGGGACAGGGGGAAGGCAGGGGATGGTAATTTTTGGTCAGACCTAGGACTTTAGTAGCATCTAGCGGTGGATAAATTTATTAAAAAATTCGAATTAGTCGTCTGCACATTTGGTAGACGTTTTTAGATCACACAAGGCTTAGGAATGCCCAACGGTCTTTTACGCGTTAGTTTAAATATTAATACTTTTACAATTAATTCATTATTATGGGAAAGTACTGTTGTTATATAGATTGTAGAAGTGATTCAAGAATTCACAAGAATAGAACTTTTTATCCAGTACCTAAACCCGGAAAGAGAAATGCTAAGTTAGAACTCACCCAAAAATGGATTTCTAGTGTTAACCGAAATTCCATTTCTGAATCAAATTTAAAAAACATCATTATGTTTGCAATTTGCAACAAAAAATAAATAATAATATAGTTCCAAATTCCCCTCAATGGTGGCAGCATTTAACGAGAGTCCTACCAAAAAAAAAACGTCCCGAGCTATGGTTTTCATATTTTGCCCTCCGGGAACCACTTCTCTCCTCCAAGGTATTATCACGGCCAACTTTGATCCCCCGCGCTGCAGCGGCCAACCCATTCGTCGAAATTCCGTGAGCAAGGATTTTCCCACTATAAACTGTACTATAACCTGTAGGAGTTCAGCGCCACGCTCGTTTTTATATTGGCTACAATGCAAAAACTATTCTAAAAATAATATTCCGCTAGGGGTGCTCAAACCATACAGATATGTATGTTAACATAGAAATTTCAACGAATCGGTTGGCCGCTGTAGCGCGAACAGCGCGTGATCAAAGTTGGCCGTGGTATTATTATTAAATAAATTCTTGATCCAACCTATGATAGGTTATTATTCTAATTTTTGGGCATTTTCCTCAAGAATCGAATTCCACGAGCTTTCCGATTGTCGGTTTTGTAACGAAGCGATTACCCACTTCCACCACGTGACCTCCGAAAATTTGGTCTCCATCGGTTCCAGTGTAGACCGCTAACTGTAGTTGGTTACCATGGTAACGATGGAGCTGAATTTTTCGGAGTTCCGGCAGGAAGTGGATAAACGCTATTAACTACGCGCGAGGCAGTGAATTCGAATCTAGCGGGTACGAGCTGTCTATATTATCTTTAATTTAACCTACCGAATTTAGAAGATCTATAGAGTAGTATCACCTCGTAGCTTGGGCCATGGCCGCCATTTTAGGCGCGTTTTTTTCTCTATAGGAAAAAGCATGGGTGACGTTGCGTGATGTAGCACTGATACTACTCTAGTGACAGGTGGTCTATTAGAGTCCACCTGACTCCTCCCCTCATCCTACGGTAAGTCCCTGCATAGATATAGTTGATTACCTGAATTTATTTTACTAGGAATTTTAATTCGTATTCGCAATATGGCCTTGACTTTGCTTGTCTTCTAAGCATTGTCTTTTTTCAAATTACCTCATTAGCATAATTAGCACTTTCTCTAACGCTGGGAAAATGTTCATTATGAAAACTTTTTTTTCGAGTTGCTTGCTATTACGTAACGTGAATTATTATCCTTTCCACGTGCGACTTACAACACTACGCTACCTGAGAGCAAGAGTCTTGTAAGTCGAGATACGTGACTTTTGAAAGAAATTCAAAATAAGAATCCTCGAGTGTTTTTAAATTAAGGTGTCTCAGTACAAAATTTTCAATATATGGTTGCACTTAATTATTATGTATTTTAATTATTAGATTATCATGGTTATTATACTAGATTTCGAACTTAAACCTTTTTTTTCTCAAATAAGGATTTTCAGACTTGTTTGACTCTTGCTCTAAGGTAGCGACTAGGTGGTTTCTTTTCGCCCTTTCTCAGACTAAAAGTGCACTCTTTTTACCCTAAAACGTTTAATTCGCCTGTTCCGGGGATGAGAATTACTCCGCCCCATAAACTATTCGCTTGTTCCGGAGTATTAGGGCTACTCTTTTTACTCCTTCTGAAAAGGTGGTGTAAAGGATTTTGTCGTCTGCTAGCCAGAATTTATCCGCTAAAAAGGCCACAGGCAGCCATTTTGGAAAAACGTTTTTACTCCGACTCAAACTATTCGCCAGCGCAAAATCGGAGTAAAATGACGTCATAGCCTTACTCTTCTTACCCTACTCCGAAATCCCGGAACAAGCCAAAAGAAACCACATAATAAAACAACTTCGCATGATATTTTTTGATGGTTTGATTTTCGCGTTTGGTGGGATTTTCGCGTTTTATATTTCGTGAAGACGAAACCTTATTTATCTCATATTTATGTATAATACGTTGCAGCGTTTAAAATACGATACTATTACTATTTTCAAGTTACCGAAATAGAAAAGAGCTTAAGCCTTGTCCAACTATGGAGAAACACAAAATAGGTGTTTAAGCAATGCTCCAGCCATACAAATGACGCTTTTTAGTATCGTTCGGACTCGAATTTAGCTTAATCGATTTTAAAGAATTGAACAGGGTTGCCAGAGTACCTGGAAAACCTGGAATTCCTGAAAAAGTCCGTTAATTTAAAAATGGGTCTAAAATTAAGCGAATTTTAAAAATAAGTATAAAAGTCCGAAAAATATCCGGGAATTTTAAAAAATTATTATAACCATCAGGGAAACGTCAGGGAATTTTAAAAATTAGTATAAAAGTCCGAAAAATATCCGGGAATTTTAAAAAATTATTATAACCATCAGGGAAACGTCAGGGAATTTTAAAAATTACTATAAAAGTCCAGAAAATATCCAGGAATTTTAAAAGATTATTATAACCATCAAGGGAATTTTAAGAATTTGTATAACAGTCCAGGGATTTAAGAAATTATTATAACAGTCAGGGAAATATCAGGATAATTTAAAAATTTAGTATAGATGTCATTGAAATGTCAGGGAATTTTAAATGTTAGTGTAAAAGTCAGGGAAATGTTAGGATGTTTAAAAAATTTATAGAGATGTCATTGAAATGTCAGGGAATTTTAAAATTATTATAACAATCAGGGAAATGTCAACGAATTTTAAAAATTAATATAAGAGTCAGAGAATTTAATTTGGGTTGCAAAAGAAAACCTTTACTAAAATATATTTCCAAAATTTCGGGTTTGGTATAAAAAAAAGTTAAAGAAATGGCAAGATATTTAGTTTTGGTTGCATATAGTACCTTTACTAAAATATATTTTGAAAATTTGCCACTTTTGGCATAAAATTAGTCACTGGAAACGTCAGAGAATTTGATTTTGGTTGCAAAAGGAAACCTTCACTAAAATATATTTAAAAAAAATTCCAGATTTGGTATAAAATAGTTAAAGAAATGGCAAGATATTTAGTTTTGGTTGCATATAGTACCTTTACTAAAATATATTTAAAAAAAATTCCAGATTTGGTATAAAATAGTTAAAGAAATGGCAAGATATTTAGTTTTGGTTGCATATAGTACCTTTACTAAAATATATTTAAAAAATTTCCAGATTTGGTATAAAATAGTTAAAGAAATGGCAAGATATTTAGTTTTGGTTGCATATAGTACCTTTACTAAAATATATTTTGAAAAAATTCCAGATTTGGTATAAAATAGTTAAAGAAATGGCAAGATATTTAGTTTTGGTTGCATATAGTACCTTTACTAAAATATATTTTGAAAATTTGCCACTTTTGGCATAAAATTAGTCACTGGAAACGTCAGAGAATTTGATTTTGGTTGCAAAAGGAAACCTTCACTAAAATATATTTAAAAAAAATTCCAGATTTGGTATAAAATAGTTAAAGAAATGGCAAGATATTTAGTTTTGGTTGCATATAGTACCTTTACTAAAATATATTTTAAAAAAATTCCAGATTTGGTATAAAATAGTTAAAGAAATGGCAAGATATTTAGTTTTGGTTGCATATAGTACCTTTATTAAATATATTTTGAAAATTTGCCACTTTTGGAATAAAATTAGTCTCTGGAAACGTCAGAGAATCTGATTTGGGTTGCAAAAGGAATACTTCACTAAAATATCTTAATAAAATTTTTAGTTTTGGTAACGTCAGGGAATTGGGTGTGAAAAAGCTGTGGCAACCCTGTTTAACTACTTGAGCGTTTACGTACTTGATGTCAATTTAATTTCCTTTTCTTCAATATTTTATGTGTCGCAATACGCGTAATTCTGTGTTTGTTTTTAAGACGAAGGAAGTTTGGCGAAAGTGGGTCTTATTTCACGTCGTGTTTGAAACGTATCATTCATTATTACGAGGCGCGTTAAACCGTCAAACGTCTTTTAATCATTTTTGCTATTTCGTGTTCCGTTTAAAGAGAAATTTCGTTGCGTTGTGGTGACGTAATTTCCAAAGGGCTGAATGCATCCGGTTCCCTTCAATCTACGCTCAATGGAATCTCTACTTCGCGAGGGCGACATTTCGTTCAAGTTACAGCGATTCATTTTGTTTTAACGCGCTATTGATTTTAGGAAACTATTTTTACTCTTAAATGGACAATTTTTTTTTACTTATAATGACTATATGGGCAAATCTGTCTTAGCTTACAATGACTAAATTGGAAAATTTGGCTTTAACTTATAATGACTAAATGGGCAAATCTGTCTTGGCTTATAATGACTAAATGGGAAAATCTGTCTTAGCTTATAATGACTAAATGGGCAAATCTGTCTTAGCCTATAATGACTTAATGGGAAAATTGATTTTAACTTTTAATGACTAAATGGGAAAATTGGCTTTAGCTTATAATGACTAAATGGGAAAATTTGCTTTAGCCTATAATGACTAAATGGGAAAATTGGCTTTAACTTATAATGAATAAATGGGAAAATTGGTTTTAACTTATAATGACTAAATGCGAAAATTGGTTTTAACTTATAATGACTAAATGGGAAAATTGGCTTTAACTTATAATGACTAAATGGGAAAATTTGCTTTAACCTATAATGACTAAATGGGAAAATTGGCTTTAACTTATAATGACTAAATGAGAAAATTGGCTTTAACTTATAATGACTAAATGGGAAAATTGGTTTTAACTTATAATGACTAAATGCGAAAATTGGTTTTAACTTATAATGACTAAATGGGAAAATTGGCTTTAACTTATAATGACTAAATGGGAAAATTGGTTTTAACTTATAATGACTAAATGGGAAAATTTGTTTTAACTTATAATGACTAAATGGGAAAATTTGTTTTAACTTATAATGACTAAATGGGAAAATTTGTTTTAACTTATAATGCCTAAATGGGCAATTTGTTTTAGCTTTCAAAGACTAAATTTGCAAATTAGTATTACCTTTCAATTACTAAATTTGCAAATTAATTTTAATTTATGATTAAATGCACAAATTAATTTTAACTGGTGATTAAATGCGCAATTTAGTTTTAACTGGTGATTAAATTGCGCCAATTAGTTTTAACTGGTGATTAAATTGCGCCAATTAGTTTTAACTGGTGATTAAATCGCGCAAAGTAGTTTTAACCGGTGATTAAATTGCGCAAATTAGTTTTAACTAATGACTAAATGTTCAAATTGTTTTTAACTTATAATGATTATATGCGAAAATTGTTTTTAACTTATAATGATTATATGCGAAAATTGTTTTTAACTTATTATGATTTAATGCGCAAATTAGTTTTAACTTATGACGATTCAACTCTCAATGACTAAATGCGTAAATTATTTTTAAATGATGACTAAATGCGTAAATTAGTTTCAACTCTCAATGACTAAATCCGTAAATTAGTTTCGACTCTCAATGACTAAATCCGTAAATTAGTTTCAACTCACAATGACTAAATGCGTAAATTAGTTTCAACTCTCATTGAATAAATGCGTAAATTAGTTTCAACTCTCAATGACTAAATCCGTAAATTAGTTTCAATTCACAATTACTAAATGCGTAAATTAGTTTCAACTCTCATTGAATAAATGCGTAAATAAGATTCAACTCTCAATGACTAAATCCGTAAATTAGTTTCAACTCACAATGACTAAATCCGTAAATTAGTTTCAACTCTCAATGACTAAATGCGTAAATTAGTTTCAATTCACAATGACTAAATGCGTAAATAAGATTCAACTCTCAATGACTAAATGCGCTAGTTATTTTCCACTTCAAATTTTGATCGAGGAACTAACTATGGCTATCCAGCAAAAGATAAATAAAACTAAAGTAGATGCAAAAGAGATCTGTCTGAAATTAGGCGAAGATAAATCCCAAAGCATCCAATTAGTCGCCAGCGCTGGGTATACGCCGAAAATAAAAATACACTCGCTGTTTTTTCATTTGTAAAAGGTGGGACTTAACTGGGAGCCCATCCAAGTACTTGTTCATTCGTTAGCTCGCATGCTTTGTTTCCCGGATTTGATGGAGTAGTGAAAAACATTCCTTAACCATTGACGTAAAACCACTGCTAAAACCTCGAGACTAAGAAAAGTGCAGCTCTGAAGGTACAAATACGATTCAGTGCTGCCAGACGCGCGATAATTATCCTACACGTCGGTAATTTCGAGCCAATTTTTTGGTCTACGTTATTTGATGGCCTATTCTGTAAATATTCGAAATCCAATTTTCGATCGAAAACTAGATTTTGAACTTCGAGATCTCGACGAATGGTATTCGGTAAAGATTTAGAATAAGCATCAATCAATGCAAATTGTCGAAGTCGATTTCGACATGGTATAGGGTATCGAGATCGAATTCCCATTCGATTTTTTACAGAATCGCCCCCTTGGTCTGTACGATCATTTCAACGGTGTACGATTTATTACGCTGTGTTTCGATAATTCTACGAAAGTTATAGTACGATATATTGTACGATAATTATTAATTTTAATGTAAAATAATTAAATAATTATTGTTTTAAGAGAAGATTTTTTAAATAAACGTAATCACAATTTTCGCTAAATCATAAATATTACTTCCACCAAATATCACCATAATAATCTTACAAAATTCAAATTTACCGCCTTTTGATTTCTGATATCGATAATTTTTTGGCCTTTTTGTGTTGTTATTTGATATTTACTATCTGGCAACTCTGATACTAAATTGTGTTTTGAGATCTCGTAAGAAAACTAAGAAGTTTCTCAAAGTTATTTGGTTCCGCTTCTAGGCTATGGTATTTTTGAATGCTTGTTTATTTCTTTCGTTTTGATTTACAAAAGCGAATATCTAAAAGCTTTTGGAAGTTAGTTTCTAAATAAAGTACCCGTTTGGAATGTCCAACATCTAATAGAAATATTGAAATGATTTCGATGAAAATATTGGCTGCACTTTACGTTGATAAAATATTTCGGTAAAGCAGGGTACATGAAGATGAAATAAGTGTTTAGACAGACAATTACGTTTTTCACGCTTTCTATTACCAACAACGTATTTATTTCTAGTTAGGGAGAATGACTATGACTTAATGTTTATTAATTCTTAATTTCAGTAACAAAACTCGACTTCTAAACAATCCTTTATTTGTTTAATAATATAATAATTGTGTACAGGGTTCATACAGACCTGAAAAACCTTGAAACCCTTTAAATATCAGGAAATTTGATTGTCGACAGAAAAGGCAGGGTAATTCAATTAGTTTTGAAATAATTTGGGAAATCAGAGCAGAAAAGTCAGGGAAATTCAATTGTTTTTGTAATAATCGGGGAATTCAGGGCAGAAAAGTCAGGGAAATTCAATTGTTTTGTAATAATCGGGGAAATCAGGGCAGAAAAGGCAGGGAAATTCTATTGTTTTTGTAATAATCGGGGGAATCAGAGCAGAAAAGTCAGGGAAATTCAATTGTTTTTGTAATAATCGGGGAGATCAGGGCATAAAAGTCAGGGAAATTCAATTGTTTTTGTAATAATCAGGGAAATCAGAGCAGAAAAGTCAGGGAAATTCATTTTTTGTAATAATCGGGGAAATCAGGGCATAAAAGTCAGGGAAATTAAATTGTTTTTGTAATAATCGGGGAAATCAGGGCAGAAAAGTCAGGGAAATTCTATTGTTTTTGTAATAATCGGGGGAATCAGAGCAGAAACGTCAGGGAAATTCAATTGTTTTTGTAATAATCGGGGAGATCAGGGCATAAAAGTCAGGGAAATTCAATTGTTTTTGTAATAATCAGGGAAATCAGAGCAGAAAAGCCAGGGAAATTCATTTTTTGTAATAATCGGGGAAATCAGGGCATAAAAGTCAGGGAAATTCAATTGTTTTTGTAATAATCGGGGAAATCAGGGCATAAAAGTCAGGGAAATTCAATTGTTTTGTAATAATCAGGGAAATCAGACCAGAAAAGTCAGGGAAATTCATTTTTTGTAATAATCGGGGAAATCAGGGCATAAAGTAAGGGAAATTCAATTGTTTTTGTAATAATCGGGGAAATCAGGGCAGAAAAGTCAGGGAAATGCTATTGTTTTTGTAATAATCGGGGGAATCAGAGCAGAAACGTCAGGGAAATGCAATTGTTTTTGTAATAATCGGGGAGATCAGGGCATAAAAGTCAGGGAAATTCAATTGTTTTTGTAATAATCAGGGAAATCAGAGCAGAATAGTCAGGGAAATTCATTTTTTGTAATAATCGGGGAAATCAGGGCAGAAAAGTCAGGGAAATTCAATTGTTTTTGTAATAATCGGGGGAATCAGAGCAGAAAAGTCAGGGAAATTCTATTGTTTTTGTAATAATCGGGGAGATCAGGGCATAAAAGTCAGGGAAATTCAATTGTTTTTGTAATAATCGGGGAGATCAGGGCATAAAAGTCAGGGAAATTCAATTGTTTTTGTAATAATCAGGGAAATCAGAGCAGATAAGTCAGGGAAATTCATTTTTTGTAATAATCGGGGAAATCAAGGCATAAAAGTCAGGGAAATTCAATTGTTTTTTAATAATCGGGGAGATCAGGGCATAAAAGTCAGGGAAATTCAATTGTTTTTGTAATAATCAGGGAAATCAGAGCAGAAAAGTCAGGGAAATTCATTTTTTGTAATAATCGGGGAGATCAGGGCATAAAAGTCAGGGAAATTCAATTGTTTTTGTAATAATCGGGGAGATCAGGGCATAAAAGTCAGGGAAATTCAATTGTTTTTGTAATAATCAGGGAAATCAGAGCAGAAAAGTCAGGGAAATTCATTTTTTTGTAATAATCGGGGAAATCAGGGCATAAAAGTCAGGGAAATTCAATTTTTAAGTAAAAATCAGGGCCCGTAACCAGCCGCCAAAACTCGGGGGCGTTCAAATTGTTTTGGGGGCGCCAACGCTTTGATACCAAAAACTGTAATTTGTAACTGAAATTAGTAAATATACCGAAATTGGTTTTATTTTGTTATTTTTTAACTTTGTTGTAAACAGAATATTTTATTAAAAATACAGGTAACCGATGTTATACGATATTAGTTGGTAATTGAGCAATAGATTTTTCTTGGGGTCGGTTGTGTTGGGGATGCTCGGCTATTCATTTGAGGGCGCTGAGCCTCCACGGGCGCCCCCCCCCCCCCCCCCCCATATAAGGGCCTGGAAATCAGGAAAATTTACCCTAATGAATACAAATTTACATCAATAAGTTTTGGTTATATTTGACTTTATTTAATCTTTTATATGATAATATTGAACCAATTTAACTTTAATGATAATCATGAAATGAGTTACTCTGTAAATCTTAGTTTTATTTTATCTTGCACCTGGAAAGATCGGGGAAATATTCGTGGGCAAACCTGGAAATATCAGGGAAATGGCGTTGTCTATAGCTGTAGGAACCCGGTGTGTAATAATAGAAACATCATTTATAATTTAGAACGCACCTTTCGCGATAACTGATATGTTTTGAGTGTTACAATGCATATTTTATCACCGCGTTATCCGCGGAATTAGCAATCTCTTATTACCTCTTAAAATATTTCGCGGCTACTCAGTTTTCGGTAAAACCAGGCTAGGAGAACGTGTCGAAGTTTGATTCTCTTGAAATTTGATACATACGACGCCAAATATTTTTAAAAATATTATAGTTTTCTTCCAACGAAAGAATTGAAATATACCTTTATCACGTGTTTCGTAATTTTAAACTTCGGTTCTTCCGTGTGCTATAAGATTATTTTTCAAGTACCCTTTGTCTTATCAAAAAAAAAAGAAAGATTCGGGTGTTTCTGAGATCAAAACGTGGCCTTTAGTTAAATATTAAATTTTATTAGGCGGTTATCGGCATTAACGTTCTAGTCGTCGCGAAATTGTCATACATTGTCGATAAATTATTCCTTTGTCAGAGTGCGTGGCTATGGATAACGAAAATGCCCCGGTAATTAAAGTTTTTCATTATTTATTCTTTAATTTTAATTTATTTTACCAAGTAATAAAATAGCAGACGATAACTTAGACCAGTGGTTCCCAAAGTCCAGGCTGAGAAATAAGGAATTTTTTTAAACAATAGAACCTAGGTAGTTTAATTAAAAAACTGGACCTGTGGCCAATAGAGCCTAGGTAGTTTAATGAAAAAACTGGACACTGACCACTTACCATTTTTAACCTTCTAAATCAGGCTTTCACACAATTGACACAAGGCCAAGCACGCAGCATAGAAGCAAAGACCAAACAATTTTAGGGATTAATAAATAATTTTTTTAATTGACTAAAATCTTGAAAAAAGCTTGGAATTAATTAAGTGGTCGCCAGGGCCACTAACACCCCAAGCATTTAATTTTTAAACTGACCCAGCTAATTTTTAAACTGGCGATTGGTCTGTGATAGTTCCTTATTTCTCACACTGTCCCAAACCTTTTGAATGGCTGAATCCCTAAATAAAATAAAACTATACAGAAGGACTCGCGAAAAATGGAATAAACGTTTAGACTAAACTAAAACTGCAGCAGCTCCCACGAAAACGGAAGATAATTTATACCCAAGATAGTATGTGCTCGCCGTCTAACTACAACAAATAAATAGCATTAAAATAAAGCCTAAATAAACAGCATTCGTTTTACGTACTACAAATTTAAGCCCTATTAGTTATTAGCACTTTTATTTTTTTAACCTAAAAGTTCCTATAGGGTTCCGTGGTACACAGTAAATCTCCATTTTGTGGTATTTGGTTGCGTTGATTTATATCTCCTCAACTAAGCCTTGGCGAACTTAATCTATTTGCAATCAATTTTGGTACTGATTACTATTTTCTAGGAAATTTAACGTTTCTAAACATGTGGTGAAAGATTGTTAAAATTTCAATGATTAGGCTCATATCTACTTAACCAATATGGCCACCCTAATTTTCTTTTTCATTATGGTTAGGCCAGTTTGGTGAAAGCCTGTCGTTTGAACCATTATTCCTAAAGAAAACATAAGGTTATTCAGAACATGTTTGATAAAACCAAAACTAAAAAAATATTCGCATACTTATGAAGTTCATAAATACGTCGCTAGCAAACTTGGCGACTTCCAGGTAACCGTAGCGAGGAATCTCCTAATTTTTGCATGATGCCAACCAGTGGCGGATACATATGGGGGGGTGCCCCCCCTCTTGACGCTTAAGCTTTGCGCGTGACTTGATGATTTGTAATTACCAAGAATGTATTGAAGTTACCAAGAATATTGGACTATAGGATTCTGATTTCCATCCTCGCAGCCTTTGTAGCTTAAATTCGTCTGCTTTCCCATTCAAGTTTGCTATATGGTATGACCTTGAATGCGCCTTAAATGCAGACGAACTTTCTCCACAAAAGCTGTGAGGATGGTACCGGGGGTTAAAGCTATGCTGAAATATTCTTAGTAACTTCAATACATTCTTGTTATTACACCCATCGCTTAAGATGTCTTTTAGAGCCCCCCCCCCCTTGACTTTTCTTTTGTATCCGCCACTGATGCTAAGGCTTATTTAAAACTGACACATCGGTGAAATAATGAAAATTTATATTTATTCGCTTCGTTTCTGAAGGTAGTTATTTTGAAATTGTAGATCTAATAATCCGTTTGCAATGATATCAATTGAAATTAGTGTTTCAAGTCAATTTTAGAAGTAACACGACCACTGGTAATTGGATTTACAAGTCGCTAGTTGACTAAGGCCTGTGGTGGTGCCTTGGCTATTAGCTTATTATTATTATTATTATTATTATTATTATTATTATTATTCACACAGCTCTACCAATTATTATTATTATTATTCACACAGCTCTTGGATTCATAATTAATCAAAGCACAGCTCGACCAAAATAATGTTCTTTACTTCTTCCACCAAGATATTATTGGTAGTAGTAGACGACACGACTTCGCAAATGTTGTCTGGACAATACTACAATGAAATGTAAATGAAAGTACACTATCAAAATCAGCTTAAAATTGGAATGTAGTATTGTCCAGACAAACTTTCGTCGTCGTGTATCCTACTATACGCAATAATATTATGCCGGCTGAAGTAAAGATCTTTTAAATATTGTACCCAAATAAATTCAAAACTCCCACCAACGTTATATAATCAATTCATTTGGGATTCATAATTAAGTGTTGTCTCGTTCGCGACTATTTATTGCCACTTTTAAATTTAGTTAACAAACGAGGCGCAGTAGAACTCGCGACGAGGCTTAAATGTTCTACTTAGAAGCTCAGAGAACTTTGGGTACGTGTAATTCGTTCCTGTTTTCTAAGCCTCGCTGGGGTCGTGGTAGTTAAGTTCAAGGAAAAGTAGCGTACGTGAGAGGTGACGCGTTTTTTGTTTATTTTGGTCGTATCTCCCCTTCTCCAAATCTCTTTCTTACGAGAATGACATTCTAACAGTCTCTGAGTATTTTCAACTATATCAAATTAGGTTATGATGAAATAGGAAATCTGGATTTTGTTCTGTATATTTTTTTAGAAATATTTTCACTTCAAGAGCTGATTTCGTGCGCGCAATAAGTTCCAAAGTTAAAATCTCATCTAAAATGTCAAAAAATTTATTTTAAGCAGGGTTTCCACGGTACCTGGAAAACCTGGAATTCCTGGAAAAGTCAGGGATTTTGAATATGGGTAAAAAATCAGGGAAAAGTCGGGGAATTTTTAAAATTAGTCTAAAAATCAGGGAAAAGTCGGGAAATTTTAAAAATTAGTCTAAAAATCAGGGAAAAGTCGGGGAATTTTAAAAATTAGTCTAAAAATCGGGAAAAGTCGGGAAATTTTAAAAATTAGTCTAAAAATCAGGGAAATGTCAGGGAATTTAATTTCGGTGGCAAATAGGAAACTTTTTACTAAAATATAGGTTAAAAAATAGAAAATCTCGGCACAAAATAAGTCAGGGAAAATCTCCAGAGATTTTCAGGGAAAACATTTAAAAGTCAGGGAATTTGATTGTGAAAAAACTGTAGGAACCCTGTTTAAGGTAATCGTCAGTTCTACCGCACCTGAATGGTTTATTTTTTATAATTAAACCAATTTATTAACTTTGCAGGTTGTTTTTCTAATATAATAATAGAAATAAATAATAATCAGCTAGGCGAATACCCAAGGCACCACCAAGTCATCGAGCGACTTTTGTTGTTGTTCCTACTTAAAAATCGAAAGTTAGAACAGATAATTTAAACTCTTCGCGAGTCCAACGATACTCGAAAACAATATATAATCTCAAAAACCATAAATTTCTACTTAACTAGTAGACTAAATTTTATTAATAACAAATTTTTCATCCAATCACCGTACGGAAAAAATATAATGTAAGTTAAAAAGGTGTTATAAGTTAATCGCCAGTCCTACTGCACCCATTGAGCAAATGCATATTTAACACATTAAAAACTTTAAAGCTTTACAGTAACATTCCTACTTAAATATCGAAAGCAAAAATTGATAATTTAACATCTTCGCGAGGCCAACGAAGCTCGAAAACTATTAATAATATAAAATCAAATTAGTTAATCCAAATTTACCAAATAGTAGTATAGTTAACTGCCAACTTTAAATCTGACCACATTTGGGGGGGGGGGGCGCAGAGTATTGTAACTTAATCGCCAGTTCGACAGCATCCAAATGGTTTATATAATGAAAATACAACATATTCTTAATTTTAAGCTCATAAAATTATCATTAACAATTTTGAAGTTTAATTATACAATTTGAGACCTTCGCGAGTGTAACGATACACACTGATAATCTCGAAACTAGTGAAATGAGTTAAATCAACCTTAATTAGTATAATAACTGTTAATCCGACCACTCTATGGCGAAAAGCGTCACGCATGTCTAAAGCTAGATTATTGAAACATATTTGCCAGTCCTACTGCACAAAAGAATCTTAATTAAAAAAATACCACTTTAAATTTTAAAGTTTAATTATACAATTTATCACCTTCGCGAGTGTAACGATACCCACTAATAATCTCGAAATTAATAAAAAAGTTAATCCAACCTTAATTAGTGTAATAACTGTTAATCCGACCACTCTATGGCGAAAAGCGTCACGCATGTCTAAAGCTAGGTTATTGAAACGTTATCGCCAGTCCTACTGCACCCAAACAAAACATAATCTTAATTGAATAATATTCTTACTTTATAAAAGTGTAATTATTTAAATTAAGATCTTCCCGAGTGTAACGATACCCACTAATAATCTCTAAATTTATAAAAATGAGTTAAATCAACCTAAATTAGTATAATAACTGTTAATCCGACCACTCTATCGCGAAAAGCGTTACGCATGTCTAAAGATAGGTTATTGAAACGTTTTCGCCAGTCCAAAAGGTTTATATATTGAAATTGAAACATATTCTATAGTATACGCTCATTACTTTCCCACTTAAAATTTTTAATTTGAATTTGACAATTTAAGATCATCGCGAGTGTAACGATACACACTAATAATCTCTAAATTAATAAAATAGAGTGAATTGAAACTTAACTGGGCTTAACGCCAACTTTAAATCCGACCACCGTATGGAAATAATTATCCGAATCTCCATCAGAAAACTCTCGGTATAGGTTTTGTTAGTTGCCGTTAATCCCGGCAGACGTCGCAACGATCGCTTCGTCCGTACGTTCCCCCAAAAAAAAAGCGAAATGGGGGATGGCTGGCAATAAAGGCGTTGCATCTTCTGCCGGGACGGTTTCACTCTCGTTCACTCATGGCTTTGAAATAGCGGTGTCTCTTCTATTACACGATTTAGGAATATTGTATCACAAATGAAAAATTCCGACTTGCCTGAAAAAGAAAAGATTAAACCGAGTATTTCAGAATAACCAGTTCTCGATATTTCGGCTAGTTTATTGCGAAATACTTACGCAATCGGGAAGAGTAAGAAGAATAAAAAAAACCCGTTTAATACAATAGACAGTGAACTTCAAAAAAAGTTGATTTTTTTATTGAATTTATAACTTTCATTCCCCCCTCTCATCCCGGCCACCCTGTTCAAGACTTTGGAAGCGGAAAGTTGCGAGAAAAAAGACGTGAAAATGAAGTGGGTTTTCAATTGCTTTTCATTCGGAGCCAACCGCCGTAAGGTCCGCAACGCTACTCCGGCTTCCAACAAGGCCTACGTCGACGCCGAGGACCCTGGTTCGAATCCCGCCAAGTTGACCCACTCCTCCACCGCCTCAACCGAATTGACCAGTGTCGTGTCCTTTTCGGAAGGCTTGGACAGGAAGTCGTCGACGGTGAACGAGCCCGATAACATGCCCGAACGAGGACAATGGGCTGGCAAATTGGACTTCATGTTCGGCTGCATCAGCTACGCCGTGGGACTCGGCAATGTTTGGAGGTTTCCATATTTGTGCTACGAAAACGGCGGAGGTAAGAAGATCTCTTTTACTCTCGTCCTTTCGCTTTCCTCGCGCGCTTCTTCAGCGTCGTCTGCTAGTTGAGTTTCGTTATTTTTAGAAGATTTTAGGGAGTTTGTATTTTTGCGTCTCTCTTAATGGTGAGGGGGGGGTTGAATCGAGTCGATTGTTAACTGGTGGTTTTGGGTAGGGTTGGTTATGTCTCTGTCGGCTTCTGCGATGTCTGATGATTTGCCAGAACTTACTTCCGTGAAGGTTTTATTGAGGTTGTTATTCAGCTGACATTAAGGTGTTTTTTTTCGCTTACGAGGTGAGGGGTAACTTACGTTGGTAGTAGGGATACACTAGTATTTGACCTATGAAATTACCTTTGTCGTTTTCAAGTTGTATTAATGGTTTGGTGGAAATAATTTGGGTTTAAATTAAACAAGTGGTATTATGTGGGATGCTTTGGGTCAAATAATGCTGGACAATTATTTTGTTGGAAGGATTTTTAATTTATAATTGGTTTTTAAATTGACGCTGTTATTTGATATGGGTTGCTATAATTCTATAGCGACTTGGCAGCGTGACATAACGACGTACCTTTGCTTTTTTTTCAATGGGAAAAAGCATGGGTGACGTATTACCTACGTCACGCTGTCAAGTCCCTATTGGCATCTTTAAGAACTGAAATTCCCGATGGTTTCGTGAAGCCTTATATATGGTGGAGCAACGAATTTCACATTTCTCCCACCTGGTTCAACTGGCGCTACTTACGTTAAAAACAAGTTGTGGCGAGTGTAAGCAGACGACTTTTCAATCTAGTTTCTACTCCCTCTAAAGGGAGAACCTTCTACATAGGAAATTATTCTACTAACAGTGCCTGTTGCGGCTTGTTTTTAACGTAACTAGCGCCAGATACCGTATAGCTTCTGTTGAACCTGGTGGAAAAAATATGTAACCAGGTGATCCACATTTATTTTTTTTGTTATGACAAATATTATAAACAGGAAGACCCTTTGGTGGAAGTTGATATTAGCACTGTCGTCACAGTTTAAATATATGCTAATGGATTGGTATTTCGTAAATTGTTGATAGATATTGAATTATCTGGCTAGAAAACGGGCAGTTAAACGAAACAAATCATTGGAATACCTTTGCCTTCCTCACAACACGAGCCAGCTAACTCATATCAAGCGGCAAAAAAGTCCAATAAGTTCAATAGCCCAGATTATATAAATATCACCATTCTGACTATATCATTTTTATTCAACCACTCTCAAGACTATATTCCCCACCCTTGACAAACAGTACGACTAATATATAACCAATGGCAGTCACAAATTCCTAAATTAAACTTCCCGCGGAGTCGGCGCGGGAAATTTCAATCGTAGGGCAGCGTGCCAACCAACCACCCAGCCAGCCACGCACATTCTGCTCCTATTACTTTTCGCGCTCTCTCAGACAGGAAGCGCAAAAGTAAAAAAAAAATCGAAAAAGACGACGGTTCGTCCCGAGAATGTTCCAAAAATCCGAACGTTCCTAAATGCTCGCGTAGCGTACCCCGGGCTTATTTTTTTCTCTTTACGTATTATTTTTAGAAAAGGTTTTGCCTCTGATTTTTTCGTGAACCCGAAAATGATCCTGTCTGCTAACCTTTTTCTTAAAAGTGACTCCTGATGTTTAAATTGCGCGCGCGACTGAGGAACTCGGGAGGTTTTGGCGCGCCCTTATAGGTTGTACAGGTGCATAATATGGGTTACCTGGGCCCCTATATTTGTAAACAGGGACGAGATAGAAGGTTCTATTTTTGACCTTACTACCTGTTCGTTGCTTATCTATCGAAGATTAGTTTTATCGTACGTCACCATTAAAACAAAACCACGTAACTTGAGATACGTGGTTTTGTAAAAATTGACATATTCAGATTCTACACCCCAATTTACGTATATAACATTAATAACATTAATAGGTTGCAATTGAATTTCTTTTTCAAAATCGAGAAAACATTTAAACGTATCTTTGATATTCGCAACGCATTTCGCGCAAAAGCACGTATCTCGCTTATTGTCAGCTCCTATCTCACTACATGACGCGAGACCACGTATCTCTAAAAATTCCCCTTTAGCAAAATATTTTTAAATTAAAATCCTCATAAATTCTATATTGAAACGAAATTATTTAACTATAAAATTAACTCGCGTGTAAAAACCTAACACGCGATTTCACAAGTTCCTGCAAAATTAAAAAATCCATTTTTCTCAAAAAGGCCACCGAAAAGTTCAGTCGGGTTTAATTAACTGATTTCGCGAGTTCTACGACATCGAAAATAATAAATCCTTTTCGGATGGTAATGTTCGGGAATAGTTTCCTTAGAAGTATTTTAAAACGTGGTTTTCAAAGAAATTATAATTGTCACCTCGTGGAACCTCATTTCAGTTTAAAATTTATCATGGAATCCTCATTTGAAAAAAGTTAAAGAAAATTAATAAAATTTATTTTATTTAAAAATTTAGTGCAACGATTGACACTGATTTTCACAACAGTTTTTCGATAGTTAAATAGAAATATGTTTTTCGATAGTTAAATAGAAATATGTTTTTCGATAGTTAAATAGAAATATGTTTTTCGATAGTTAAATAGAAATATGTTTTTCGATAGTAAATAAATATGTTTTTCGATAGTTAAATAGAAATATGTGTTTTGATAGTTAAATAGAAATATGTTTTTCGATAGTTAAATAGAAATATGTTTTTCGATAGTTAAATAGAAATATGTTTTTCGATAGTTAAATAGAAATATGTTTTTCGATAGTTAAATAGAAATATGTTTTTCGATAGTTAAATAGAAATGTTTTTCGATAGTTAAATAGAAATATGTTTTTCGATAGTTAAATAGAAATATGTTTTTCGATAGTAAATAAATATGTTTTTCGATAGTTAAATAGAAATATGTGTTTCGATAGTTAAATAAAGGTGTTTTTCGAAAGTTAAAGAGAAATATGTTTTCGATAGTTAAAGATAAATATGTTTTTCGATAGTTAAATAGAAATGTTTTTTGATAGTTAAATAGCAATATGTTTTTCGATAGTTAAATATCTTCTGCCGAAACTTATTCTATCGTAGATTTTAAATGGAGCCCTGGGCTTCCATGGAGCCTCATTTGATAATAACTGTGTTAAGTAGTAGTTAAGTCTGGTATATTAACTAATTTTGAAGTACCGTTCGGGGCTGGGCAAGTTTATTCGGGGTTGGTCGAGTTTAGGTGGGTTTTATTCGGTGTTGGGCACTTTCAGCGGGTTTATTCGGTGTTGAGCGCTTTTAAGCGGGTTTATTCGGTGTTGGGCGCTTTTAAGCGGGTTTATTCGGTGTTGGGCGCTTTTAAGCGGGTTTATTCGGTGTTGGGCACTTTTAAGCGGGTTTATTCGGTGTTGGGCGCTTTTAAGCGGGTTTATTCGGTGTTGGGCGCTTTTAAGCGGGTTTATTCGGTGTTGGGCGCTTTTAAGCGGGTTTATTCGGTGTTGGGCGCTTTTAAGCGGGTTTATTCGGTGTTGGGCGCTTTTAAGCGGGTTTATTCGGTGTTGGGCGTTTTTAAGCGGGTTTATTCGGTGTTGGGCGCTTTTAAGCGGGTTTATTCGGTGTTGGGCGCTTTTAAGCGGGTTTATTCGGTGTTGGGCGCTTTTATGCGGGTTTATTCGGTGTTGGGCGCTTTTAAGCGGGTTTATTCGGCGTTGAGCGCTTTTAAGCGGGTTTATTCGGCGTTGAGCGCTTTTAAGCGGGTTTATTCGGTGTTGGGCGCTTTTATGCGGGTTTATTCGGTGTTGGGCGCTTTTAAGCGGGTTTATTCGGTGTTGAGCGCTTTTAAGCGGGTTTATTCGGTGTTGGGCGCTTTTAAGCGGGTTTATTCGGTGTTGGGCGCTTTTATGCGGGTTTATTCGGTGTTTGGCGCGTTTAGACGGGTTTTATTCCGGGTTGGGCGCTTTAATTCAGTTTTTTTCGGTGCTTGGCGATTTAATTCGGGTGTATTCGGTGTTGGGCGCTTTTATGCGGGTGTATTCGGTGTTGGGCACTTTTATGCGGGTGTATCCGGTTTTAGGCAGTCTTAGGCGGGTGTATTCGCTGTTGGGCGCTTTATTTCGTTTTATTCGGTGTTGGGCGCTTTTATGCGGGTGTATTCGGTGCTGGGCGCTTTTATGCGGGTGTATGCGGTTTTAGGCAGTCTTAGGCGGGTGTATTCGGTGCTGGGCGCTTTATTTCGGGTTTTTTCGGTGCTGGGCGTTTTAATTCGGGCTTTTTCGGTTCTGGGCGAATTCATTCGGGTTTATTCGGTGTTGGGCGCTTTTATGCGGGTTTATACGGAGTTGGTCGAGTGTATCTGGTTTCCGGGTGCGTGTATGTGGGTTTGGGCCGATTCCGGTAGGGAAGAGAAGGAGCAACTCAATTTTTTCAACATCGACCTCTCCCTTTGAAATAGGAAAAAGACTAAAAATTATAACTAGCGCCATCTATTAAAATTAAATATTCATGAATATATACATACGTATTACGTGCATTTCTAAGCTATGACCGGTTTAATATACCGAATAACAACGTTTCCTTTTCTCTTCCCTTTCTCACTCCCTGACAAACAATTGTCGTGCCAAAAAATAAGCCTAGGTCCTACCAAAAGCGAGTTGAAGGTTTTTGAGAACCACAGTTTAAGCCGGACCCTTCCAAATAGCGTAAGGGTAACTTTCCAAATAGACCTAGTCCTACATTCGAGCCTCCCTTTATTTAACTTCGGCATTTTCAAATAGTTTGAATTAAAATGTCCCCTTGACATCGTAACACTCTACATTCGCCAGCCAAGGCTTACGATTAAATACCGAGAATTGTTTCTCCGTTTTGTTTCCCGTAAGAGAACGAACGTTATAGCGTGACCCTACATCGCTGGATGGAAGACAGTAACTGCCATTTACCAAAGATTTCACATTCAAATATTTTTTATAGATACAAAATTGAGCTTGGAAGAAAGGTTTTAGGTAAATTAAAACATTATCCAGAGTTAAAATAATGACAAATTATTGAATCTATAATTATATGAGTCAATCTGATTTTTAAAAAATCATTGATTTGAGTCAATCTGATTTTTAAAAAATCATTGATTTCAGTCAATCTGATTTTTAAAAAATCATTGATTTCAGTCAATCTGATTTTTAAAAAATCATTGATTTCAGTCAATCTGATTTTTGAAAAATCATTGATTTGAATCAATTTGATTTTTAAAACATTAATTTGAATCAATTTGATTTTTAAAACATTAATTTGAATCAATTTGATTTTTAAAACATTAATTTGAATCAATTTGATTTTTAAAACATTAATTTGAATCAATTTGAATTTTAAAATATTAATTTGAATCAATTTGATTTTTAAAACATTAATTTGAATCAATTTGATTTTTAAAACATTAATTTGAATAAATTTGATTTTTAAAACATTAATTTGAATCAATTTGATTTTTAAAACATTAATTTGAATCAATTTGATTTTTTAGAATCTTTGATGTGAATGAATTTGATTTTTTAGAATCTTTGATTTGAATCTATTTGATTTTTAAAAAATCATTGATTTGAATCACGTATTTCTGAAAATGGATGTATGAAAATTTAAATTCAGAGCCAACTCAATTAAATTAAATTTTTAATAAATAATTAAATTGAATGAAGATTAATTTAAGTTTTAGTTTGCATTACTCAAATTACTAATGAAATTGACAAGACACGCATTGATAGAACGTTAAAAAGATCCATAAAATTTATTAAAATAGATAAAATCCGATTTAAATCAAATCGATTTCTATATTAAAAAAATACAAAATTGACCTCTTTAAGAAATCTTCGTGTAAGTTGACAAACTTACAAAGCCCTGGAAATTATTGTTCCTTAACCATATATACAATAGACCTTTGAGAATTAAATTACCTTGCTTTTGAAAGTTATTATACGCGATATATGCAAAGTACCAAAGTAAAGTTCACTTCCTAGTAATTTGTCGTAAATCTTGGCATGTTTCCCGACGCGAGTATGTTTTATGATAGTGACGTCAAATAACGTCATATCCCGCGGAAGTTGACCTCATTTTGAACATATTTTGACTCTTGAACCGATAAATCTTTTAAGCTACAAAACTTCAAACAGCTACTCGCTTTACTGAGTAGATTTTTTCAATTGTGGAACGTCGTGATTCTGTCATTTGCTAAATCTAGAACCCCTAAATTTTCCATTTACTGCTAAATATTTGTGCTGAAAAATAACTATACTCAGAAGTTTTCAATGTACGCGCATCACGGTTAAAAATTTACAGCGTGTATTTTACTCCCGTTGTAAGATGAATGGGTGACCACAGAATATTTTAAAATTCTTTGAAAGAATTATAGGAAATTTTTCAGTGAAATATAGGAAAATATAAGAAAAAAATTCGGAGAAAAAAAGTCGAAAAATAGGAGAAAATTAATTATACAATAAGAGAAAATGGTTGTCAAAATTGTTTAAGGGGGGTATAGCTTTCAAAATAAAGTTGATAACCGATAGAAATAGTCGAAACCTATCGGCGAACAGTGTTGGAAATAAGCATCATTAAAAACCAGGACGTTTTAAAGACTTCTAAGGGTAAAATATCCACTATTTTAATTTCTTCAGATTTTTTAGTTAAAATTATAGTCCTAAAGGAAAGACGTTAAATTATAGGAAAATATAGGAAATACAGGAACTGTGGTCACCCTGAGATTACACTTCCTTGCAGCGTTACCAGGTACTGAAAATCAAATAATGGTACCATGACAAATAAACAATCGATCTGGCGGTAAATTACAATTGTGTTAAACTTGATAAATATTTTTTTAATAACGCTTAAATAAAACCAAAATCTAACGTTTTAAAGTTGCAGTTTTAAACGGTTTTCACCCAAATTAAAACAATATCATACATTATAGCACGTGCAGGCTGAATTATCGAAATTATCGTACCATCCAAATATTGTCTCGAAAATCTCGATATATACTATAATTATTGTAAGTCTGGCAACGCTGCTTCCTTGGCATACTTATTCATAACTCATATTTTCCTGAATAAATGGCAAATTTTTTGTTATTCCGAAATAGAGTTGTTAATTTTCCGGAAAAATAAAATGAAGAATATTTTTCCGAATATTTTCCGTAAATCGGAAAAATAAGTTTTTGAAAAAATCAACGGGAGCCTGCGAATATCATATAGACAAATAAACGATTATCCAGTACAGCTATCCTCTCCAAACCACGTCATCATCTCAACTACCAGCGCCACCTTTTGAAAAAATGTCGCAAACAAAGAATTACGTCACGGACCTTTTGAGAATTTTTTAGGAGGGTTACGATGAGCTGACGACAATTTTTGTTCCACGATAAGTACTGGATAGCTAGTCCTGGAGAATATTTTATTTGTCTATGAATATCATAAGCAGTATAGTGAGATGGATATTTATTTCATGGATAATAAGTGTTTTATTATATTTTCTATACCTTAGAAATGGCTGAAAGTAGACCTCATTATAACTAGTGCCGAACGATTTAAGATCTTCGTAGGCCTTGGGTACCAAGACCTTTGTATTCCCCCATAGAGATTTCAGGCCTTTTCTCACTTAAAATAACCTTTTTTTAAATCTGTCACTTTTCCCAAAATAAGTTACTATTTATCACTTTTTTCGAATTTTAGATTTCCTTAGCATTGAACTTTAGAAAACTGTCTTACAATCCTTTTTTTACAAATAATAAAACAAAATCAAACTCCGTTCGCTTTTAACTTTTATTTTCCATTAGCAAATAAGCGCTTGATAAAAGCTATTAGTGATAAAAACTTTGTAGAGGTGGAATTAGCCTAAGTGATATAACTCTCTATGGTATTGGTTTTATAGTTAGAAAAACGCAATAAAACAGTATTTTTTTACCATTTTTCGTAGATTTTCAGTCACTAGTTAGTCACTTTTTTTAAAAATTTCGTCACTAAACTCACTAAATTCTACTGTGTAAGCGAGTATCGGGCCTGGGATTGGGAAAAAACATGGGTGACGTATTATCTATGCTGCCAAGTCCTTATCCTAAAATGAAATTTTTTAATTTAATTTTTTCATACTCAAACTTTCGTAGGCCTTGGGCACAGTGCCCATTGTGCCCATTGGATAAAACGGCCCATAACTACGAATTATCTTTAAGCCTATCTGTTACGTTGGCATCAAATACAAACAAATTCTGGGTAATTATCATTGGATCACAACGACGTTGGCCGATGTTTGTGTACCATTCTAGAGAGTCTAGACCCAATGTGGAAGACGTCTTATTCGAGGAACCTCTCTCAAGGGCCTAGTCCTTGACTCATTTATCACGAATAAAACCTCGATTCAGTCCCCACACACACCTTTAAGGAGACTCTATTTTTAAGCCTTTTAATACGAGCAAGAAACCTCCGTTCTTGCATCAGCGTCTAAATTCGCTCTTCTTCTCTAGGGACGAGGCGAATGTGTCTCCATCTATGAGGGCGTAGAGTAAACTAAGATTGGGATAAAAAAATTAATATCGGTGGGAAAGCGAGCTTTACTTTATCAGACAAGCCGCAGACGCCGAAACCCATTTTTCCCGCCAAAAACAATAGAAGCAAGCGCCGCCTGTTGGCGAGAGAAGCCGATAAGGCTAATCCTCATAATCCCAATCGATGTAGTTTCCTTATTAATCTTAGCCGCAAACATTGTGATGCGAATGAAATTTATTCCCGTCTGGGTTTCCCTTATGAAATAAACTGTGGTTGGGATTATTGAATCCATCTTATTTTCGATACACTACGCGAGGCTTAACGGAGAAAATGTAGAAGAGGAATAGCAACTCGATCGATTTGTCGTCTCGGGGTACTTTAGAGCTATAAACTTCCGGCGGAATCCATACCTCTACTTGGAAAGTTTATCGCGGCAGATTTTCGTCTCGATGTGGCTGACGGTTTTTTCGACGTCACTTTGTTAACTTAACGAACAACAACGTGAGTAGGGAGCGCGCGCAGAAGGGATATTTTCTCTCGTAGGCGGGGGCAAGACCGTCAGTGAACTTAGCATACGCGATACGCCAGGATAAGCATTCCAAGTAGAGGTATGGATTCCTGCTTCCGGTAATGTTATGATGTAAGCCTAGTCTATTATTTGTATAATAACTGGAATTTACCCGTGCAAACCATTAGCTTTAGACAGTGGCGTCGCTAGGGGGGGGGCGGTCCGTCCCGGGTGCCACCCGGTTTGGCGTTATTTGGGGGTGACACCCGACCGTGAAAACCCACACTATAGAGACTAGTAAGTAGCCCACCATGATATCCGCCCCGGGTGTCACCCATGCTAGCTACGCCACTGGCTTTAGAACTTCGAGATACATTTTAAGACTTTGTCGAAGTGAAAGTTGCTATTCCTCTTTTAAATTTTTTTATGGAATTTAACGTCTGCTATTATTTCTGTTGTAAAACAATACCGTTGCAGAAAGCAGACCCCCATTTTAAGCACGTTAAGCCTTGCCGCGTGTATAGGCTATACGTTTCATTACTTATTTTTAAGGTATCTTCGCGAGTTCGAAGTCACCCAAAAATTAATAACATTATTTTTCTTTCCCTGCAGGTGCTTTCTTGATACCTTTCGTGATCAGTATTTTTATATGTGGAATTCCACTATTTGTCTTGGAAGTAGCCTTGGGACAATACCTTAGTACCGGTGGTATCGGGATATGGGATTTAGTACCCATCCTCAAAGGTACTATAAATACTATTCATCTTTAATTTATTTATTATCATAAGCATAAGCCTATCATAAGGTCCCCATAATCAAAGGTCTAGGCTAAAATTTTAACGATCACATACCCGTTATTAAGAGGTAGGTATTCAAAATCTACACCTCCTAGTGGCTACGTACACAACTATGCATTTCTGAAATAAATGATGTATGCGCACAAGCCGTTCGCGAACATTTTTAATCTCCGCCGCGAGCCCTTAGCACTGTAGCCAAGGCTTATTCGCAATTTTATCGCTTCAAAACTTAAAATGAACACTTATCTTTGCAAAATGATTCATCAGAGCCTAAAACTTGTTATTAGAAATAAGAGTTGTGTTCCTGAAGGTATTTATTTTTCAAATGTGAGATTTAAACGCGTCTTGTGTGACATTTATCAAACCGAGCGTGGCTGCTCTACCAAGTAAGAGATATTATTTTGGATGTAGATATTTTGAAAAAGAAGATGTTGCTACTGCCCTATCGTACGTTCATTTTCTTCTCGCAAGGACAATGACGTAAACATGGGGCTCTATGCTAGACCTTTACTTATGGCGACCTTATGATAGGCTTATGTCATAAGTAACTAAGGGCATTGAGAAAAGGTACGTGTTGTAAAACAATTTTAACAAATGACCGTACTGCCAGTTGAAGAGTGGGGGCTGACAATAATCAGTCCTTTTTCCGATGAATCAGGGTGATGACGTCAAAGAAGCGTTAAAATTAGCCTTTTCGGGTTCAAAGAGGCGTTAAAATTAGCCACATAGCGGTCAACTTGAGCCGCTCATAAACTATTATTAAAAGGGTAATTGTCTTACAACACTACTTTTCTACAGGATAAAAGAGTAAACCTCAGTAGATTCTATGAAGCAGTGGTTTTCAACCTGTGTACCGCGAGATGGCTAAACGGTTTAACAATAAATAAATTATAAATTATAATTTTTAATTTATTTTTTTATAAATAAATTATAAATGATAATTTTTAATTTATTTTTCTATAAATAAATTATAAATGATAATTTTTAATTTATTTTTCTATAAATAAATTATAAATGATAATTTTTAATTTATTTTTCTATAAATAAATTATAAATGATAATTTTTAATTTATTTTTCTATAAATAAATTATAAATGATAATTTATTTTTCTATAAATAAATAATTATTATAAATAAAAATATAATATATTAGAAATCTGATGCGTTTTGGTTTAAAAAAAATTGTTTTCCAAACGTTGGGGGCTTTGCCCACCGAGTCCCGAGATATTATTTAATTCCTCAAATTTCAGGGGTTCCGCGGATTTGGTTCCTGGTGGCGAATAATAAAGGTTGAAAACCACTGCTATAAAGCGTCCTACTTCTATTTAATCTGAAATGATGAATTTATGAGCTTTAGTCCCATTCGACCGAAATCCCATTCGACCGAAGGTGGTTTTTGAGGTGTCCCATTCGACCGAATTCCGCCGAAACGTGCGGTTTTTATGTGTCCCATTCGACCGAAAGCTTTTATGTGTCCCATTCGACCGAACGCGGCTATATAAATTGTCTTTTGCTATGTTTTCAATTTAGTTACTGAAGTCGTTTGCAAGAAAAGTAACTGAACCAAAACTGAAATAGTAAACTTAACCAACTCTAACCTAACCTAACCTAACCTAACCTAAACATGGATCTTCGATAGTACATACCTTATAAATAAAATACCAAATCACCCCGCCAATTGGGCTACATTTTAAAATTCTTTCGGTCGAATGGGATTCAGTCGAATGGGATTTCGGTCGAATGGGAATAAACGATTTATGATGGTGCACTTCGAAAATGAAAAGCAAATACAATTTCTGATTTAGTGACTTTTACCAACAGGAATTGGGTACGCGTCAATGACGATGATAGGCCTTTGCAACGTCTACTACATTATTCTGATAGCGTGGACGTTCTTCTATTTCTTCTCGTCGTTCCAGGCGGTGTTGCCCTGGGAGAGCTGCGGCAACTGGTGGAACACCGACCTGTGTCTGAACCCGTACGACCCGAACAAGACCAGCCTCCTGGAAGGTTTTTCCGCCAGGAACGTGTCATACAACGACACTAGCTCTCCCGTTCAGGAATATTGGGAGTAAGTAATAGCTTGTTTCTTTTCACCTGTTCTGGGTGTAAAAGTGTACTCTTTTTACCCTAAAACGTTTGATTCGCCTGTTCCCAGTGACGGCGATCCCGTGGGGGCTCTGGGGCTCGAGCCCCCACGGGGAAAAACCAACGAGGGCAGAGGCCCCACAGAAATAAAATTGAGGAAAAATAGCAATCAGGGAAAAAATTATTATATCACTGCCTTTATTTGGGTCCGAATTCAGTCTTTTTACAGAAGTTATTTTGAGATTGCAGATGCGAATAGCATTAAGATGATATAGCCGTTTATTTCGATAGATTCGTCCAAACAGAAAATCGCCCCGTCGTGTACCCTATTTTTCCTAAAATACCTTCGTAAAGTATGTGGCCAAGAAAGGCTTAATTATCTAGCCATGTATACAGGTATTTTTCTAAAGATATCGACTTAACTTTTATTATCAATGCATTCCATGACGGATGAGGTATTAGAAAGAACACTTAAAAATATATAAATTTAGAGCGGTACATTTTCTTCCTTAAGTTTTAAGTATATTAATTTTTTGATAAAAAAAATAATGGCCCGGGCCCCCACAGAAATGTTTTCCGATCGCCGCCGCTGCGGCTGTTCCGGGGATGAGAATTACTCCAGCCCATAAACTATTCGCTCGTTCCCGCCTGTTCTGGGTTTTTTGAGCATGTTAAAAAGTTTAGCCCTATGACGTCATTTTAAAATAAACAGCTAGGCTAATAACCTAGGCACCACCTCAGGCCTAAGTCATCAAGCGACTTTTAAAGCCATTTAAACAATTCGAGTTGGAGTAAGAAGGGAGTAGTTAAAGGTTATTTATTTGCCATAGCAGCCGTATAGTTTTTTTTAAAGATGGCGCCCGGTGGTGAGATCATCAATATGTGGCTAATTTTTCTCATCTATTTAATAATAATAATAATCAGCTAGGCTAATACCCAAGGCACCACCTTAGGCCTAAGTCATCAAGTAACTTTTAAAGACATTTAAAATCTTGCCACATGTGAAGAGGTTCAAAACCCGCCATGTTTTCGTGAAACGAAATTTAAGCAGACGAACTTTCTATATAAGCTAAATTACTCCCTCTACACCTCCTTTCGAGGAGGAGTAAAAAGTGTAACCTTAGAGCTCTGGAACAAACGCACAAAATTCGCAACAGGGTAAATCTTACCACGAGAACAGGCGAATAAAACGTTTTAAGGTAAAAAGTTTACAGTTTATGTCCTCGGACTGGCGAAAAAAACCACCTTCTGAAAAGGAGGTGTAAAGGAGTAGTTTTAGAATTAAGATTTTATCGCCACCTGGTCGTCATACGGTACAATCATTAACGTTCTGCGCGGGAAATTTAATATATCATATTTAATTTACATATATTTATATATTTACTGACTTTTGTTGATCTATTGGGTAGTTGGAAAAGATATCCCTTCATTTAATTTCGCTTGAGCGTTACAACAAATTTAAAGGAACAGCTCGAACCACCCTTGAACCGATGATATGATTTATTTAGTCCTTCGGCCATGCTTTAGTCATCGCGCGGTATAAGCATATATACCTATTTCACGAGAAAAACATTAGCGCTGCCATATTTGGTACCGTACGACTGCTAGAGATGCTGCAGACAGCAAGGCTACCAGGCCCTTATCGAAAAAGGCACATTTTCGGTAAATCGAATGGGTAGTGCAACGTCTCCTTTTGATTTGGGTACATTTGTTCGAATTTCATTCGTCCGAACGGTGGTACAAATGTCCGAATGATCATTTGTCCGAATCCCGGAAAACAGGATCGTATGTCCGAAAACGTATTTCATTTGCCCGAAAAATTTATCACAACTTTTGTTGGTGATTTAGTCGTTCAATTTATGTTAACTTTACTGGCGAATTTCATTTGTTCGAATAATCGTTTGTCCGTTTTTTCGAACATTAGGAATTGTTTTTTTTTTAAATATTGTTAATATAAGAAAATAGTAACATTAACGTGAACCTAGCCCAACCTAAAATATCCACAACATTCAACGCAATTCCCACTTACTATATCGGCAAAATATACAATATAGCAGCAATTAAGAAAAAACAACTTGAACAAACAACGATATTTACAATGTAGTTTTTTATTTTTTATTCTTGCACTAAAAAAAATCAGGACAAAAAAACCAATAAGAAATACTAATTTAGCGACAGAATTCGGAAAAGTGATGCAACCGATTCGGACGAATGAAACAAACAAGTTGTCCAATTCGAACAATTGAAACATTTGTTATTTCGGCGGTTCGGACGGATGAAATTCGAACTTTTGTTCCACCGTTCGGACGATTGAAATTCTAACAAATGTACCTACCCCCTCCTTTTGGGTAATTTCATATCTCATATAGGTCTACATTACGCCCGACTTTGAACAAAAACGGCATTAAACACCTAGGGTACTAGTTGCGAGTCTGGCACATCCAGGTCGAACTTTGCCATGTTTTTCTACGTACATTCCGGTTTGTAACGAGGTAGCGTTAAATTATAAAAAAAAAAACCACCGACCTTCAAATACTAGATGGTCTTCCACATTCTTTGGAAACAACTTCTCATCACGCGACTGTTAAAAGCGTCTAAAGTTTGATTTGCGACATCGTTTATACGCTAATATAAATTTTATTAAACAGACGTCGAGTTCTGGACGTGTCCCCTGGCCTTGAAGTCAGTGGCGAAATACGCTGGGAACTTTGTCTCTATCTGTTATTAGCTTGGTTGTTGGTTTACGTCGTTATATGGCGAGGAATTCACCAAAGTGGGAAGGTAATTGTGAAATACTTGCGCCCACTAATAGAACGTATTCGGGCTAACTGAGAATATGGATATGTAACAGTGAATTTGGTGCTGAGACATTTCGTGATTTAGCGATACAGATTTTAGCGAGTCGGGTTATCGAGTACTGGATTAGGAGCTGGTTTTATTCAATTAATTATGAAATTAAATTTAAAAGGAGTAACTTTCAATGCTGAAAAACATTCCTTTAATTTAAATGGACAACAGTTTCTATAACTTTGTGGGTACCGTTTATTGACCACGAAAAGTTGTAAAAACCCCTCTTTGAACTTTGTAGCAACGAGGATAGAAAAAACCAATACTCGACGAGTTTCTTATGGTTTTATTTTATGGAAACACCTATTGTTGATATTTTTTGTTAAAATAATTTTTATAATATAGTCACGAAAGGCAGAACATAAGTTTTTGAGAAGCTAAGTATACTTTGATAGCAATAAAACCATGCCCCCTTTGTTAATTTAGCGACGAATCTCTATTATATCCTTGCTCGTCGCGTTATTGGCATACGTCATAGCTAAACTCCGCCTTAAAACGGCCGCCATGACATTTTACTACGTCACCAATCACGAGGCAAACACCACGTGACCATATTAACTGCGATTAAATAAGCACCTGACCACCACAGGCCACACCCACGGGCAAGATACGAATTTGGCGATTCTGAAAAACGTCTCAGCACCCGGGCTAATAGCCTTGGTTTTCATGATTCCCATTTGATGTTCTCCGCCTACAGCGCGTGTCTTCGTCCCCTTAGCGGCAGAAAGGCGGAAAGATAACGCTAGGAAAGGCGGAGGGGCGTGGCTTTCTCCCGGGGGATCACGATATGTCCGCATCTTCTCAGCCGAATACGTTCTCGACAGAACCGATCGCTTCTAACTAATCAATGTAACTTTTTAGATTATCTGGTTCACTGCCATTTCACCGTATGTAATTCTTTTAATTCTATTCATACGAGGGGTAACGCTAGAGGGAGCGTCGGACGGCTTGAAGCTTTTCATCACACCCAAATGGGAGAAGTTGCAAGAGCCGCGGGTGAGTACAAATCTTCAAAAAAATATATATTTTCAAACGAACTATGCTTGTTATCTTAGGTTTTTTTTTATGCCTAATGGTTTAATTACTTTGAAGACGCAGGTGCTAATTCGGTGGTTGCTCATAGAGTTTTAGTCATATTTCATAGCCAAGCTCTGCCTTAAAACAGTCGCCATGACATTATTCTACGTCATCGAACACGAGGCAAATTACCTCGCGGTCCTGTTTAGCCAATAACTACGTGACCTCCATGAGCGTCTTAATGTCGTGGCCGACAAACTCGTTACCTAAGCAATTAAAATAGGCCACACCAACGAGCAAGCTATGAATCTTCAAAAATAGGCCTTTCTATAAAATAAGCTACGCTTTCTGAACTGGTTTTTATGTAGCTCATTCGTCACGAAATACGTAGTTCAGTTCAGTTCAGTTTATGCTTAAAAACAGGGTTCCTCGTTCAGGGCTTTTCGTAGTAAAACATCAAAACAATAAAGCCAATGTTACTGATACGTCACCCGTGACGCAGCAGCAACATCGAAACGAGAAAGTCAATGTTACTGATACGTCACCCGTGACGCAGCAGCAACATCGAAACGAGAAAGTCAATGTTACTGATACGTCACCCGTGACGCAGCAGCAACATCGAAACGAGAAAGCCAATGTTACTGATACGTCACCCGTGACGCAGCAGCAACATCGAAACGAGAAAGCCAATGTTACTGATACGTCACCCGTGACGCAGCAGCAACATCGAAACGAGAAAGCCAATGTTACTGATACGTCACCCGTGAAAATACTCTACAGAAACGCATTAACGACCGTCAGAAATTTGCAGAAACGCATTATGTCGTTATTAACCTATAAGAGTCTTCCTTTCGTATAATTTCGTCTGCTCTAATTTCTTCTCGGTATATTTATACAGGGTTGCCACGGTACCTGGAAAAGTCAGGGAATTTGAATATGGGTATAAATATCAGGGAATTTGATTTCGGTTGAAAAATAGGAAACTTTTACTACAATATAGGTTAAAAAATACAAAATCTTGGCACAAAATAAGTCAGGGAAAATCTCCAGAGATGGTCAGGGAAAACCTGGAAAAGTCAGGGAATTTGATTGTGAAAAAACTGTGGCAACCCTGTTTATACCACATAATGCATTTCTGCCAAGAGTTTTAGCCAAATATAAACGTACAAAACGCGTTATTCGTTGTCATATTTAGATTGCGGACTAAATGAAACCCCTAACAACTCGTTTTCAGTTACCTAAATACTGTAATCAAGGAGGATAGGAAGGGAGGCGAAGTAGGAGGTATGAACGCGCCAGCATCCTTGTAAGAAGTTTAGCGCGCGCTCGGCTCGAAAATTTCGGAAAAATGGCGGCAACACGTAGCGTAGCGGCCGCAATCTTGCCGCCATTTTTCATAAATTTTTCCGTCAAGCGCGCGCTAAACTTCTTAAAGCCTGGTTTTCACTTGGCGGAAAATCACCGAAAGAAAGTTTGACGTCGGCGATTTGGTTTTCGACGTTTCGGTCACTGTCGGCGTTTTAGCATTTTCACTTGGCGTTTTTTTAGGGCGGAAATAAAGCGATTTCTTTCTGGCAGCGAGTTCGTCGGTTTTCGTCTGATAGTGGAGATTTAAGCCTAGGCCTAAAAATGGATGATTTATCTGATCTTAATAGTGAACTATTGATTAAAGCTCATGTAAGCATTTTAAATTTAATGTTATTTTACATGATCTATCGTGTTCAAAGAAATATGAGTTATGAAAGATCGGTTTGTGTGAAAGAAACATACTGGAAAAGAAGGCAACAAGGGTATCAAAAAAAACACGTTCCAAAATTCACAGAAAAGCACGTGGCCGAGTTCCGGGTGCAAGAAGCAGGAAATTAACCATCCCCCTGACGTCACAGTCACCTTTCGAAAATGGTTTTTGATTGGTTGAAAAAGAGCGAAATCGCCCAACTGAGCGAAAAAAATAGAAATGAAAATCGCCCCACAAAACCGAAAACCGACGGAATTTCCGCCCGGCGTCGACGGAAATTTTCGCCCATTTTCCGTCGACGCCGGGCTTTTTCGCCCAAAAACCGCCAAGTGAAAACCAGGCTTAAGGCTGGTTTACACTAAGGCAAAACCGCCGTGACGGCGGGCGCTAACTTTTGAAATCCTCGTTAGGCCTAATAGAAAATTTTTGCGTTCACGCCCGCCGTCACGACGGTTTTGCGCTAGTGAAAACCAACCCTTAAGCTGGCATTTCGAGATAAATCGATTTTTGTCATTCTTATGAAAAACAACAATATTACAGCAAGGAGGATAGGAAGGGAGGCGAAGTAGGAGGGATAAACGCGCCAGTATCCTTGTAAAGCTGGTTTCACACTCGACGGAAAATTAGCAGCGGAAAGTTGAACGTTAGCGGTAAAAGTAATTTGAATCAATTTTCAGCTCGGCGTTTATTATCGTCTTTCCGTCATATTTTCGGTCGAGTGAGAAACCAGCTTTATAGATAATGCGTTTCTGAAACGTAGGGCAGAATAATGAATGTATCGCTTTCTTCAGCATGTAACGCCAAGAAGTGCTAAAGAATCCTTATTATTTGTAGGTATGGGTTTCAGCCGGAACCCAAGTTCTGTTCTCATACGGTGTTGGTATTGGGGCCAATATTGCCTTAGGCAGCTATAACAAATACCGGCACAACTTCTACAAGTGAGTTTATTCAAAACCATACCTTTATCCGGGTGGCCAAGTATAAAAAACAAACCTCCATACTCCAGAGAAAAATTCTCCGATTTCCTCCTAACCTGATAGAGAGATTCTCCTACGCCGGATTGTTTGGTATTTTAGCAGGCGCAGAGTCCAATTTTTGCCTATCACCGTATCACGGAGAAAAATATAACTAAATCATGTTTCATCATGGAGCATGTGGCGCCATCTAAGTAAACTGACCGTTATATTTCGGAAATAAAGCTTGACAAAATGATCTTTTAACGGGAACTTTAGGTATAACTTGGAATTCGTAAAAGGAAAATTCAAATTATAAATTGTACGGTGGTCAAAGACGTTAAAATTTTGCGACCTCCTATTGAATTTTTGCTTCCAACTATCGAAACCTCCTATGCAGGGTTGCCAGTTCCTGAAACTCAAATTATCGTACCACAGCCAAAAAATTATCGTATGCCGGAAAGTTGGCGGTAGATTTAAATTGTGTGTGAAATAGTGGCGTTAAACTTGTGAAATAAATTTTTTTAATAACACTTAAAGTTAGACCGATTGAAAAGTTATGTTTTCGGCCAATTAAAAAAAATATTGTGAGCTGAATTATCGAAAAATGCGTACTATATAGTTCGCCCTTGAAAATATCGTACATCCCAAAAATCATTTCGAAATTATCGACGTGTACGATAATTATCGTACGTCTGGCAACGCTGCTCCTATGAGAGTCTATCTCCTGTTATTCCTCCAACTTTATTCTAGAAATAGGAGGAAATCTTCTAACTTGGCCACAAGGCTTATCACCATGAATGTATTCATTTCAACCATGAATATCGAACTATATCATTAACCTTTCTACCATCTGGGGCTAAGATGGGCGGTGCGTCTTACGTAATCACTTGAGCCAATCAGGAGACAGACATTTGTCATTGACTCGATCCACAAAACATTTCCGGGATTGCGCGATTTAACCGGCTAAGAAAATGACTCGTGATTCTTAGAACAATTCCTGTACTTTAACAATATTACTTGATAATCATAAATAAAGGAATTTGTTATTCATATTCTTACCTATTTTCGTTCAATCAAAAAGACGTGTAATGAAATTTTGGAAACAAAATTTAACGCTAAGCCTTGGCACTGAAAGTTAGTAAAGTTTCAAAACGTTGCCCTTCAATACAATTTTTGAGCGGCGGCGCGTAACCGACGTCATGATAGCTAAGCCCATCCCATCCTAGCGACTGAGGTCAGACTACCTCATGCAGTTCGATAGTCATGGTTGCAATGAATACATTCATGTTATCACTTATTGACGGCGATTATAAACCAAGTGACGTTTTACTTTTGCCTCTGATAGGGATTCCATCATAGTTTGCTTCATCAGTAGTGGTACTAGTATCTTTGCTGGTTTAGTGATATTTTCCGTTTTGGGGCACATGGCATTTGTTCAAGGAAAAGACGTAGCCACGGTGGCCAAATCCGGTAAGTTGCAATCTTTAGTTGGTCATTTGCGCTTACTTTCGCTAAGCCTATTTGGTAAGTTACGTTTTCTAGTTTTAAGCCGATATCATACTTGTAAGGTTGTGTACTTTTAAAACTTCGTCCAGTCTTAGTATTAAGCTCATTAGATGTTGATGCTGTGCCACTCTGAAAAGTAGGGTAGTGTCTTAGTCATTGTAACAAGTCCTAACACGTAGAACCCGCGATAGTCCTAGCCGATTATATTATTCAGATCTACTTCCATATTTGGCGGGAAAACGATAACGTGGTTATTCAACTTTTTGGAGGTTATATTACGCGTAAGTCACTCTCTTTTTCCCACTCGCGTGGAAGATAGAGGTTTTACGGTGATTTGCCAACAGCTCCCTCTATTGCGGATAAATAAAAGCTCGTTAAAAATAATTAAACAACGGTTGGTGTGGTCAATTATTTATGAAAATAATTTAATAAAATGTATTTACTTAGAAAATAATAAATATTAGCAGTAAATATTTATTAAAATTTTTGTCTATCTTTAGTCAATGTAATTAACCTAGATGGCGCTACCATGTAATAAAGATAAATGAGGCGGTAATTTGGTGAAAGCAACCATGGACCATCAATCTAAAGGGACTCACTGTTCCCGATATTTTAACACGGTAGGCGTGGCCTAAATTGGACGGCTTACTGAGGTACATCAGCCGCTTCGAAGTGCCTCTAGAATTTGGTTCAACTACGAAAGTCTTAGTCGGGGCTTAGGCGACAGTACGTGCGAGAAAGTTAGCTTAGGCTTAGTTCATAATATTTTTAAGTATAGAAGTGAGATGGATTCCAGTGAATTTGTTTAAAAACCTCAGCCATATGCGGCTTACTGATTATTTTTACTTAACACAATGGTGAATTACCATTAATTAAACTTTTAGAGAACAAATTTCAAAAATAAATTTTCTTAAAACTTTTAAGCCTAATCACTTAACCGACAACAACGGCGCCATGTTGTAAAATTTAACGTGAACGCTCCAACTTATCAACGAAACTACGCCGGAAATCGACTTCAGCGACGCCAAGTTGGTCCACATTGAACTAAAATTAGCCGTGATTTTCCTATTTTCAGTATTAACGCGTGCTTTTTAAAGCCTGAACAGCGAGTCCCCTTAAATTCTTGGTTCATGAAGCAACTTTCGGTGTCATCCGAAAGCTTCCCTAATCGTATTTATTAAAGTTGAATAACCGTGGTTGTAGTTCTAATCAAATAATCTGAATCTGGCAGCCACGCTATCTTTTATTTTGCCTGGAAAACGGCGGCTGTTTCAGTGTTTCTCCGCTTTAAAAAATATGACGAATTGTGACCGTTTTTTCGAATTATCGATTAAGACTATTGCATAGTAGATTTAACCCTATTAACAAAGGTTTATAGATGCAAAATTAACAAAAATATAGGCTTTGGTAGAGTTTAAATGATAGGCCATTTTTCTAGAACCAGTTTGTTTTTAATTCGTAGTTTTTGGTAGCATGCGAGAAATGAATAAACTAGACCTACCATTTCTTTAAAAATATGTTTATTGAATTGTTGTCATATGGTTGTGTGTAAAAAGTTTAAAAATATAAAACCCACACTATCCGCCCTCACGAAAAACGTCTTCTCCGGCTAAAATACATTCCTGATAGGATGTTGGGAGGTGATTTCGCAAACCCGCGGAGGTTAGAAATGACCATCTGCAAAGTGGGACGTTTAGGTCAGCCATCAGTATATATCTATTCTCTATTTTATTTTAATTTTCATCTTTAAATTAACTTAAAATATAAAAATTAGTAGATGAAGTTACTTTTTGGTATTAAATGCATTCATTCTTTGCGGTATAGGCCCAGGTTTGGCTTTCTTGGCATACCCAGAAGGTAAAATACTATAAAACCTTAGTTTAGAATTATCATAGTAGGTACTGATAGAGATTTTACCTCCATTTGCAGTTGTAACCAGGCTCCCCGTATCTCCGCTATGGGCCGTGTTATTCTTCCTAATGCTGATTACGTTAGGCGTTGATAGTCAGGTATAACCAATAATATTTTATTAACGCCAAAACTCACCGCAAGAGGTAGTTTTGATCGTTATTGGCGTTGTTGGTAAAACTTCAATCACCCCAAATTATTATTTATTTAAATTCAAAAGCTCTAAGCCTTGACGAAAGTTTTTGTTTCTAGTTTTGTACGGTGGAGGCGTTCGTTACCGGAGTTGTAGATGAATTTGCATCTCATCTACGACCGCACAGGAAGAAGTTCACGGCTATTGTCGTGTTTTTTCAATTTTTATTGGGAATTCCCATGGTCACTCAGGTATAGTAGGAAAGCCACTTTTTATCAGAATTATCCCCCTAATCTGTGATTTGTTTTACTACCAGGGTGGAATTTATTTGTTTTCAATTATGGATTTCTACGCAGCGAGCGGTATAACTCTGTTAACGGTGGTTTTCTTCGAGATTATAGGATTTTGCTACGTTTATGGTAATTATGTTTTTATAATTTCAATAGACCCTTCAATAAAACCGATGCAGCGATTTGATAGGGTTTATTAATACGCAGAGACTGGACGCGCAATGCACTCTTTATTATTATTTTCTACTGCCTGTCAACCCTGTTCCAGACTTAGCTATTGCCATTCTAGCGATACTATTCGCAATTCAGTGCTCCTGTTCAGCATGAGAAAATTTAACAGCGTTGCCAGATGTTTGGATAAATATTTCGGAGAACGGTATTAACCGGTGTGACCCCATAGTTGATTTTGTAAAATATAAAGTGGTCTTGCCCAAATTGTCAAAATGTTGCTCTTACGTCACAAGACCCAGCTTTATTAATATATTCTTCGCACGCGCGCTGGTGACTGTAGCACGCGCTCGTAGACTTGTAAAAGACTGTGACGTAAGAGCCACATTTAAACAAGAAAGCCACGTTACTTAATAAAAAGAACTATTAATGTACCCGCCTGTTCATAGAATGTCCATGGTTTTATTGAAGCGTCTATTAAGAAAATAAATTAAAATGTTGATTAATTTTTGAATGATTAAAACAGGTGCTCGTAGGATATACTCCAATATTGAAGAAATGATAGGATTCAAACCAAACTACTTCTTTTTCTTCTGCTGGGTCTGCGGGGCTCCATTAGTTATTATTGTAAGTTTTTTTAATCTTGGGTAAGTGCATTCGAGGGGATCGACTACAGCGCCACCCAGTTGTAGAGGTGCCAATTTTCCAAATTACTACTTGTTTATACAAAATAGCTGACTGTAAGAGGTATATATTTTTTAAATACGTCAGACAATAGATATTTCCATAAAATCCCCTCAAAGTCAAATATCACAACTGCAGGACTTAAAACCGGTTTTTCTTTATACTACCAAACAGGCTTGGAAATAAGCGGTGGTCACTGGGTCAAAGACCAGTTTATTAATGGCTCGGACCAGTTTTTTTATTCTAAAGCTAGGGGTTCACTGGTCCAGTGTCAAGTTTATTAATTCAAAATTATCTACCGTATTATTAACCAACTGGTCTACGTGACCACTTAAATAATTAAAGAGTTGGGAGTCACTGGCCAAATAGACCAGTTTAGAAATAAACCTTATTTCCAAGCCTGCTACCAAAGCTGCTGTCAAAGTTCTAGCAGCCATGCTCGGCAGGGGGCAAGATAGTCGGAAAGGATTTTATGGAAAAAAGTATTGGCGATAAACTTGGTTCGCAGTTATATTTATGGGAAATCAAAAATTTTATAAAGCTTAAATCAACTTGGGTCTATTTTGAATATGGTTCAATAAAACAAAAAATATAATGTTAAATTGTTAATAGTCTACCGTTTTAAAGGGAATATAACCTCAGGTTTTTGGTGCCTTTGCCTTTAGAAATGTTTGACACCACTGTACAGGGAAATATGAAAAAATTGAAGGGGTCTTCCATAAAGATTGCTTTGCAGGTTATATTCCCCTTAACCGGTTTTCCGCAGTTTCAGATAAATTCGAAATTTATCGTACTTTATGGTACGGCACAAAAATTGCCTGAAAATTATACTTTTTCTGATATTTTTTTTTATACCTTTACTATGACAGGAATTTATCGACGAATAATTAAAAAAAAATCGCCAATAGCCTGTTTTGAACGAAAATATGTCGTTTCTGTTGTCGCGTGTTCGGTTGCATCAGAAAATTAATTTTCCCAATAAGCCTTTTTATAAAGTAACATTGACCTTCTTGTTTTGATGTTGCTGCTGCGTCACGGGTGACGAATCGATGACGTTTTACAACGAAAAGCCCTGGGCATAAGAGTAAATTCGACGAGGCACCCCGTCTGTAAGCATAAACTGAACTGAACTACGAATTAAACCGCGTTCACACTACGCACTTTGGAAACGTTTTGAGGCGGTTTCGAAAGATCAAATTCAACCTTTTCGGAGTCAACTGTATTAACAGCCATACGATAAATACATACGACACCAAAATTTTACAATTTGATATTTCGAAACCGTTTTAAAACGTTTCCAAAGTGTCTAGTTACATAAAAATAAGTTCAGCAAGCGTAGCTTATTTAATAGAAAGGCTTATTGAGTTTTCAGTAATTACGATGGGACTAGTTTCGATGTCAGTTATATAGGTACGGAAAGATAAAGGTTTGGTTGTAGTCGCGTGTCCGGCTGCATAGTTAATTTTTCGATTTTCGCGTTCGTGCCCCATCTGATTCAGAGTTGGCAGGTTTCATTAAGTTAGAAACTTAAAAAATTATAAAAAAATAACAATTGCTTTGCTCCGAAATAGTGAGTGTAGGGAGCTGTTGGCATGAAGGGCTTGATACCACCCTCCTACGCATTGTCACCCGGCCACCTGAATTCATGGCTTTAAAAGTCGCTCGATGACTTAGGCCTAAGGTGGTGATTATTATACAGGGTGTTTCAGAGGTCAGTGCAATAAATTTGAGGTGTTATAGGGGTTGAGTAAAGATGTTTGACTGTCTTTGTCGCGATCCTCCTCGACGAATAGGAAAAGCGCTAGAGAGCGTTAAAGTTTGGTCTAAAAACGCCTAAATGTATGCTTTCAACGAACATAAGAACCCAGATAGAAAACCGGTTTTAAAGGGGTAGTAGGGAATTTTACTGCTACAAAAAACACCATATTGTCGAGTGCAAAACAGTTTTATTTTTTAAAGTAAATGTTCAAATTGTCGTCCTCCAGCTCCTAAACCAAGTCGGCAGCGACGAAGAAGCGATGTCCGCACGGACTGAAACACTTCCGCTGTGGTACGAATATTTTCCACCGCCACAGAAAGAAGTCAAGTGGGTTTAGATCCGGCGATCTTGCAGGCCAGTTGACCGGACCTCCTCTGCCAATCCATCTCTCTGGATATTGCAAGTCGAGGAACGCTCGAAAAGTGAGCCGGATCTAAACCCACTTGACTTTTTTCTGTGGGGGTGGATGAAGGAACTTGTCTACGAAACACCAGTGGAGACGGAAGTGGATTTGGTAGCACGAATTCACGCCGCTTCGGAAAAGATTCGTACCACAGCTGGAGTTTTTCAGTCCGTACGGACATCGCTTCTTCGTCGCTGCCGACTTTGTTTAGGAGCTGGAGGACGACAATTTGAACATTTAAAAAATAAAACTGTTTTGCACTCGACAATATGGTGTTTTTTGTAGTAGTAAAATTCCCTACTACCCCTTTAAAACCGGTTTTCTATCTGGGTTCTTATGTTCGTTGAAAGCTTACATTTAGGCGTTTTTAGGCCAAACTTTAACGCTCTCTCGCGCTTTTCCTATTCGTCGAGGAGGATCGCGACAAAGACAGTCAAACATCTTTACTCAACCCCTATAACACCTCAAATTTATTGCACTGACTTCTGAAACACCCTGTACAACTAAAGATATTTTCGTACTAGTAAATTCCTGGCGTCGTAATATTAAGAATTCGACCTTCAAATGACACCTCGACAAGCAGGTGGCGCTACGGCGAAAGTCGATATGGTTCCAAGGCGGAGTACACTCTCCTAATTTCAGTTTTCGAAGTGTGGGTTACGAGCTTTTAAAACGTTATCTTTTTTTTGCAGAGTATTTTCCTATTCTCCGTAATTAAATACGAACCGCTAACTTACGCCGACTACGTGTTCCCCTGGTGGGGAGAATTCTTGGGTTGGGGAATCAGTATGGCGTCCATTGCCTGGATTCCCTGCTACGCCCTCTATTATCTGGCCGTCACACCCGGGACCCTCATGGAAGTGAGTAGTTTGTTCTTTGCTTACTGGGAAACAATCTTTTAAGGGCCGTTCGCAAATTACTTAACCTAGTAAGGGTGATGGGGATTTAATGTTATTAAATGTAAACTATCAATTATTTTAAGAACACTAGAAAATTTAATACTTGTTTTTTTTTTTCATTTGTAAGAGTATGATTATTTTTCTAGAGGTAAATCAATCAATAAATCCGCTTAATTTTGAAATAAATTAATAATTTTATTGTATCTAGTGCTAATGTAAATCAGTTAGGTCGAGTATTTGTCAAGCAATTTAGGTTGTGGCCGACTTACCAAATGTTACTGTTCGTTAGGGGTGGTGGGTGTCGAAAAGACGTTTTTTGAATCGCCCATTTAGATAGTAGCCATTGGCGGTTCGATTTAAACACATTTATTTATACAAGATGGCGCCAATTTAAAACGTTTGGCGGGAAGTGAATAAAAACTTAATCATTCAATACAAAATTAACTTATCTCGCTATTATTAGGTTTAAAAACTGTCAAAAGAAATTAAAATTCTAAAATATTTAGCATGCAAATTTTATATTGTTCCCGGTTTTAAGATAATTTTTAAAAGTCTAAATTTTGTACTGCTGGCGCCATCTAGCTCTCCGTGAAAACGTAATGTTATCTTCAGTAAAAATAACTTTCACGGGCCTCGAAATTACTGTTTTACAAGGCTCAAAGCCCGCTCTCGGCGGTTCTGTGTACTATGGTAGTTGGTTTAAGACAGCTCGTACCCTAGACTCGAAATCACTGCCTGGGGCGTAGTCAATAGCGATTACCCACTTCCTGGCGGAACTCCAAAAACCATTGGCTCCACAGTTACCACAGCAACCGATGGAGTACAATTTTTCGGAGGTCACGTGCCGGAAGTGGGTAATTCCTTCGTTATAAAACCGTCAATCGGAAAGTTGTCAGAGTTCGAATCTTGGGTACGACGTCGTTATTCAAATAAACACATTTCAGGACCAATACTAATCGCATTTTTAAAAATCTTTGACAGCGGCTGTCGCGAGGTTTTACGTCAGTGGCGAGTCCGGTCAATTCCGAAGACCGTAGCTTGTCACCCGAGGACTGCAAATCTGTGAATTTAAGTACTATGGACAGTTTTATACAAAACTGAAACCAAAACTTAAGAAAAGATGATTGTTATTTTGACGATTTTGTTGGTTTCCAGCGAAAGAATTTTTTTAATTATATATTTTGCCCACATCAACGGACGAAATTTGTATCTGTGATTCATAAATAACCGTGATCACGTCACTCAATATAGCGTAGTTTAGAGCAGTTTTCACGTAAAAAAAAAAACAAAAACTGTAGAAAAGTGTCATATATTTTTTAAATAGTTGAACAAATTCATAGTGCCATATCAAATATGTAGCCGGAGATATTTGAGAGATCTTCGGTAGATAATTTCGTAGACGTGAAAAGCGATTGTCGGACGGATGAAGGTGAAACTTATCATTGCCAGCTTTTTATATTTTATCGTAAACAATTCACTTTTTGCGAATTTGATCTCGAATTTTAAACTCTTAAACGAAATATCTTTGCAGGCGTGGTTTTACTAATGGGCCAATCAAAACGGACCGCGACTAGTAGCGACGCCTAACCGCCAAAATTAAAAAAAAATAACTACGTCAGTCGGTAACGAGTCAAGTTAATATTGACCAAGGCTTAGCGTCGAATTTTTATTTTGTAAATTGTAATCTTTTCGATTAACCAGTATTTTGTTAAAAAAATTAATATTAATTAGCTTAATTAATGTTAGAAGGCGACACTATACGAGCAAAATATATCTCCCTCGAGTCATGTCCCGTATTTATTGGTCCATGGTTTTACCGATGCTCTCAAACAATAACCAAAAGTTGGCCATTAACACAGCAAAGGCTTAACAAATAGTAAACATTTACGCTTGACCTCCACCGTAGTTTTTAAACTATATCATAAGTAACGTAATATTCGTGACACTGAAGTCTATCTCGGAGTGATTGCGCCGGGAAAATTTCAGCCAAGTTAGAGTAATTACTGCTCCATTATTTCGCAAAAGTAAACGTTATTTTTATCGTTCAAAGAGTTTTAAATTTCACTAGGCCTTGGCTAATCCTTTAAATTGGCCGTGGCTGGCTATTGCTCGGGCACCTTTACCCGAAACTTCCAAAGACAGTTCTTGGTTGTAATCAGTTCTTAAAGGGAGTATGATCCTCCATATTTTTGTCACCAGGTTTAACAAAAGCTAGGGAAGATTGGTGCTAGTTACGTTACAAACAAACTTAAGCGCGTTTTAGCAGACGATTTTTCGATTTAGTTCACATTCCCTTTAACCATATCATCATATTTTGGTCATTGCTTAACAAAATTAGCATCGGGAGAATAGGAAGTGTCACACTTATTACGTACTTATGATTACACTCGGGTAGTCGCTTCGCAAACTAGCAAACTAGTAAGCGTTTCTATGGCGATCGAGTATCCTCACTATTAATAATGAATATTAATGTATTTAATATTTATAATTATTTAAATATTTTCCCTTCAAGAACTATTTTTTAGTTCCACTCGCTGTTTCGTGGAACTATTTTTTTACAATCTATCATTCTCAAAAAACGACTATCATTCTATACTTGCGAATTATTTTGAAACTTTTCATCTACTTTTGAACGTAACTTTACAATATTTTCACACTGATTTTCTTCTTTCTAATAGAGTGTTTCCGTAGTGTAACTTACCCGCTACGAATGTAAAAATTTAGCGCTCGACGCTGTTAAAGCAACTGTCGGCTCTATCATGGCCACCTGTGTTATAAAAAGGCCCCTGTTATTAGAGATGGCCATGAATCTTTCCGATTTTTCGAAAAAAAGTGATTTTACTGGAGAGCGTGGTGCCATCTATTAATGGCAAAGGAAGCTAAAATTCAAAATAGTGAAACAATAACGTCGTCAGAGAACCATTTGTAGAGTATTATAATTAGGCTATTTTTACTCTATTTAGTGGACTTTAACCTAAAATATATTTCCCACGTAAAAATATAGTTTAAAATTACTGTAATTTATGTTATTGACCAATTTACAAACGATCCAATCAACGCGAGGGATACCCAAAAGTAGCCGCCTTTTGGGTCAAAATATAGCTTAACTAACTTTTATTACGATGATAGCGACATCTGTTGAAAAAAAGAGCTACTTGACGTCGAGCCGACACTTGCTTTAAATGAAGTTTAAGCGTAGCTTAGAACCTCCTTCCACCCCATTATTAAGTTATTTCTCGGTCAAATCGAAGTGTAAGAAATAAATGGTTTGTAAAGATCTAAGTAAAATTACGCGTTTAGGATGATTTGGCCGAAATAATCGAAATTTCGGGTGCGCACGTTGTAAATGATATAATGTACGTTGAATCGTATAAAACCACTAAGCTTGTTATGTAAATATTTCAAATATTAAATTTGGTGTTAAACATTTATATTAAAGCCCCAAATGTATTTAAAATTATCGGACATTTCGCGAACTGCCCCTTAGATTCTCAACCACCGCAGTTGAGTTACCGTCAGTTAGGCTTAGTAGACTACCTTCGCGAGCGTTAAATCGGAAACTCTACTGGATTAGGATCCCATTAACTACATTCCAAATCATAGATGTTTGAAAAAAAAGAGTATATACGAATTTCATGTAAATAATTTGCTCAAAAATGGTTTTTAAAAATCTTTGTTTGATAGTTTTGACCGGAAAGTGGTTAATCGTAATTCTATAGTGTAGTTAATTGTAGACAACTTAGACACGTAGCGAAGATCAAATTTGCTCTTACAGGTTTTGAACATCCATGGTGTATTTTTTTTCCGGTGGAACTGTAAAGAAATAAAAAAGACAATTATTGTTTGAACCAGTTCGTAGTCATTTCGTACGAATGAACACTTTTGTTGCGCATTTACAAAAATGCATTTATTTTTACTTGGGGATATTGCCTGATATTTATTAACAGGTGCTCCAAGCAGAGCGTATAGCTCATTAAAAGCCTACTACAGCAGTGGTCTCATCATTATGCCCTACGCCAGCGTCCACAAGCCCGGACAGGTGACAAATGCAGCATGGGTAGTAGGACCTTATTACTGATAGTCTCACTCAGCAATGGGTCAACCAGGATCTACTTCCCGCACAGCTGGGGGATAATAATAATCAGCTAGGCTAATACCCAAGGCACCACCTTAGGCCTAAGTCATCAAGCGACTTTTGAAGCCATTAATTCAGGTGGCCGGGTTACAATGCGTAGGAGGGTGGTGATAAGCCCTGCACCTCCAGTCGACACCCTACCTACGTAGGTAGATAGCCAAGCCTTTCAGAAAAGGCTCCTAAAGGGGAACGACGGGCACACAGCGACCCGGCACCGCTGGCACCCGATTTCCCGGTGGGCTCCAAAAGGCCGGGAAACAGGCATATATCGGCGGCTCCAACCTCCAGTCTCCAGTCCTCCGACCTCTGAGGCCGGAGACTCAATATTCCTGCGGAGACTTGAGTCGTGGAGACCGGAGGTCCATTAGTCGCTTCGGAGGCCTGGAGACCGGAAACCAAATCTTCCAGTGGAGACTGAAGACCAAAAGTCTGGCCGACTTATGGAAACAGCACCACTGCGCCTCGTACAGAAACCCACCACCCCACAGCAGGCTACCTAATCCTCCGAAGCGACCTGGATGCCTGACTGACTACGTTCGATTTCGATACTCAGGTATACTCTTAAGTTCTCCAAGGTTTTTTATCGTAAATCCATTCTCCAGATGATAGGCGATGTCCAAATGTTTCCTACACTATTACAAAGGCAATTGACATCTTGAGCTATGGGTGTAATAACAAATCATCAAGTCACATGCAAAGCTTAAGCGTCAAGGGGGGGGGGGGGCACTGTGGGAAATCGGGTATAGCTGTATGAACCCTGTAAACGCTATGAAGACTTTAACAGCTATGAACTTCTATCAGGAAACTATAGAGGTATACACTTGGAATGTCTAAGGTTCCATTAGGACGGTGATACGTTTGGGTGGTTTGTTTCATCCATTATATAAAGTAGTTGTAGCGATGGGAAAGCAATAAAAATAAGTATGAAGGCGGGGATGATTGTTCAGAAAGTTTCAATTTCTTGACCCTCTAGTAAGAGTCGATTTGAGAATTTATTAATTAATGAATTAATTATTATATATGAAACTAAGATAGTGATTAAGATTAAAATAATTAAAGTATGGTCATGGAAAAAGATTATTTGTTCCATAATAGGTGAAGCTGCGTCTGGGAAGAGAATTTTATTTCAAGTTGCCATAATTGAATACTAAATTTAATTGGGTGTTAGTATGACTTATAGGTGGGTGTTGATGGGCCCATTCTACAGAAGTTGGTATATGGGAGGAGAATACTATAATTCGTTGGGCCACTATACTTTCTCAAATGATAAAAATTAAATAAATTATAGCAATTATGGACAGCGTGGAACCAAGTGAAGATATAACATTTCATGAGGTGTAGGTATCGGGGTAGTCAGAATAGCGTCGGGGTATCCCCCCCAAACCCAAAAAGTGTTGGGGAAAAAGGGTTAAATTAACCCCCAAAAATATTAGGATGAAATGTGTCTTTAATCATTTAGGATTTATAACTAGTCGAGAAAAAGGCGAGGCTTAACTTCGTCAAGTGTAAGGCGTAACACGACATTTCAAATTCATTGCTTGGAGGTTTGACGCGAAAAGAATGCGTCGTCATGGTAACAAAAAGGCGATCTTCCCGCGCAAAAAAAGGCTTATAAAAAGATGGATTTAAAAACCTCAATTTGTTATCGTACTTAATATTTTGAAGTAATTATAACGTTCTTCGCGAAAGAAGTGTAGTGATACCTAATTTCAGGTATTTGTATGGTTATAAAAGAGATAATCAGGTAAGCTAATAATATAATAACCATGACTAGGCTTAATGACGAGTTTTCGTCGAATTAGGGTAGCGAGGCGCGGGAGTTTTCCCGCTTTAAGACACGCCCGTTTCTACGAGCTTCATCACGGCCGTAAAAATCTTCCTTAGACATTCCAAGTGTATACCTATATAGTTTTCTGGTTCTATGCATTGGAATGGTTGTCAATCCCATCGTACCATGGTTATCTTACAATGCGGATGGTATTGTTTTCGAAAATGGCAAACCAAATATACTTGTAGAGGTAATATGCTATTGAAGAGTTACTAAAAATGGAAACAAGCCTAGATCTGTCCGACCAAGAATGGAGTAATCATTGACTGGAGGAAACATCATAAATATTATGGACAGACACAACTTGGTATAGCTCTTTTAAATTTGCCAATTTGTCATTTCATCGTATACTAATCAACTAATTTGATAAAGATTTAGTAAAAATCTGAAACCTGAGTCGAGGGGCAGATCACTTCCTTGATTAACGACGCACCTCTCAAACGATTAAATCCGATTTAATCGTGATTATTTTGATTAAATTCAATTTAATCACGATTAAGTTGATTAAATCACGTTTAATCACGATTAGAATGTTTAAATCTGATTTAATAATGATTAAATTATTAAATCTGATTAAAATGATTAAATCACGTTTAATCACGATTAGAATGTTTAAATCTGATTTAATAATGATTAAATTATTAAATCTGATTAAAATGATTAAATCCTGATTAAAAAATTATATCGTGATTAGTATGATTAAATCGTACTTTAGTTTTGTTTTTAATGATAAATTCTTGATTCGACCGATTATATTGATTAAATCGTGATTAAAATGATTAAATCGTGATTAAAATGATTAAATCTGTTTTAATGATTAAATCTGTTTTAATGATCAAATCCTGATTAAAAAGATTAGATCATGATTAGAATGATTAAATATCGTTTAAATCGTGATTAGATTTTCTAATATTGATTAGATTTTTTAAACTTGATTACCCTGATTTAATCACGATTACCCTGATTTAATCACGATTACCCTGATTTAATCATTTTACTATGATTAAGACGCACCCAAAATGGAAGTGACCTGCCCCTCGACCTGAGTTCGTCAAATGTAATTTAATCGCTTTTGCCAAATTGCCTCCATAAAGAGCTGCAATAAAAACTATCATCACAATGTGCTTCGGAATTTTGTAAAACATTCGCAACTTCCTGTAACTTTTTATCTTTGCGAATTTAATTTTGCCTTGCCAAAAAAAAGTGTTATCGCATCCACTAAATGCGTGTATTAACAATATATTATTTTGTACGTGTAATGGAAGATTGGTACTTGTGGTGCAATAATCTTTTGGTTTATTTTTCCTTCGCTTAGTTTCAGTAAATATATGTTAGGTAGAGATGACGCTAAAGCGCTCAGCAGGACAAAAATATCAATATCTGCGCTTACTATAATTGAATAGCAGTTGTTTTCCGATAATTCATCTTGTTTTGTTACAAAACCGCCAAATTATAGTTTTCCACGCAGCCAGGCGCGTTTTCAGGGGGTGGCTCAATGGACCCGTGCCCACCCAAAAGGTTATGCAAAACATTTAAGGAGTTGTAGTATGCTGGTTTTTTGTCCCATTTTCCTACGATGAGTGAAAAGAGTGCCAGAGAGGTTCATAAGTGTGGCCTACTAGCCCCTGGAAGTAGGCTGCAACAAGCACCTAACCAAGCAGCTGGGAAATGCGATTTCAGGGTACGATTCGCGAATGCGTGGGAATTGAGATAAATAACAAAAAACAAATGAGTAAATAAGAAATGTCCAATGAGTTTAATTAAACACAGAAGAACAAAGTAGGAAAATGGGGAAAAATAGGCATACTTTTCAACTCACCCCCTACAACTCCTTAACATTTTTGCATAACACCCTGTATAAACTTCCATACTATTTCCTGCCCAACCCCCTATTATTTCGTGAAGTATGGGCCCTCCTAAGTATGTCAATAAGTCGACTTTTATTTTTATCGTTGGATAAGAATTTTTCTTGGGACATAGACTCATAGTAGCAATCATTGTCTCGATTTAATAATAATAATAATCAGCCAGGCTAATACCCAAGCCACCTAGCGACTTTTAATGCCTTAAACAGGTGGCCGGGTCTAATATAAGTAAACATACTATAAAACATTAATAGTGTTACATTGTTAATCAGATTAATCTAGGGTACGTTCAGTAACGCTCATCAAAAACATCGCTGAGTAATCGATGCGAACATTTTGTTACTGTACGATTTTTCGCGTTTCCGATTTGACGTCATGATAGGCATCCGATGCTCATCAAAAAAACCATATCGTCGAGAAGGTTTTTTTGATGACTTGACGTCAAACGCGTCGGTGTTAACATTTATAGCCGCCATCTTTAAAAACAGCGCTGATAGTCTAGAGGTTTAGTTTTACTTTTAGATTCGAAAGAATTAGGCGAAAATTCCGCTTTATTTAAAATTGCAAACAATATATTAGACTAATCATGGAATGAAAATTGTTCGTATTTTCAAAATAATGGAAATAAAATTATAAATAATGTCCAATAATATTACTGTATGTATTAACTAATTGTTTTGGAAAAAAATGTAGTATTTTCAAAATTCTCTTTCTGGCCATAATTTAAAATGGCGTTAAGAATTGTCTATAAGCGAACCGGGGTGAAGCGATTTCGCACGTGTGAACCAGGAATTATCGTCGCGGTCAGAACTGGCATGGACTTAATAGGTGGTTTTTTTCGCCTGTTCTGGGTTTTTTTAGCAGGTAAAAAAGTTTAGCCCTATGACGTCATTTTACTCCAATTCGATCTTGACGAAAAAAAATAGTTGGAGTAAGAAGGGAGTAGTTAAAGGTTATTTATTTGTTTTGTTTTTAAGATGGCGACCGGTGGTGAAGTCATCAATATATGACCCATTTTTCTTATTTATTTAATAATAATAATAATCAGCTAGGCTTATACCCAAGACAGTAGACACCACCTTAGGCCTAAGTCATCAACAACAATTCGTTATTAAAAGCTTGCCACATGTGAAGATGTTCAAAACCCGTCATGTTTTCGTGAAACGAAATTTAAGCAGACGAACTTTCTATATAAGCTAAATTACTCCCTCTACACCTCCTTTCGAGGAGGAGTAAAAAGTGTAACCTTAGAGCTCTGGAACAAGCGAACAAAATTCGGGACAGGGTAAATCTTACCCCGAGAACAAGCGAATAAAACGTTTTAGGGTAAAAAGTTAACACTTTTTGTCCTGGTACAGTCGAAAAATAACGACCTATAGTGTTAATTAGTCCATGGAAGTTGGAACTGGCATGCAAACCGACCTAAACTAGGTTTTAAGCTCTAGTGTGAACGTGGCTCTAGTCGTAAAAATTGGATTTTTTTCGTTTTTCTCATTCCTGCTCCATCAAAGCGTGATAGTGGATACTAGCATATGTAACATAATTACTCATAAGTATGCCACTAGCTCTATTTCTTCACTAACGGTTTGTTCACAGATATTGCGTCATCCGTACCCTACGTAATATTTGACGTCATCGAATCTCAAATGCCGATTATGCCGTCGCATCATTAGCTCTACTTCCGATAAAACGACGGCCATTATTGTAGTAAACAAACCGGTTTGAACAACCAAGGCTTAGGAGCTAAAATGAACTACAATATAGTGTCAAGTGTTGTTAATGCTGTTAATATGCAAATTAATAAAGTTTTCGGAGACTCACGTTCTAAAATAAATTTGCATTGTCAAATAAAAAAGTAGGTTTATTGAAAAAAATAGTTGAAATTCAGGTTGAGCTTTTCTGGGGCATCTCCAAGGTTGGAGTCTTTGCAGATTCTTTTGAGCCTAGGCCTAACTCTTTTAGGCTTGGTATGGGTTTTAATAACGCTGGTGGAATATCCCACTTCGACTACTTGTTACATTTTCGGAAAGTGATCTCTGAACCGAACCGTATTGGTCATTTTCCCCAACCTTTTCTTTTTCTAAACTACTCATTATTTAACTTCATCCGCACAAACCGAGCGAGTTTATAAATTTCAATAAAGCTACATTGGGCTGACTAAAATTCCGACGCAAAAAATTCCTTCTCAATTTAGAAGTTTTCCATTGGCTTAAATAAATGTGTTAGTAGCCAATAGTGTGACTCCCAAAATTACTAGGATGAATAAAAAGGTTAAAATCTAACGTAGTCCACCTTCTTACTGGTTCGTGGTGAAACAAACCGTTAGTGAAGATTTTTGAATGGAATAAAGGTACAGTGGCATACTTATGAGTAATTATGTTACATATGATACTAGGATATTTCAAATTGGAAATATTGTTGCATAGCGTCGGACAGTGTTTCTCGGTGCAGGTTGGCCCTGGGAAGTGTAGCTACTCGGAATGTATTTTCTCTGAACCTCTCTCCCCCTGCAGTGTAAAATTTGTAATTTGTTTTCCAATTTTTAAGGCATTTATTCATTGCTCTCGCGAAGCAGGGGCGTAGGAACGTTCTAGGAGTTGGAGGGGGCAAAGATAAACAAAAAGGGGTCGGAGAATGGTTTTTAATTTTTAATGGAGTGTAGCTTCTCCGAATGCATGTGTACTTGTTACTACTATGTAAATTGGCGGGAAAAGACTGAAATTTAAAAACAGTTGAGGTTCTTTAAACTGTATATGCTTTTAAAATGATAATTTGAGTCTTTTGAAGATCTCAACTGACCAAAGGTTGGAGGGGGCAATAACATTAGTTGCCCCTCCCAGCAAAATTCTAGGGAGGGGCATTGCCCCCCTGCCCCTCCCGGTTCCTACGCCCCTGTCGCGAAGCTTTATCTTTTGGAAAATAATGCATACTTAGGCCTGACAAAAGTGACATAATTATGTCACTTTTAGCCTGATATCATTGATTTATAGCCTGAATTGCATTGTGGTACACTACAATAATTATTACTTGGGATTTTTATTTTCCATTAATATTAATTCTGCCAAAATGCAAACGTTAAACCTGTAACTCGTATACTAAGCTTATGCTGCTTATCCCGATTCCCGAAGTTACAGCTTCATCTATTTTTCGTTCTTTGGCAACAGCGATATTTGACATTTAACTTTTTTTAATCGGTGTTACAATTGAAAACAAGATGTCACGGACATTCAAATACACACCATAGCCCGGATTTATTAACCAAATTTTAAATATTAAATTTAAATTTCAACAAATTTCCAACAATTTTGTGCATTAACTTAGTAAACCCAAGATGAATTTTATCAAAAAGGATTTTATCGAGTTACCTGGTTTTGGAAATAAAGTAGCGAAACGCGAACACTTCCCCTGTAGCGCATGAAGTCGTTTTAGGGTCGGGGTACGGTCGAAAAGTCGCTTTATAGTCGACGACCAAATGCCAACCTAAAAACGTCCGAACGTTTTTCGACACTAAAACCGTAAATCCTTTTTTGGAACTATTTATGGTCGGTATGCCGACCATTATCCGACTTAAAATAGACCTTACATTTAATTATTACCCCTGTGGCACAAAGGGTCGATTTAAGGTCGCGCTTTGCCAATTAATCGCTCAAAACTGTGAAAATTTGCGATTTAATAAAACAAATTCCTTCCTTTCGGTATTATATTTTTTCGAAAAATATTATATATTCAATCTGAGAATATTTCCTTATTACAAATCTCTCAGCTCAAGTAGGTTACATTCGTATAGCTAAATATGTTAGGCTAAGATATTATTAATGAAGATTTATTCGTTACTTTTACTAAGATTCAAGAGCTTTCCGATTGATGGAAATAAACTCATTGTTTCACTCCCGTTCATGGGACTTGACCAACTACATACATGTATATATATTTACGGTTTTATTTGGTCATTTTCAGTCACTTAAAATATCGAAAAGTAAGTCGTTTCGACGTAATGATACAGTACATTCTAAGTCGGGATGACGTCGTTTCGCAGTCGGTTCTTAGGTCTATTAAAAGGCGGTAAAGAGTCGACGTTTTGTAGTCCAAAGGTCGGCCGACCGTTGGCCGACTTTAGTGTTTAGTACCTTTTGCCGACGTCGGCTCGACTTTAATTTGCTACAGGGGTTTAATTTCATTTAATTTTTATACAAACCGAATTTTTACAGTTACCTGGTTTGGAAATAAGGTAGCGAAACGCAAATGTTCGTGAAGTTAGATGGCGCCTGTATCAATAGTTGATTTTTATAAAATAAAAAGGGGGCTTGCCAAACTTGTTAAAATGTTGCTCTTACCTCACAAGACCTAGCTTTATTAGTATATTCATTATTCAGGGAACACCCATTGAGTTGAGAATAATATAGAGCCCCATGCAGACCGGATTTTCTCCATAGACCATAGGCTTACCATTAGTGGCAACGGGACTGAAAATCAAGGAACTTTATCAATTCGATGAAACCTACGAGACTGTAAGATTTGAGCGCCCCTAGCGGAATGTTTTTTAGAATAGTTTTCTTGCATTGAAGCCAATATAAAAAACAGCGCCACGCTTGTTATAGCGGGAAAATCCCTGCTCACGGAATTTCGGCGAATGGGTTGCCCGCTAGCCTGGGTCTGTGGCCAAGCCCTTCGCGCTTTATACGGCCAGTGATGGTAAGTCGAGGGAAATTTCCCAGATCTAGGGAAATTTTTACCCCTAAAAATCCAAAAAGGGAAAAGGGAATTCAGGCAAAAAATTTGCTAAATCTCGGGAAATTCCACGTAGGGTGATTTTAAAGTGAAGTTACTAATATAAATAATCACAATATTTAAAATAATTGAATTAATTTTATGAAAATATTAAAAGAGAGTAATTTTAGCAAGAAAGCTTAATGTTTTCTATTAACCTGGCACCCCTGCAATTTTGCTTTCCACTTTGTCGTTTGTTAAATTATATAAACAATTATAATTAATCTAATAATTTCTAGTTTCTAGTCATCTAACTCTGTTGATTAAACTAATGGGGAAAAGTAAAAAAATCGTTATTTTGTGTAATAACGTACTGTTTTTCAGCTAATTATTCTATTACATATAAAGCAATGAAATGTATTAAGATAAATAGTAAATTATAAATATATAAATTATAGTTTAATATTGGTTATCTAGAAGGCGCTATGTAATAAATATCACTTTCTGAAGGCTAATAAAGAAACTAGGGAAAATTTTGGTCAAAAAGGGAAATTTTAAGTCCCTGTGAGGAAAATTTCAATTTGGCGACTTGACATCACTGTATACGGCTCCATGCAGCGGAGTACGGTGCACGCTGGGGTCTCGACTTTCAGCGACTCAAGTGCCAGTTTTTGCTATTCTCAAAAGCGACTAACATCCCAGTCGATCTCACTCTCAGTCTCGATGGCACTCCCTTAACCAAAGTCCACTCGTATAGGTACCTTGGTGGTATTTTCGACGACAGACTCTCATGGAAGCCACACGTCGAGGCTCTAGCCTCCTCTTCTCTCAAGCGCCTCAATCTTCTGCGTACGGTCTCAGCGACCGGTTGGGGTGCCAGTAGGGGCGTACTAAGGCTTTTGTACACCCACCTCATTCGCTCCAGGCTGGATATTTCCAGCTCCCTCTATGCGTCCGCAGCCGCTCCTCTGCTCACAACTTTGGATAAAGTCCAAAACGCTGCTCTACGGGTCATCGTTGGTGTGCCACGGTCTACGCCCATTGTCCTGATGGAAGCTGAGGCCGCCATTTCACCGCTGAGTTTTCGTCGCACTCTTTTGGACCTCCATACACTTGCTCCATGTGGCGCAGCGGATACCCCGACCTTTTATCCCTTTCTTCCGCGAGCCAACCTGGCTCAACTGGAGGTCATGGAACATCGCTTCGCCCCGGATCGGCTTCCTTTTCTGCTCCGGGCGTGGAACTTGGCTAGGGAACACAATATCTCCTGGCTCTTTCATTCCTCCAGGGGTCATCTTCCTCCCACGTCCACTCCTCCTTGGGAACCTCCCAAGGTGACGGTCATCTCCCGTTGGCTAACTACTCGAAAAGGTGACCTCTGCTCGGACGCGCTCCGACTCGAAAAGCGCGCTTACGATGTTACATACGCGTTCAAATAATCCGGTAGTCACCGCTATTCATGACTTGTGCGACGGGTACTCCTACTCACAAGGAGACTACCCGAGGTGTTACACACCGATTTTGTTCAAACTCGGGGGATTGGTAGACCTTCATGTAACTTGAAAAACCCTAAAGGGATTTTATTCAATGGGCAACGGGTTTGCCATGGCAACGAAAAATGTTTTTGGCAACATAAAATGGAAATTTCCCATTGAAAATAACATGGGATTGAAACAATTTACAAAATTGAAAAAAAATTAAAATACCTAAATTATAAAAAAAAATGATAAATTTGACGAAAAAAATCAAAATTGGTCACATTTTTAGGAATTTTTTTAATTTTTTTCACAGGGAAATCGGTCAAAATCCCATGTTATTTTATGTTGTCAAAAACATTTTTCGTTGCGATGGCAAAACCGTTGCCCATTGAATAAAATCCCTTTACGGTTTTTCAAGTTACACGAAGGTCTACCAATCCCCCGAGTTTGAACAAAATCGGTGTGTAACACCTCGGGTAGCCTTGTCAGTGACTCTTTTGTGGTGTCCAGCGTAGTGGGCAATGAAACGGCGGCCGTCACCAGTCTTCCGCGCCCCTCCAAGGTGGACTTTTTCCTCCTGGCTACGCTCTCCGAATTGAAATCCGCGTGTAGTAAAGTGGTTACCAGTGCTTGGTGGGACTCCTGGCAGACCCGAGCCACCTCCTACGCGCTCAGGGAGGCGAAGCCTAATCCGGGCTCTCGCGTGACTATGCGGCGTCAGCTCCCCAGGCGGGATGACACTCTTTTGGCGCGTCTCGGCTGCGGACGCCTTCCCACGAAAGCAACTCTCTTCCGCTTTAATTTGAGTAGCTCGGATTCTTGCTCGAAGTGCGGGGTGGTAGATACCGCGGAGCACATCCTCTTCGCCTGTCCATCCCAAGTTACATCACGGCATGGTCTTCTGTAGTCTCCATAAGAGGACTCTTCCTGTCTCTCTGACGGGTGTGTTGAAAGCGGTCCACGCCGGATTGTCAGACGTTATTTCCGCCACTGGCGATACTTCGCAACGCTGTTCAGACTTGACAACTTTCTTCGGACCATTATTTCTCGTTTCTTCCTTTCTTTTTTGTTTTGTTATTTGATTTGTCGCGTATTTTAATTTTTTGTTTGTGTTTTCATTTTATTGCATTGTTCGCTATCAGCATAGAAATCTCATAGGTAACTAGAATGCTGCCGCCTACGGCCGAGCTTGACGCCAGTTCGCCTTGAACCTTCAGCCAATGAGAGGCCGTAGAGTGGTTCCGCCAAGGAGGATTATTATCCTCCTTGGTTCCGTTACTATAGCGGGAGATAGGTGACGTCATTCTCTCCGGTGACATTAAATTCTTGGCAGAACCGCTCTTAGAGCTCTGATTGGCTGAGATCTGGCGTAGTCTGCCACGGCGTTTGGGCCATTTGCCAGTTACACGGCAGCATTCTAGTTACCTATGAGATTTCTATGGCTATCAGTGTTTGTTAATTTTCCATTTGTTTGAGTGGTTCCGCTCATAGAAATCTTATAACATAGAATGATTCCGTATAAATACAAAATGGGCCAATTACATTTTCGGAGGTTTCGTCATTATCAGCCAATCACGATTCAAAGAGTGACTACGGCAACGACTCGTTGCCATCTAGTTTGAGTTACTGAAAATAATAATTCGATTTTAGATTACGTCACCTTAAGAACCCGCATTTGATTGGCCCACGTCAATCGAGTCACGGGCCCCTGCATGCGCTCACGTGAGCGCGTGCAGGGGGCCGTGATCGAGTTTAAGTGAGCGCGTGCAGGGGGCCGTGATCGAGTTTAATGTAGTTTTTAAACATGGTAGACTGTTTCTTTACTCGTAAAGATTTTTCTCTTATATGCAAAAGTTTTGGATAACTATTGCGTTGTTTGTTGTTATGGCTCCTCGATGTTTCATTTCCACATGTAGAAAACGATTTGCGGTGGACGGCAATGTGTCGTTGTACAGGTAAAAGTTTGGGTTTCCTTAAGCCTCGGGGCAATTTGAAATGTTAACAAACGGCGGGTTTTCAAATTGATGATTTGGTAAAAGTTACTTCAGGAAGTTCAGTGAGCCTAGTGGAACAACAACTTAGGACTATAATTACTGCAATATCCGTTTTTTTTTAAAAAAAACTTTATTTAACATTGTAAATATCGGTATTCGTTGAGTACTATCTCTTATGTTGTTTAACAGTGGAATGTTGAATTTAAGCAGAGTACGAGACATTTATCTTGGCCAAGCTTCTAAGAGAAAAAGCATATTATTAAATAGAAGGTAAAGTTTTGATAAATAAGACAATTATCAGTATGATTGTTGCTGTTCAATTCGTCATAAGTGTCATTCTTTAGTGTGATGTATTTTTTCTAGGATATAATTACTCTTTCATAAGGTTTTTGTTTATCTAAGTTTTTACAAACATAATAATAAATATAATATTACTTACTTTAAATGTGAAATAACCTTTAAATACAAAGGTTAATACTAAGGACCTTCAGTTACTGCTCCCAAAACTGTCATTGACAATTTGACATTGCCTGCTATTTTAAAAGTTGGGCCTATGTTAGACCTAGGCTGAAATATTTTCAAAGCGAACCTAAACGAAATCTTATTTATCTTCCTCACAATGGCATTTAAATATTCCTTATAATAAGTAAATATGAAAACAAAACTAAAAGTTCAAAAAATCTTATCACTATTATTAAATAAAAATCCAAAAACGTTGAAGTGGTTCCTGTGAAAAATTCCAGCAAAAACCTATGGGAATTCTGCGAGCTTGGATCGGATGGATCCTGTAAAAATCGTCTGAGCTTCTACTATTTTTAACCGCCATGTAATGGCGCTAGCGGCTTGCCGTAGTCAATGAATATCCGCTGATTGGCTGAAGCTTAAGCAAAGACTATATAATCATTAGTCGTTGCTACAAAATGTCTTGGTGTCAGATTCTCCCGTAGACTGGAGCATTCTAGGTAGGAGTATAAGATTTCTATGGTTCCGCTACTCTCGCGGGAGTCAATAGATCTTAAAAGAAATTGATTTGAAAAATTCAACGGTTATATTGTGTAAATTGGCGCGTGCTTGCTCGGAAGGGATAATCTTATTGGCTAAGACAAATGCGGATAAATATTGCTAAGCCCACGTGATTCTATTTTATTATCAGAATAAATAATTACACGTGCGACGAAAAAATGGGCGATATCATCGAGATTCACGCGTTTTTAATTTAAAAACCCTTCCTTTTGACGGTTTTTATTTTGGAGTGAATAATTTCTTTTAGCGTCTATTGCAGACGATGCAATCGACAGTCAAGCTCGGGAAATTCCCGTAGGATTTCGTTGGTTTTTTTTCGATTTTGAGATCGTAACAGCTGGCGGGTAATAACTTAGATATAATAGTAAAAGTATTAAACTTAATATTTGTTTTCTTAAATACAGGGTGTCTCAATTTGCTCGATCAGGCCATTTTTCTCAAAATGTATTTATGCTAGGGTTCTGAAATT